>NC_135309.1:160749805-161080662 GCF_048772815.1 Callospermophilus lateralis | reverse complement strand
AGTAATTGGAGACATCTCCGCGTGTCCAACAAGGAGGAAAAATGGACCTGCCCAAAGCGGAAACGCCATCACTGGCCGCCTCTCTGGCGCCCTCTGCAGGTAGTGACGGGAAGGAGCGTGATTTTGCTCTGAATCCCTGCTCAGGCCAGTGATCCGTTCCTCCAAGGCCTTCCTCTCCTATTTGAGGAGCGTGGACAGAAGTTCTGATCTACTGATAAAAAGGGAGCATTTAAAATTTAAATTTCTGGGATGCAAATTCTATAATAAGAATGCTGCACCTTACCTCAGCAGAGAAGTTAAGAGTTGTCAATACGTTTTTGCAATTATCCCTCAAGCCCTATCAAATGGTTAGGGAGAAAAATATTCCCATTTTAGGGAGAAGGAACCCCAAACTCAAGTGTTTGTCAGTGCCACACAGGACAGACAGCGTGACAGCTGGAGCTATCTTTAGCCCTCTGGCCCTCATGGACACTGTTGGCACATCAATGGTCCAGACCTGGAGCCCAGCCCACAGACCATCCATCAGAGATCAGCCAGTGGCTTAGCAAAGAGGCGTGGCCAGCATCTCCACCGGACAGCATAGCGGCCAATGATGGAGGACATCTGCAGCCAGGGAAGGCACCTGGGTCTATGGGATCTGCCCCCAGCCTGCCGTCTCTCAGCATCTGATGGGTTTGAACGCAGACAAGCATGGGGGAATTAACTTTGTCTTCTGATTCTTAACTTGCAGCCTGTTATGGTTTGGGTGTGAGATGTCCCCCAAAAGCTCACAGGTGAGACAGTGCAAGAAGGTTCAGAGGAGAAATGATTGGGTTCTAAGAATCTTAACCCAGTCAGTGAATTAATCCCCTGATGGCGAGTAAGTGAGAGGTAACTGAAGTGGTGGGTGTGGCTGGAGGAGGTGGGAATTGGGGCGTGGCTTTGGGTATGTATTTTGTATCTGGTGAGTGGAGTCTCTCTGCTTCCTTATCACCAGGTAAACTGCTCACCTCAAGCCCCCAAGGAATGGAGCCTACTGTCTACAGATTGAGACCTCTGAAACCGTGAGTTCCCAAATAAACTTTTCCTTCTTTAACTCTGCTCTGGTCAGATCCTATAGTCGAGGTAATGACATGCCTGACCAACATGGCCCCAAGATGCCGGTGCTGGTGCACATTGCAGTTGGCCCTTGAGTTTATTCTCACGGCCACTCTTGCCTCAGTCAGAGCTCCTCCCCATGAGACTTCCAGGGCCAGGAGGTCTGGGCTGCAGCCGGAGCAGTGATGCCCATTCTCACAGTGGGCTGGGAATCCTGTGGGCACATGGAACAAGCTCCCCGAGACAGAAGACTGTATGTGGTGACACCACTGCATCGGGTTCCAGTGGCCTGAAATATCGCCCATTATTTATCTCATTTTTTCTGCACAATAAAACAAGCTCAACCATTAATCTACCGTGGGGGAATATTATTACATGCTTTGGAAGGTTCACAAAGGCAAATTGGGTTCACCGTGGAGACCATGTTGCTCCTTGTATTCTATTAAAACGCCTAGAAGTCTCCCAAGAGACCATGTCAAGGAGAAAATTTATCCACTGCACTGCATTTGCTAATTTGGTAAGAGTCCTGATCTCATCGTCAGGGCTTAATATAGAAATTCTTTGAACCTGAACAGACATAGGGAAATGTGGAATTTATTCAATGCAATTTTCTGTGATAGGTGTCAGAATAAATAGACAAGTATGCTGTCATATATATATATATATATATATATATATATATATATATATATATATTTACATATATTCTGAATATATACATATTCAGAATTTCTGAAACAAAAATGTGCATAACTTTCCCTTAAGCACACCTACCAAATCCCTTCTGATTTATTTCCCCTGATTTTTGAAAGAGAAGAACTGAAATGCAAAACTTTTCTCTTGAAAGAATGAATTATAATTCCACCTCATGATCTCCACATCGAGCAAATAGCAATGAGAACTGAACGTTCTGCGTGGAGGAGGGAGTGATTAAGGTCCCCTATAAACTTTGACGTGCTGAGGGACAGGCATTTGCACCAGCATGTAGTGGCTGACCATTCTCTGAGGAGCCAGTCCTGTGTGTCCTCTGGCAGTGACCAGCATCACAGCACTGGTCAGCAGAGCCTAGCCATGGGGCCTGTGCCCTCAGTCAGCCGAAGCTGCTGCCACGCTGGGCCCTTGCATGCTCGTCCTCAGCTGTGCTTGGCTAGCTGGGGGCTCTCCTCTCTCAGCTGGACTAGATTCGAGGTGAGCTGAATGCAGAGTCGGGGCGAACTCGGCAGCATCTTGATAGTGCTGCTCAAAGGAGAGTGGAGCTTTCATTTAAGTGTGTGTTTAATGGTGTCTATTTCTGGCCAGTAATGGCCCAGGAGCAGATGTGCCAGTCTGCTCTGCTGTGCTGTTCATATTGTCTTGTGAAATCAGAAAGGTGCCCACACTACTGTCTGATTTTTTTCCAGATTTAGTTGTGGAAAAAAAAAAAGGTGAATAAAAGAAAAACCATCCCCTCTATTTGTCGTGGGTAGATGGGTAGGAAGACGTATTGCAGGGAAACACACACGTGGCCATGGAGCTGAGGAGCTCAGGGAGCAGATCCAGGCCACTCCAGGAAGGGAGAGCTGTACACCCAGGGCCAGGCACCTGTGGACACCCACCCGGTCTTCATGTACCCTCAAGGACTGTTCAGAACTGTGCCTTGGCCCTTACAGAGACGTGTTAAAGAGGCCACTGGTGTCCAGTGCAGCGGTGCACGCCTGTAATCTCAGTAGCCCATGAGGCAGGAGGATCATGAGTTCAAAGCCAGCCTCAGCAATGGCAAGGCCCTAAGCAACTCAGCGAGACCCTGTCTCTAAATAAAACACAAAATAGGGCTGGGGATGGGGCTCAGTGGTCGAGTGCCCCTGAGTTCAATCCCCAGTACCAATAAAAAGACAGAAAAGAGGACACTGGGGGTGAGTTTTGTCTCTCTCCTCACCCATGAATGAGCCCTCCCGGGCAGACGAGGAACACTGGAGACCTTGTGGAGTGTGTGGCTCATGAGCAGAACCGTGGCCCGAGCCTGGGTCTCAGGTAGACTTGGTAGTTTTCCAGAAACACAAATTCATGATTTTACAGTTCTGGAGGCTGAAAGTAGTAATGGGTCTGAGGTCAGGTAGGGGGGCAGCTGAGCTATGGACTCGGCTGGGTGCTGGCTGGAGGCCATGGGAGTCACAGGACTGGATAGTGTCCCCCAAATTTATGTCCAGCTGGACCCACAAAACGTGGCTTTATTTGAAAGTAAGGCTTCTGCAGCAGTAACCGGCACAGTGAGGCTGGGGCCGTGTGGGACGAGGGTGGGCTGCAGCACTGTGACTGCTGTCCCTACAGAAGACACATAGGACCCGGGAGAAGGCCACGTGACCAAGCAACCACCCAGAGCTGGAGAGGCAGGAGGGATCCTGCCCTGGGCCTTTGCCGGGCTCATTTCCTGCTGCCCCCTTGAGTTTGGCCTTCCAGCCTCCGGGACTGAGACACACCTGTCCGTCGTTTTAAGCCACCACGTCTGTGGTGAGCCGTCATCACGGCCCAGGGGACAGACACATTCCTTGTCCTCAAGGCCACCTGCAGTCCTTGGTTTCAGGTCCACCCCTCCATCTTCAAAATCAGCAGCAGCCCGAGTCCCTCTCACGTAGCATCTCTGACCTTCTGTCACCTCTCTGTCCCTGGCCAGAACCAGGAAACGGTCTCTGACCTTAAGGTCTAGGATTGACCCACCTGGCCATCTAGAATAACCTCTGCAGCCTTAACCACACCTACAGAGTCTGCCCACGAGTGGTGTGCACGCAGGTTGCAGAGCTGAGGACACAGACGCCCCAGCAGGAAGTTGCTAAAGCTAACGCCCCGTTAAAACAAAACCTGGCCGCACGACCTCCGAAGTGCTAGGGAGAACGTCAGCAATCACTGAACACCTCTGACATCAGGGATGGGCACTGGGCGGCGGGAAGGTGAGGGAGGGAAGCTCTGCGTTCAGCATGGTGGAGCCTTCCAGGGCAGCCAGCAGACAGGGTAGCTGAATCCTGCGGTACCAACCAGGGAGTTCATTATTTAATTTCAGAGGAAGTACAGGAGACTGTCGGTTCCACATGGCGCTTCTACTAAAGTCTGCAGAACAGAATTCCAGGCCGTCTGAAGTTCATGAGGGGCCCACCAGGGGTGTCTGGGCCCAGAGAAGAGAAAAGCTCACTCACTGATGGTTCCCCAGGAAGACATCTTTTGAACTGGATCTTGAATAATGTGTGACACAAACTGGATAGAAAATGAGATTCCAGACATCCAGCAGCATGAGCAAAGGCACTGAGGCATGAAAGTCCAATGAATAGCAAGAGGAGCGTGTGGGAGTTCAGACTGCACTCAGCCTTAGAATGAAGGGGAAGTTAATTTGCTTTGCTCACCAGCGGCCCTGGAGCCCCCAAGACAGCTGTTCCAGATGGCTTTCTGATTGCCTTTCAATTATTCACTATTGACTAGCAAAGAGGACGGTAGGCTGCGCCACATTATGTCCCCAAACCAAATTCAGTAAATGTTTTCCTCTGAAGATTGTTGATCATTTGCTTTAAAACCAAGAGTTTAGAGAATGATAATAAAATGCAATGTACAATGTTGATGGAGTTTAGAAATCATATTACCTGTGCTTGTGTTTAGTTTGTAAGAGACGGAAAGAGAATGCGTGTGTTAGGTTAGAGGGCACCTGGGAAACAGGTTGAAGATAACACTTCCATGTTTTCTCACACGGTTGTGAAAGGTTGGGGACATCTGACACTGAGAGGAGCTTCAGGTCTAAAATTAGCTGGGAAAGAAGGGACCTAGAGGGCGTGGCAGTGGGGGCCTGAACACCACCCACGGGTGCCCCCCCCACCAGGCATGGGCGGGCAACCTGGACCTCCTCACTGGACCTGACCCGACCTCAGAAACCCCAGGGCTCCCGAAGTCCAGCCGGAAAACACGGAGGAGGATCTGAATACACAGCCCGGGGATGCTTTCCTGTGCAGGGTGCCAGGTGCACCGCAGACAAAGCCAAGTGACCAAGGGATCATGTCCAGCTCTACAGCCTCTGCCCAGCAAAGGACGCCATCGTCAGGGGGAGAGACGGGCTCCAGAGGGTACAAAACCTGCCAGCTCTTCCTCTGACAGGGGGTAGTAATGCAGAGCACACGAAAAACACACAGGAAAGAAGCTTGATGATACAATCACACGTGACCCAAGACAAAACAGGCCAATGACCTGCCTGACCCTTCTCAAAGGAGGACATACACGTGGCCATTAAGCACATGGAAAAGTCTCGGTGTCGTCAGCATCAGGGAAAGGGAAACCAAACCTAAAGGAGACGCACCTCACCTGGACAGAATGGCTGCCATAGAGAAACAGAGGAAAGGACCCTGCCGTGCTCTTGGTGGGCTGGGAATGGGGCGTCATGGAGGAAGACAGACTGGACGCTCCTCAAAACCCTGAACATAGAGCTGTTGCCGCGGTGTAGACGAGAGGTGGCCCAGAAACTCCTGTGTGAGGGGCAATGACTGGGTTCACCAGTCCCCTGGTGTGGACACCTGGCTGGTGACTGTGGGCAGGTGGCAGTGCCTGGAGGAGGGGGTCCCCGGTGCCTTTGGGTACATGTTTTGTCCCTGGTGAGCAGAGCTCTCTGCTTCCTCCACCAAGACCTTGATCCTCCTCCTGCCAGGAGAAATGACGTCACTGCCTGGAGACTGTGACCTCTGAAACCCGAGCCACAATGAATGTTTCCTGCTCTAACTGCTGCTGGCTACCGTGGGGTGGAAAAGCCGACTAAAACACGGACCAGCCACCGCACTCGGGCCCACGTTCAAAGGAAGTGGAGCCAGCCAGGGAGCAGGCTGGCGCTGCTTATTGTGGCAAGTCCGTGGTGCTGAGCCCGGAATCGGCCCAGGTGCTGAGAGTAAGAGGAGGCTGCCAGGGGGTAGAGAGGGGCTGGAGTGGGCAAGGGAGCGAGGGCAGAGGACGGGTGAGGGCACGGGCCGTGCAGCTGGGCATGGCGAGGGGAGCCCAGCTGACCTGAGCCATCAGCAAGTGCTGGTGACCACATAGAGAGGGGACGTTCCATCCCTGGGAGAGCAGGTCTGGGATGTCTCCTCCTGGGAGCTGGTGTGGAACTAGAATGGTCCGCCCATGTCGACTCCACGCAGGGACGAGAAGTTGCCCTAAGACTCAGGCCTGCAAAGTCCCTTTCTGTTACATGCTACTTTGCTAAGATGGAAGTGTTGTTTCCGAGTCTGGGTCAGGCTTGGGTTTTAAATACTCTTAGCGTATTATGTGAATTTGAGATGAATACCCGCAGTGCAACAAAACCAAATCTCTCTGCGTAGGTCCCTCTCTGGGAGGATTTGTCTGGGAATCTAATTTTGGAACAGGGAAAATAATCCCCATGTTGACTAAATCTGCTGCATCTGCTCCTGTTAAGGAGAAGGGAAAGCCTGACTGCCCAGTGGGGCTTCATGCCTCGAGAGAATGCGCAGTGGGGAGGGGGAGTGGAGGCCAGCAGCCAAAGCATGTCCGCAGCCTGCTCCAGAACCAGGGCAAAGGATTCCGCAGAGCTGTTCCACAGACCCACAAACGCAAACATGTTGATGGAGAGATTATTAATTTTTTTTGGTTCTTCTTAGTTATACGTGAACATAAAATCTATTTTGATAAAATTATAGAAGCATGGGATATATCTTATTCTAATTAGGTCCCCATCCTCGTGGGTGGGCACAATGGTGGGATTCACTTAGTGCTTTTTATGTGCACACAGGAAAATTATGTTAGATGCATTCTACTGTTTTTTCTATTCCACTTCCCCTCCCTTCCTTTCTTCCCCTTTGTCTAATCTATAGAACTTCCCTTCATTGTGGTTTAGCTTCCATATATCAGTGAAATCATTCAACTTTTGGTTTTGGGGGATTGGCTTATTTCACTTAGCATGATAGACTCCAGATCCATCCATATACTGGCAAATGTCATAAAGTTATTCTTCTTTAAGGCTGAGTAATATTCCATTGTGTAAATATACCACAATGTCTTTATTCATTCATCTGTTAATGGGCATCTAGGTTGGTTCCATAGTTTAGCTACTGTAAATTGTGCTGCTATAAACATTGATGTGGCAGCATCACTATAGTATGCTGATTTTAAATCCTTTAGATATAAGCAGAGGAGTGGGATAGCTGGGTCAAGTGGTGGTTCCATTCCTGTTTTTTTTTATTATTTATTTCATGACAGTAGAATCCATTTTTACATCTTCTTATTTTTTTATTTGTTCTAATTAGTTATACATGTCAGCAGAATTCATTTTGATTCATTATACAAAAATAGAGCACAATTTTTCTTTTCTATGGTTCTGAGCAGTCATACATATACCTAGGGAAATGTTGTTCATTTCATTCCACCATCTTTCCTGCCCCCACACCCCCTTTTGATACATTATACATAAATAGAGTATAACTTCTTACACCCGTCATGAGTCATATATGCACATAGGGTAATAATGTCCTATTCCTTTTACTGTTGTTATTCCTCATAGCCCTTCTCCTCCCTTCACTCCCCTCTGCCTAATCCAGAGTACCTCCATTCTCTCCTAGCTTCCCCTCTTATTGTGAATAAGCATCAGAGATAACATTCAGCTTTTGGTCTTTTGAGATTGGCTTATTTTGCTTAGCATGTATTGTCCAACCCCATCCATTTACCTGTAAATGCCATAATTTCATTCTTTGAGGCTGAGTAATACTCCATTGTGTATATATGCCGCATGTCCTTTATCCATTCATCTGTTGAAGGGTGTCTAGGTTGGTTCCACAGTTTAGCTATTGTGAATTGAGCTACTATAAACCTTGGGTGGTTTGCATTACTGTAGTATGCTGATTTTAAGTCCTTTTGGAATAAACAGAGGAGTGGGATAGCTGGATCAAATGGTGGTTCCATTCCCAGTTTTCTGCGGAATCTCCATACTGCTTTCCATAGTGGTTGCACCAGTTTGCAGTCCCACCAGCAATGTATGAGTGTGCCTTTTCCCCACATCCTTGCCAACATTTATTGTTGCCTATATTCTTGATGATTGCCATCTGACTGGAATGAGATAAAATCTTAGAGTTGTTTTGATTTGCGTTTCTCTAATTGCTAAAGATGTTGAACCTTTTTTCATGTATTTGTAGATCAATTGGATTTCTTCTGTGAAGTGTCTGTTCAGTTCCTTAGCCCATTTTGATTGGATTATTTGTTTTCTTGGTGTTGAGTTTTTTGAGTTCTTTATATATCCTGGAGATTAGTGCTCTATCTGAGTCGTATGTGTTGAAGATTTTCTCCCAGTCTGTAGACTCTCTCTTCATGTTATTGATCATTTCCTTTGCTGAGAAGAAGCTTTTTAGTTTGAATCTATCCCATTTATTGATTCTTGACTTCACTTCTTACACTTTAGAAGTCTTGTTAGGGAAGTCAGAGTCTAAGATGACATGGTAGAGATTCAGGCCTACATTTTCTTCTGTTAGTCTCTGTTCTAGTGCCTAAGTCTTTGATCCACTTTCAGTTGAATTTCATCCAGGGTGAGAGACAGGGATTTAGTTTCCTTTTGTTACCTATAGATTCCCAGTTTTCCCAGTACCACTTGATGAACAGGCTGTCTTTTCTCTAATGGACGTTTTTGACACCTTTGTCTAGTATGAGACAACTGGATTTATCTGGGTTTGTCTCCATTCCTGTTTTTTGAGGAATCTCCACGCTGTTTTCCATAGTGGTTGCACCAGTTTGCAGTCCCACCAGCAGTGTGTGGTTGTGCCTTTCCCCCACCTCCTCCCCAGCGTTCATCGTTTCTTGGGTTCTTACTAACTGCCGTTCTGTCTGGAGTGGGATGAAATCTCAGTGTTGAAGGGCCTGCATTTTCTTCTAGTATGAGCAGGGCCTCTGGCCTAATTCCTAGGTCTTTGATTCATTTACAGTTGTTTTTTGAGCAGGTGAGAGATAGGGGTTAGTTTCATTCTACTGCCTGTGGACGTCCCGTGTTCCTAGCACCACTTGTTGAAGAGCCTGTCTTTTCCCCAGTGTGGGTTTCTGACCCCTTGGTCTGGTGTGAGGTCACTGTATTCATGTGGCTTTGTCTCTGTGTCTTCGGGCCCATTGGTCTTCTTGCTGAGAGATCAATTAAAAAGAAAGGAGTCAGGGAAGAAAGGGAGGGAGGCAGGGAGGAGGGCGAGGTGTCTCAGACCTGGGTGTTCCCTCTGGAAATCCTCAGAACTCTGAAAATCATCAGAGCGTGATGTGATAAGCACATGCACCCGCTGGAGTTCTCCAGAATATTCTAAGCCTTTTCCCGCACTGGCGACCAGTGTCAGCGTTCCAGCAGAGGGAGGCACTGCGTTGCGTTCACCCTCTCGGGGGACTCGGGGTGGGAAGAAGCTTCTCGGCCAGACCCTCATTCTGGAGTCTCTAGGGCCCCAGGAAGGCTGGGGAGGAGGTCAGAGGACCTCAGGCGGAGCTAATGGGCCTCTGATGGCCACCAGCAGGTGACGCCCAGGCATCCCAGGTGTGTCACTGCTGCAGCCAGTAGGTGACCAGAGCTCGAATCAGGGTAGGAGGAGCAGGCGGCCACTGCTTCCGCCTCCTTCATGTCCTCTTAACTCAGGGACCTTTGCAGGCAGGCCGTGTCTCTTTCCCCTTCCCCAGTGACCAGAGGTCACTCGAGGTGCTCTCTGCCCAGCTGGACTTGAACAGGACCTCTACAGCTGCCTGCCCTGAGCTGCCTGTCCCCACAGCCTGCCCTCCCCACCCACGGGCCCCTTGTCTCAGTTACTGGCCTCTGTTGATGGCCTGGCCCAGTGGGCCCATGGCTCCAGAGAAGGGACACGGCGGTCTCTGTCCCCAGTTTGGCTGACTCCAGTAAATATTCCTTTTTTCTGAGTTTTCTGTGTTGTGTCCACCTCTCGGGGGGCTCGAGGTGGGACATGACGGAGATGGCCTTTCCAGACGGCCCTTCCTGTCTGCGTGTGAGTCAGGGTTTCCGCCCCAGCTCTTTCTTCAGCGCAGGGCTGAGCCGCTGGCACATGGTCCTGGGCACTTGCCCTGCCTGTGGCTTTGGGAGAACATCGCGGGAAGTCGAGGGCCGCCTCGTGGGACTGCTGTGGCCTCACTCTCAGGAGGACAGTTGGAGTGAGGGAGGGCCAGAGCTGGCCACAGCCTCATGCCCCAGACCCTTCAACAAATAGGAAAAGGTCTCCCTGACCCTTTGTGTCCTCAGCTGGCCGAGCCCCCTGCACAGACGCCTTGTGGTCAGGAGCCTGGGCGGCACCCTCTACCTGCAGGGCTAGGGGACTCGGCTCCTTGGCTGGGATCCTAGAGCTGTGTGGACACGGTCAGGGAGGGCACAGGGGTGTGAGGCTGGCTGAGGACAGGGACCCCCTCCACGGCAGGGACTGAGAAGTCAGGCAGCGTGAGGGAGGCCCGCATCCCGTGTCCTGGACACACACTCTCGGCTTCAGTCTCCCGTGGCTTCTGTTAACCCTCCAGCAGCCGCAGGGCCGCCTCAGCAGCCTGTGTGTGGGCTCCCGCAGACCCGGTGACTGAGACGCTGACCCCTGGGCTGGACTGGAGGTACATCAGAGCCAAGCCCCTCCCAGAACCCGAGGGACAATCTAAGCTGACCTTTCCAGACAGGGACCACTGCAGTCCTCGGCCGAGGCCTTCTCCCTCCATCTCGGACTCTGCAGTCCAACGGCCTCCGTCTGTGCCAAGTGTCCCACGTGTTGGTCAGCTTTTCTCTGCTGTGACCAATGGACCTGGCGAGGGCAGCAGAGAGGAGGAAGCGTTTACTTTGGCTCATGGTCTCAGAGGTTCAGTCCCAGGTCGGCCGACCCCATAGCTCTGGGCCTGAGAAGGACGTCATGGCGGAAGGGCACAGCAGAGGAAAGCTGCCCGATTCCTGAGAGCCAATAAGGAAAGAAAGAGAAGAAGGGGTGCGGGGGCGGGGGAGAGAGAGAGAGAGAGAGAGAGAGAGAGAACGTGCTCTACTCTCCAGGGACAAAATAGAAACTCTAAAGGCCTTTCCCCAGTGACCTTCTTGATCCAGCCACATCCTACACTTGGTCACCACCCAGTACAATGGTCTTTTCAAATTATTAATCCTGTAATGGACTCACCCACCCACTGCTTGGCCGCTGCTCTCGTACTCTAGTCACATCATCTCTGAGCCCTCCTGCCCTGTCAACCACTTGAGCTTTTGGAGACATCTCGCATCCTAACCAGGCCTCTCCCGTGTGAGAACACTTGTGATTGCTTTGTACTCACCAGGATCATCCCAAACCATCTCCCTGTCTCAAAGTCTTTGACTCAACCTCGCGAGCAATGCCTTCAGGGCATAAGGTGACCTTCACAGGTTACAAGGTGTCAGTTGTTTCAGGATGCTGTAGCAAAAGTCCTGGATGTTTTGAGCAACACACACTGATGTCCCACAGTTCTGGGGGCCAGGAATCCAAGATCCAGGCCCTGGAAGGTCCAGGTCTAAGGAGGACCTACCCTGGCTCCTAGCCACCTCTTCTCACGGCAGCCTCATGTGGCCGAGAGAGAACACTGCTGTCCTGGCTGTCCTTTAAGGGCCAAATCCCACTCATGAGGGTTCCTCTTCACACCCTAATCACCTAGCAAAGGCCCCACCTCCTAATCCCATCATGTTGGGTGTTGAGACTTCATGTTATGAATTTGGGTGTGCACAGACTTTCCCTCTAGAGTTCAGGAATTAGACCTTATCATACGATGCAAACACTGCAAAGGTACAGAAATGGAGCTTTCCTGGGGCCTGAAGGGCTTACCCCAAACTGGCCGGTCAGTCCTGACGTTTGCCCTTGGTCAGGCCATGTCCTGGGCTCCCCAGGGCCAAGAGGAAGGGATGAAGGTTTCACCCTTCATGGGAAAGGACCATGAGTAGACAGGAGTGTGGGAAACGGCCAGGGCCAAGCTTTCCCTGGCCCTTCCTGAGTACAGTGGCTCTTGTCGTCCCTCAGACAAGGACCACCCCCACCCCCTCGACCCCAGAGATGCTCAACCAGGGTCGGCGTCAGGCTCCAAGCTGACATCTGCCCCCTGCACCAGGGCTGTGTGTGGACAAGGCTCCTTTCCACGGAGAGATCCGAGCCTTTTGTCAAGGCTATCAGTAGAGAATGGTCAGGCAGGTCCAGGCCAACGATGGCAGCCATCTGGATTCCCAGAGGGAGGGGCTGAGGCCCATGCTGGTCACTTGGCCAGAGTAGTTCTGAGCGACGCCCGGGATCTCGGTGCCCATGGATGGGAGACCACAGTGGCTTGGTACAGGGTCCTGAGCTAGACCTTGACGTGGGTCCCTAACTCGTGTTTGTGAGGATTTCGACTCTGCCATTGGCCTTTAACTTCTTCCCTTTGGTCCCACCTAAAAAAATACCTTCACAGCAACATCTAGATTAGTGTTTGAACAAAAAACTGGACACTGCAGCCCAGCCAAGTTGACACGTAAAGCCCACCGTCATGGCCAGGCTGCACCAACTCCTGATGGACCAGAGCCTGAGCACGTGGTGCCCTCAGCAGCAGCTGACCCAGAGCAGGGCTGGACAGGCTCTGTGTGAGAGGAGAGGCAGGGGGCTGACGGGCCCTCCTTGGCCCCACCATTGTCCTTCCCCCGCCAGGACCCAGCTGTGTAAAGGTAGGCGGGGCGGTTTGGATATATTAAAGAAAACATGATAAAGGATGCTTGTCTACCCGTGTACCCCCGATCACTGACTTTCAGAGTCAGAAGTAAATCAGATTTCCCTGATTGCTAAAACACACCTGTTGATTTCAAGTCACTTACCCAAATATATTCAGCTTGTTTCTCTCCACCGTGAGTGTGAGCGCACACTTGCACACACCCACATGGAATCCAGTAGCAGGAGCTGGGGTCTGGTGAGGTTCTCCAGTTCAGCCTCCTCCTCTCTCATTTGCTGGTCCTGGCCAGTCCTGTACCCACAAAGAGGTATGACCTGAGTGTCCGGGGACCCAAGACAGGTGGAATGGTGGCCAGGTTCTTGCCATGCACGGGCTTGGGAAGGTCCTCCAGTGGGCCTGCCTCCAGCACAGGTTCTTGGCAGCGACCAGGAGAGAGGATGGAGCCAAAGCTAACGGCAGCTGAGCCAAAGCAGCAAATGTGTCCCAGTGACAGAATTTGCTGTGGGGTGAATTGTGTCCCTCAAAACCAAACTCTGGAGCCCTGACCCCAGCACCTCAGAAAGTGACTGCATTTGGGAGCAGGTCATTGCACATTTGATTAGTTAAGATGGAGTCCTGCTGGGTTAGAGTGGGTCCTTAAATCCGTGGACTTCTGTCCTTATAAGACCTGCAAGACAGGAGAGAAGAACGTCACACCTGGTGGGAAGACAGAGGCAGCATTGGCAGGGATGCAGCCGCCGGCCAAGGAGCACCAAGCGTCAACGACTGTGACCAGGACTGAGGGCCAGGAAGGACCTGCCCTAGTGCTCCTGGGGAAGTGGTCCTGCTGGCATCTTGGATGCACGTCCACCTTCAGACCTGAGATGATTGATCTCTGGTGTCTCAAGCCACCCACTCTGTGGCACTTCACCGTGGCCTCCCCAGGACACTATGCGTGCACCTCTGGAAGGGGCAAGGAGGTAGTTCAGTCGAGGTTCACCTTCATTGGGAGCGATGATAATTTGATCTGAAAGCTTGGGCTGCACTTATGCCTTTTCTCGTGAACTAATTTAAAGTGTTCAAATAGCATTCACCTAAGTCCGCTCACTTACAATTATATTGACCTTCCCAAGATGCGTATCGGAGTCTCCCTCCTCCCAAGCTGGTTCTCCTTTATTACTCTCTATTACTGGTGTTACCTAAATTCAACCTGGTTGCTCCCCTATGCTTGTTCCTCATTACTGACATATATATCTTATACCTTCTGTGGCCGGCTGTAAAACATCCCCCAGGCACTGGTAAAACTTAGCTCCCTCTCAGCTAATCCTAAACCTATTAAATGTTGTTTACTAATGGTGAGAGAGAAGGTTGGGGGAGTGTTTGCCCTTGTTTTGGCAGTTATAAAATCAGTCCTCTCCAAATAGTGTTCCCACAGCCTTCTCCCCGGATTTCTAGTAAAAATGAGCCACTTTCTCCTCCTCGATATCTCTTCTGAGAGAACAACCTTATCCTTGGTGAGAGGGGTAGAACAAAGATGGTGGCCAGACCATCAGTGTAACCCTGGCAAGCTGTGCCAGGGCAGAAGTGTCTCTTCTGTAGAGGACTGGGGGACCACCTGCCAACTAACCCCCTCATACAAGGGGCAGGTGATCGTCTTGCTCAGAAGACAGGAGCTGGGAAAGTGAGTCCATTCTCCTTGGCTCAAAATTGCCATGATTGGAACACAAGACCAAACCTTTCAGCCCCGTGTGGATGGAAGCGTGAACATTTCACTTTGTGGCACGTTTGGGGATGGTTGGGACCATTCCAAAGACACGGTGAGCCTTCTGCTGAGATCTCTTTACGTCTCTGTGGCTTCTCAAGGGCTCTGGTGAACACCCTCAGCTCTCTCTTCCTGGGGATTTATCCCCCACCAAAAGCCTCTCACAAATGAAACGGCTGTGCTTGGATGCATGGTGAGTGGTACAGCATGATGTAGATCTGTTAGGTGTCATCTTGACGCAAAGACCAGCTGCTTCTTGCCCTGGTTGGAGCCATGAAGTGATTGACTTGGTGGCTCATTGTATTCATCTCTTGAAAGTCAGTGATCTCATCCAGACTCATCCACTGACATATTTTGATTTAGGTAAACATCTACATGCACATTTTAAATTTATCAAAATAAGGCCTAGCTCAGCAACCTTGAACTAGTCATTTCTCATCTGTGGGAAGAAGAAGGAAAAGGAAGTGGATGATCTTTAAGGACTTCTACTGCATTCCCCATCACAGGGCACCACAGTCTCTAATACCTGGAAGCCCTGCCTTGGAAATGTGAGTAAGAGGCATCCCTAGAACATGGTGCGCCAGGTCAGGTTTCTTGGCATTAGGAGAGCTTTATAGGTACAATTTCAATAAGCAAAAACAAAGCCCAAATTTCAATCTTGTATCCAGTAGGCTGTAGACAGACTACATGAATCAAAAAGACATTTACCTCCAGAACTTGGGACAAGGTCAGTAAATACGTTTATCTGAGAGCTCCCTAGAAATTATTATAGAATGATGAGCTTAGTCACCTGTGGAGTCAGTGTCAAATGTGAAGGATTGATGGATGCCTTTGGATGAGATCCACAGACTTCTCAAAGTTATGTCAAAGGCATCGGAGCACATTCATCAATGAGGAAAGCATCCTCAGCAGGACCCACAAGGACACTCAGCAGCTGTGAGGCAGCCTTGGTCCCCTCACTGGGGAGTCACCTGTCTGGGGCTTCAGTGTGATTCTGCACAACACTGTCATGGCTGATGTAGAATTCCGACAAGACAGCCGCGGACCAGAGTGCAGTCACGCGGACCAGCCTCTGCTCTTGGAAACATCTGTGTTTTGAGGATCCTATTGCTCAAGCCCAGAAAGACCAGCTTCTCTGCAGAGCTACCCTTGGACTGCAAACTTCCTCTCTGCGCTTACTAGTGATGAGGCCTTCTGGTGCCGGTGCCCCTCTTTAATTATTTTAGAAGGATTTGGATGTATATAAGGTGAACAAGCAACATTATGAACCTACTCTATGTGTCAAGAACTGGACAAAACATTTTTCCTGGATCATCTAACTTGATCCTCATACACTCCAGGGGGAAGACTCAGGGCACACAATTCAGTTACTAGTCCAAGATCATGAGCTGCCAAGTGGAGAACCCACAACCAGGACCCAGGTTAGAGCCCCAGGACCCCTGCAGGGCCCACCCTTCACTACTCAGAGTCCACAAGGACATCAGCCTCTGTGGGAGGTCATAATGGATTCACACTCAGAAGCCACTGGAGGGATCAGGGATCATTGGAACCTGTGCTCCAATGGGGGCCTGGGTGATTCGTGTGCATGTTGTATTTAAGCCCTGGACACTAGGAAACAAAAGCAAGGTTATAGACCAAAAAATTTGCAGGTAAGTTTTGGGATTAGAATTAGGGTGGTAAAATTTATATGAAATTTATGCAATCTTTAAAATAAATAGAATGGGTAAAACAGTTCCTCTGTTTTTGGTTCAGGTGGCAGGGGCTGTGGTGAGCTGGGAGCTCCCATACTCCAGGGGCAGTTCCAACTTACCCCGTCTTGGTCAGCGTTTCCTGGTCTCAGGGTAAGTAGGCAGCCAGGCCCCAGAAGCTTCCACCCACACCTGGAAGGCTGTGATGAGGTGGCCTCCCCATGCAGGCTCAGCGAAGGTCTCCTCCCTTGCTTCTGTTGGTCCTCCCCTGGCTGAAAGGCAGCCGGTTTTCTGGTGACCTGAGCTTCTGTGACCTTTGCCTTCACCTCTCAGAGCTCTCCTCTGATACTCAGACAGGCTATAGAACTTCATATCCTAGCACTCTACGGAGACCACGAAGCAGGACAAAGGTTGACACACTCCCTGGGTGTCAGCTGGTGGGGTCAGAGAGGCATCGCACTTCCTCTCTCTCTCCACCCAGCTCCTGCCCCCTTGGGCTGCGAGTGACTTGCTCCACAAACATTGGCAGAGCCTCTCCCTCATCGTGGTCAGAGCAGGGCCCCAAACATTCAGGGCTGGAAGCACAGGCCTCGCCCTCTGGTGCCCCTGCGTGAGGTGTCCTGGAGACCAGGTCGACAGGAGGGGGTCCAAAAGGAAAGGGGAGGTGGCCGGAGGCCTGGTCTGACAGTGCGAGGGCTCCAGTCCTGCTCTGGTGTGTTCTGCCAGGTACAATGTTTTGGGTAGTTCTTGACACACAGATAAGGTTCATAATGTTGCTTGTTTGCCTTATATTCATCCAAATTCTCTGTACCTGGCATAGCATACCTGAAATCCCAGCAACCCAGAGAGTCGAAGGCAGGAGGATCACAAGTTCCAGGCCGGAATGGGTACCTTAGACAAACCCTGTCTCAAAATAAAAAATAAAAAGGACTGGGAATGTAGCTCAGTGGGCGAGTTCCTTGATTCAATCTCTGATTAAAAAAAAAAAAAAATTAGTTGTAGGGTTTTTTCATTTTTCTTTATTTTATTTTTAATAGACAAACATTGGTTGAATATCCTACTCTGTGGGACACGATGTGGTTTACCTTGTTACTGCTTGAGTCATGCTGCTAGGACCCTCTGCTCTATGCCTTCTCTGAGCACCAGAAACGCTCTAGAGCTGGAGCTGCCCTTCTCCAGAGGCCGAGTGAGCTCCAGCAAAGAGGCCTCTGAGGTTTCAACTTCTCCAAAACCTTCCCGATTCTTGTGTGATGGAGACAAAGCCCTGGCCCCGGGCCTCAGGTCCTAGGGAATCCCTCTCTCTATTGTCAATGCAAAGATTGGCATTAACACAAAGGGCTTGAGTCATGAAGAGGAACAATAATTTAAAACTTTGCAATTTCACCTTCTAAATGCAACTTCTTGGCATGACAATGTTCTGAGAAAGTGAATTTGACACAACACTGGGGAGGCTGACGGGAGGAATGACCTCTGCGACACCCACCAGCCATCAAAGGAAGCAGCAAACCTGCTCCTGTGTGTGGACCCAGACACACTGCATTCTCAGGGCCAGATGCAAACCCAGGAGAATTCACCAACGAGAACATGGGAAGCTGCACGTGCATGTGCGGACGCCAAGGTGTCTGCCACTGCAAACACAGCTGACATTGAAATGGCCCAGGCCATTGAGCTTCTTGATATTGAAAGTGACAGGTTTATAAATAAAATATGATTTCATATCCCAGAGGCCTTGGTGGCTTTTGGAGATAACACTGCCTCCGTACCCTCAGACACGTTATGCACCTTGTCTGCTACAATTTTGCTTCTAAGCTGTGACAGTATTTTTTTGAAGTAGAAGGAATAGGGTAACATCTCCTGGGATTCACAAGGCAGAATGAAGACCTGGGAATTGAAATTAACTGAGTTTGTGAATTTACTAAAACCAGTTTTTATTTGTGATTCTTCTTGCTACTATGTTAGTCTGGTTTTTTTTTTGTTGTTGTTGTTGTTGTTGTTGTTTTTTTTAAAGTCAAATCAGCCTTCAGACTTTCCTGGAGGCCCCCCTACCCCACCTGACTCAATTATTTATGTTGCAGATTCTACCATTTATAGATGGCATGATGCTTTTCCTTTAGGGACAAGGAGTCATCATAAATCAAGACTACGGAAGCTGAATTTAAAGGCTGAGTCTTTTTTCTTTCATCCACTGAAGAAGCTATTGATTGAATCAGACAATGAATTAACTCAACACTGTCAGCCCGTCTCATCCTTTTCCAGATAGATTCTCCAATTTAGGAAGACTGCAGTGGGGACTTAGAGGCAGCCTGCAGCAGAAGCACTCCCTCCTCACCTGATCCCGCAGGTGTCTGATGGCAACTGAAGGCAGGGCGAAGCTTGGTGCTTTGGCTTTCACTTTGTATCTACCTTGGACTGTGGGTCAGATTCCTACTCATGTCTACATGAAAACATGTTAATCATCCAATCAATAAATAGGCTAAGGAGCTGAATAGACACTTCTCAGAAGATGATATACCATCAATCAACTAATATATGAAAAAATGTTCAATACCTCTAGCAATTAGAGAAATGCAAATCAAAACTCTTAAGATTTTACCTCACTCCAGTCCGAATGGCAGCTATTAAGAATACAGACAACGATAAGTGTCGGTGAGGATGTGGGGGTAAAGGCACACTCATACATTGCTGGTTGCAAATTGGTGTAACCCCTATGGAAAGCACTATGGAGATTCCTTGGAAAACTTGGAATGGAACCACCATTTGACCCAGCTATCCCTCTCCTTGGTCTATACCCAAAGGACTTAAAACCAGCATACTACAGTGTTAGAGTCTGTAAACAAGTCAAGATGGCGCCTGGCAAAACGCCAGAGGGAGTGGTTTGTGAAGTAACGCCAGCGAGCCATTAAGTGTGGAGATTCCTTATTGGTTGACTGCTGTATCTAGTTTATGTTAATTAGATAAGCTGTGTGGAATGTATAAATACCACTCCTTTCCTACAATAAACGGCTCCTACTCCTGCTGTATCAAGGTACACAAGTTGTTCGTCACCCCCCGGTTAGTTTGCTGCAGCTGGATTGTGGCACTACAGGGACACAGCCACATCAATGTTTATAGTAGCACAATTCACAGTAGCTAAACTGTGAAACCAACCTAGATGCCCTTCAGTAGATGAATGGATTTAAAAAATGTGGCATATATACACAATGGAATATTTTTCAGCATTAAAAGAGAATAAAATCATGGCCTTTTCAGGTAAATGGATGGAGTTGGGAAATATAATGCTAAAGGAAGTTAGCCAATCCCAAAAAAACAAATGCCAAATGTTTTCTCTGATATAAGGATGTTGATTCATAATGGGGTTGAGAGAGGAGCATGGGAGGAATAGACCACTCTAGATAGGGCAATGGGGTGGGAGGCAAAGGGAGGGGAATGGGTGTAGGAAAGACAGTGGAATGAGATGGACATCATCACCCTAAGTACATGTAGGAATATATGAATGTTGGGACTCTACTTCGTGTACAACCAGAGGTGTGTTCTACATGTGTAATATGAATTGTAATGCATTCTGCTGCCATGTATAACAAATTAGAATAAAAAACTCCAAAAAACCATGTTAATCATTTAAGGAGACCTGTCTAAAGTGGGTAACCACTCTGACATCAAACAGAAAGGTACCAAAATGAGTAACTAAGATAGTTGGAAGATTTGCAGGCATCATAATCAGCAGATTGTCCACTGCAAGCTTTTACAGCATCCTGTTCTGCACCATCCTGTTCTGCCTCCAGGCATTGCCCTGAAGGAACCAACTCCGTCTTGCCTTCCTGACTTGTCTCTTCTCTGAGTCTTCTCTCCTGCAGGCACCTTGGGTTCCAGGAACAACAGGCCTAATGATAAATATCCTGTGGCCAGGGTCTACACTGCCCCTCGGCAGCAGCAACTTTCTTATCAGGGACAACTCTCTGCCTGGCTGACCCTGAGACAGTGATCAACCAGACCACGGTGTGAACAGGAGTGACATCACTTGAGCTCCCTGGCATTGTTTCTCTCCCAGACTTTGACACAGTGGTGCCAGAGGTTCACCAGGACCCTGTGGATACCATGATCAGGTGAGAAGCCGCTGCTCCTCCTCCGTGATCCACTGGGGAATTTCGGCCTTGGACCTCCGTGTGTTCCCTTCTGCTGCATTTGGTTGGGTTCTTCGTTATTACCCACCAGGGCTTTGTGAAGATTGCATCTCTTGACTGCTAAATACTTGAGTTTCTGTTCTGAAATAATTCTGCGTCCTTCTTTCTCAAACAAGTATTCCACCAAGATTTGCTGAGGAGGAGTAGCCTAAAGGAACGCTCTAAACTCAACTTGGATTGCCCTGAAGGGCATCCCCTGGCTTCTGTGTGCAGGCACAAGCTGGAACCCGCCACGGGACCAGGAGCTTGATCTGCCCTCACCCTCTTCTGTCCTGGGCTCACTTTGTCTTCTGTCTCTAAATTAAGTGAGGTGTGGCCAGACTGGATCTGACTCTGATTTGAACACACCATCCATGCTCCCTGGGCAGCACCACCCCAGGGTGGACGCCTGACTGTTTCTGGTGAATGGTGAACCTTGCAGTATCAGGTGGGGTGGGGGGTGTGTGGTGTGGACCTGCCTGTGTGCACTTGACTCTTGGCATTTGTCTTGAGGACTATACTCTTTTCTGGCATTGGTGACAAGAATCTGCTTGGCACTGGGTCACTTTTTGTAGAGATGTTGCAGGTCGCAACTGTGCTATCTATGTCATTTCCCCATCCTTCTAGTGATGGATGAAGTCCTCTGTGTTGTTTGTCTGCTTAACCCAGCACCGTGATTTCAATTCCCAAAGAAAACTTTATCCCACACAAATGGGCAACATCCAGGTAGGCCCCGTTGGTGTAATGAGCTGAAGAATCTGTGGTCTGTTTCCTGCTGACCGGTGACCAGAGGGAAACACTAGAGGCCTCTAAGTGCTTTTAGATCACGTGATTGGAAACCCCAGTTAAAACAACAGCGCCTGCCCATTCTGCTGTGTTGTGTTTGTGTTGCTCCCTGGAAATGGACCCTAATCCCCTAACAGTGATGCTGGAGGCGGGTTGCTGGGAGCCATCAGCCAAGTAGGTATGACAATTTCCTTGCCAGCGTACCCCCATGTTTCTTTAGTGGAAGGACTCATGGAAATAGGACATTTTGCAGGACATTACATGTAAGGTGACCTTGCTCAAGGACCAGGGCGGATCCGTGTTTAGGATGTTCCTGGTTTAGCATAATATGAGATTAGGGTGTTCCCCGTTTAGAATAGGGCGTATCCTGCTGCCTGAGTTCCTCTTGAGTTCTTAGGGTCAGACAGTATATTTGGGAGACAGAAGCCCAGTGAGTGTGGATTTGGGCAGAGAACGTGGATTTCCCCAGAACGTGTTTGTAGACGGCCGGTGTGAGATCGGGAATAAAGAATTGCTGTTTGAATCTACAAGCTGTGAGTGGCTCGTGATTTGTGCCCAGCCAGACTGCGGCAGTGGGTCTGCAGGAGGAGATCAGGTCTTGAGGGGCCCAGATGAATGGGTTCATTCCTGCTTTGGTTTGACTGCGTCCCCTCTAACATTCAGGCACTTGGTGTCATTGTTTCAGCCTTTACCATGATTAGGCCATGAGGACGCCTCCTGTGTTCACGACTGAGCTTCTCATCCAAGGAACAGCACACGGCACACTTGGTCAGCTTGCTGTCCTGCCCCAGCCGCCAGGTGAGGACTCAGCTCTCCTCCCCTGCAGGGACTCGCGGACCAGCAGGCACCTCTGCCTTGCCCGTTCCAGCTGCTATTCATCAGTCACCAAGTTTACAGTACTGTGATGGAGCATCTTGAGCAGCTAGGAACCGGCTTTCCTTAGAAGTGACAGTTTGACAGCTGTAAGCCTTGCTGTCTCTGGCCAGAGAGCCTGTGTTCCCTCGCTGTCAGTCCCTCAGGTGATATCAACCTGAACTCACTTCCTCTGGGGGTTTTCACACTTCCACTCTCAAATAAGTCTACTCTTACTTTCTTTCCCTTTCTAGCCTAAATGAACCTTGCTATCTGAAGACAAGTTTCTAGCAATTTCCTCTTGAGAAAACTATCACATTGATAACACCTGAGTTTGGGAGGGACACATTCAAATCAAGCAGGGACAGCTTGTTCAGAGCCATCTTGAACTAATCCCTGAAAGACCCCCACCCCACCCAGCGCAATCACTGTGGGGTTCCAGATTCCAACACATTGATTTGCGGGGTGAGCAGCAATGTCCAGATCATTGAGTTTCCAACAATTATTTTTCCTTCTCTCTTTCCCTCGCCCGCCCACATGTGTGCATGGGCATACACGCACATGTCAGGTAAATTGGTCTTAAGAACGTATCATTTTGCACAGGGTCTAAGCAAGCATACTTTGAGTGGGCATATTTTCCAATAAAGGGAAAAGTGTCAGCCAGAAGTAAACAGTTTTGACTGGTTGTGATGTGACTTGCAGGGCAGAGAACTGGTACTGCAAAGAGTTCTCAGGGTGTCTATTAACCGTGGGTCTGATGTGCAGGTGAGATGGATGGGGAGGCCAGCCCTGGTACGTCTGAAACCCTGTGATTCCCTGAAGTACCCCAAGGGTCTGAGAGAGTGGCTGTCTCTACCTCCTAAAGAAACCCAAAACAACAACAACAACAACAACAACAACAGGGAAACCACAATCAGATGCACAGATATGCAAGCCCCTCTGTGAAGAACTGGGGCTGGCTACAGTATACAGGTAAACTAAATTAGAACCTTTAGCTCAGGCCTCAGTCTAGCTAGACAAGTATTCTAAAATAGCACGTAGTGAGGCACATCTATAAGTGCTTCCCAAACCCCCTAGCTTGCCCAGGAGTTGATTGGATTATTGACAGTACTTGTGTGAAATATAGCAAACACATTGATATCTTTTCTAAGCTTCAGAGAGGAAAAAAAGTGGATCATAAAGTTTCTAAATACATCAGAGGTTGCGTTTTGATTTGCTTAGCATTTAAATAAACTTAAATCACCTTACAAACTCTCAGAGGTTAAAAAAAAATTGAACTTCAATGCCTAACTTTAAAATCAACTTTGTTTTATGATATTTGTTGAAATCAGAAAATAACAATGTTTGTTTAGCCATAACTTAAGTTGATGTTCTTGCTGAATAATTTGGAAAATGGAATTTCTATAAAACGCTAATTGACAACATGGAAAAGTAATTGGAAAAAAATACTTTAGGTGAGAAAAATTGAAGGAGGTTTTATCATTTGGTATATAAAATAAAAATAATCAGGTAACATTTTTAATCAAGGTCTATCTTTAGAAAAAGTAGACAGGTTTAGTAGTTTCAGTTAAAAAACATTTCATATGTTTTTTCCTATTTGATCAGAGTATAATACATTTTTCAATATTCCAGTTTATGTAAAGTCTAAGTTTATTTCTTTTAAAATTCCAATCAATTTGTACATCTAAATTTTTCAAACCTTTTTTTGTAGGTCTATCATGTTATCATATCCACAAAATATTTAAAATTATATGTGAACATTTTGTTAAAATAAATTGTGTTGTAATAACCAATATCTTTTAGAAAGATGAACTTGCCCTGCGAACAATGACTATTGCAGATAATCAGACAGTGACTGTGGGAGGTGTTTATAGAAGATGAGAGGTGAAAGTACTTTTATTTCTTCTTAATCTCTCAAGGGATAATCAGTGCAATTTGTTTTAAAATATAAATGTTTACCTGTACTATAATGAGAAAGAGGGTAATAAAAAACATCTTTGGGAAAGAAAATAACTGCAAAAATATGAAAGAGAATCTTGGTTTATATTATCCAAATATAATGAATTTGAAAGAGGTAGTGCAATGCATTAAATTTGCAACTAGATTTGGACAGTGTTAATGAATGTAATTATAAAATGGAAAAAAAGACTTGCAAGGACTTTTCTAAAAATTATTACACAAATGGCATAAGCAGGAAAAATTTAAATTTGAATTTTCTTTCTTTTAAATGTCAAATTTACCTTTCAGTGGGTGAATGTATAATCTGCTCTTAACAGGAAAGAGTAAAGCACATTCTGTTGTCTAATAGTGGTTCTTAGGGTCAACCAATTATGCCACTAATGCTTTTGCTGTCTGTTATCTTCATGAACTATCTTTGGATGAAATTCTAGAAAGAAAGGAAAGAAAGAAAGAAAGGAAAGAAAGAAAGAAAGAAAGAAAGAAAGGAGGGAGGGAGGGAGGGAGGGAGGGAGGGAGGGAGGGAGGGAGGGAGGAGTAAATAAGTCCCAAAATGACTGTCACCTTTATGTATGTGTGTCTTCCAGACTGAGGCTATAATCACTTCATGTCCTTAACTGTGATGACTTAGGTTTATTTATTTTCTTGTCTTTCAAATTTGCAACTCAATTTCATAAAAATAAAACTTAGAAAAAAAATTTCTATTTAAATTATGGGCTTCTGCATTCCCCCAGAGATGGACTCCTTAACTTAATGTGGTTGTTTTGCCATTCTCTAAAGTTTCAATTAGTTACTTGTAGAAACTTGTAGAAGCCCTACTGTTTGTTAATTTATTTAATTTTATTTTTTCATGATACTTGGGATTGAATGCAGAGGCACTCTACCATTGAACTATACTCAACCATTATTACTATTATTATTATTATTATTATTATTATTATTATTATTATTTAATTTTGAAACAGAGTGTCTCTTAGTTGCCCATGCTGATCTGGAATTTGCGATCCTCTGGCCTCAGCCTGCTGGGTGGCTGGGGTGACAGATGGAATCACCCAGTTCTCAGTGAATAACCATCTCCACCTCCTGCAAAAGAAACCAGGGAAGCCACATGCAAATACACAGATATGCAAGCCCCTCTGTGAAGAATTGCTGGGGCTGGCTGCACAATATGAATAAAATAAATTTGCACCTTTAGCTTAGGTTTCCATCTAGCTAGACAAGTATTTTAAAATAGCACATAGTGATACACTTGTCTGTAAATGCCTCCTAAACCCCCTAGCTTGCCCAAGGTTTGATTGGATTATTGACAGTACTTGTGTGAAATATAGCAAACACATTGATATCTTTTCTTAGCTTCAGAGAAGAAAAAGTTTCTTAAATTCATTAAAGGTTGTATTTTGATTTGCTTAGCATTTAAATAAGTTTAGATCACCTTAAGAATTCTCAGAGACTAAAAAAACAACCAACAAATAAAAAACTGAAGTCTTCTTTCTGGGTCAATAGCCAGCTCATGGAACCCATTAACAGAGGAATGGATAAAGAAAACGTGGCATATACACACAATGGAGTTTTACTCAGTGCACAGTCTCTGGCTGGGCACAAATCACGAGTCTCCACACAGCTTGTAGATTCAAACAGCAATTCTTTATTCCCGAACTCACACCGGCCGTCTACAAACACGTTCTGGGGGAATCCACGTTCTCTGCCCAAATCCACTTCTCCCAAAATCACTCTCTGCCCAAATCCACACCGCATGGGCTTCTGTCTCCCAAAATATACTGTCTGACCCTAAGCACTCAAGAGGAACTCAGCAGCAGGATACGCCCTATTCTAAAGGGGGAACACCCTAATCTCCTATTATGCTAAACTGCCCTATTCTAAAGGGGGAACACCCTAATCTCCTATTATGCTAAACCGCCCTATTCTAAAGGGGGAACACCCTAAACACGATCCTGCCCTGGTCCTTGAGCAAGGTCACCTTTCAGAAGTCCTTCCACTAGACAGCATGGGAGTAAGCTGGCAAGGAATTTGTCATACCTACTTGGCTGATGGCTCCCAGCAACTCAGTCACAGAAAAGAATGAAATTATGTCATTTCTTTTAATGGATAGAAGTATAGAACATCTTCCTAAGTGAAATAAGGCAGACTCAGTAAGTCAAGGACAGTATAGCATTTATAAAATCTTCAAAAAAGAAGTTAATTCTTAGTGCTTCTTGTATACAACTCTTAACTTTTAAAATCATACAATAAGGGGTATTTATTTACCCATTAAATATCTCATAACATTTAAGCAAATAATAGTGGTAAATAAAACAAAGCTTAAAGCTAATTATACCTAGCATGTGTGACACCCTGGTTTTGTCCTTGGCACTACAAAAAAGAAAAACAATTATTGACAAAGGCTAACTACAAAATCAGAAAATAATAAAATAGTATGGCCAAATCTGTAACATAAAGTCCCTCACCACTCTGTGTATCCGCAGCCCCTACAACCTCATTGTGGACTAGTTATTCCCTGGTCCTTCACTTTGGACTTGGCCATGTGCTTGCTCTGGTCGGTGGCACATCAGCAGAAGCCAGAGTGCACCAATTTCAAGCACCTGAGGCTTGCACCACCTCAGGTGTCTGCTACTACCATGAGCAGAGTGTCCCCCGGTTGCCTGCTGGCTCCTCAGCCCTGGCCTGAGAGAGAGAGGTGTGGGGACAGACCTTGGCCACATATCTGCTGTATGAAGTAGAGTCTCCCTCGGGGAAAGCCCCATGGTGCTGTAGGTCTCTCTACAGCATGCCTCATTATTGCCTTCTAATTTCTTATGTTTCGAGCCTTATACTTAAACTGTATGAAAGTTCCTGGCTCACACAGGTGCCCAGTGATGTGTCCAACTGTCAGCACAAGCAAACCTCCAGCACACTGGCTCTCAGTGACTCCCCAAGTTTGTGTCAGAGAAATCCCGTAAAAGACACTTGTGAGAGTGGGGGATGTGAAGCTTGGCCAAAATCTCCAACTCTGGGCTCAGGTCCATGTGGGGTGTGGGGTAGTCACAGCAGCCACCTTCCTGGGAGATCTTATTGGCACATTTTCCTCTTTTGTGAAAAGAGTTTACTAAAAATGGCCTTATACATTTGCTACAAATATCAAATGAAATCATGCATATATGGTGTCTGGGACCTCCAGGTTGGTGGTAATAACACTCGTCAGCAATGACCTCCTATCAACAGGGTTGGTGTTGTCCTGGATCCCTGTGCCTTTCTTCAGTGATGGCCGAGACACTTACAGCACCCCTAATTAAGGCATCTGGATTCTTTTAGGAAAGAGGTCACATGACTCTGTTTTCTTTTTTCCTTCTTTCATGATGAGAACATTTCACTTTTGAAACAGGAAGGGCAAAAGTTTGGATGTTTAGTTTTGTTTAAAATCTAGAATAAAATATAAAACATCCATCAGCACACAGAATGGAATTACTTTAACATGTCAAATGTGCTCAAATGTGATCTGTCTGGATAGTTATTTCTCAGCTGTACGAACCTGATTCCTTTCACTTCACATCCTGTGGACGTGGATGAGGAGCAGGAGAGCAGAGGTCTGTTCACACTGGGGCTCAGTGGAGGAGCTGTGGAAGGCCAGCTTGAACAAGAAGACTGACGATTATCACCAAAGAATCCTTGTGGTGATTGTCCCAAGGTTGCAGAGGGGCTCAATTATTCACAGGAAGGAGAAACTTAAAAACCAACAGGCTCAGAACCTTGATAATAGACTTTGGACAACCACCTGGTGAGTTGAGCAGAACCTTTTCAACCATAGATGTTTGAGGCTGCCTTTAAATTCTAAAATAAACTTTTAAATTAACTATTTCAATTTTAAAATAAGCATTTGATGCCAATGTCTAGAAACTTCCTTTCCACCTCTTTGGGGAGGAAAATAAGCAGAAAATGGTGGGAAAAAAATCCACAAGGTAGTCTATAGAGATGATGGATCCCTAGTTCCATGGTAGGACCTTGTCCCTCAGAGTGGACCTTTCCAGCTCATGCTTCTTGGAACAATGATCACAGCACAGCTCTTCTGGGAAATGTTATATTGGTACAGCCAGGTGGTGTCTTTGCATTTTATAAAGTATTACTGGATGCAGGGGCACAGTCTTATGTTTGTGCATCTGAGAAGCCTACTCTTAATGGCTGAGCACTGGAGTTGATATGGGGGCCTTGGGATCCAAGTGTGCCTTCCAAAGCCACTGTGATCCTTACTTGCATTCATTCGTGTACTCAATAGAAATCCATGAGACCGCACTATGCGCCAGGCCCTGGCTAATGGGGAAGCGCAGTTATCTGCCTCAGGTAGGCTGACTCCCTGTTTGGGAGATTATGGAGCTCTGAGAACAATCCGATGGGAGTGGAAACTGATACATCAAATGAGAGAGGAAAGACAGAGAAGGGTCAGGTATGTCTGAAGTCCATCAAGACCCCTATGCCATGCCGTTAAATCTCTTTGCTGCATTTCTGACTCATCAGCAAACCCAGGTCCTCTTGAATCTTCTCCAACTCTCAAGTTAACATCAGCCTCTGGAAGAACTTGGCTTATCCAAACCACTGGCTTGAAGACCCTCATGGATTAATAGTACGCAGTGGACTTCAGACCCTTGGCTAACAGTGAAAGGGACTTGGGTGGATCGACTTTGGTCTTTGATGAAAACCAGAGCAGTAAGTGCAGCAGGGCCCATGCCGTCCACTTCCAACCACTCAGCCTGTGCTCTATTGGCGAACGCCGTGTCTAGCTCACGTTTTCCTCCTGGGCCTTTGAAATCTGAGGATCAGGCAGGAGCAAGAACATGCAGGAACCTTTCAGAGACCCATCCCCTGTCATTGGCATTCACAGGCTCTGAGGCCGAGTGACTCAGTGTGGAGGGGCAGTCCACCCTCCACACACCCTGTAGTTGTGGTGAGCAGGTAGCTCCCCCTGGAGGACCCGAGGGAACCATGCTGAGTGTCACTGAGACTCATCACCCAGGATCAGCAACACCAACAGAAGCCTGGAATATCCTCCCTAGGTGTCCTCAAGGCCAGGCTGCAAGTCCCCAGGTGAAAAAAGGGCTTGCTTAGATCAGAGCAGCTTTGTAGGTCACAGGGTCACCCACCTGCAGGGATAGGCGGTGACAGACTCTGCTCCCCTCCTGGGGTTTCCTCTCCCCCCAGCGTTCACCATCCTCCTGGTGGCCCACGCGTTGGTAGCCCTGCTCTGAGCAGCAGCAGTGCAGGCTGTGGAGCTGGGCCAGCGGGGCAGGGACTCTCCACATCTTGCTTCTTCTTCCTTCACCCGTCACACACTGGCTCACTGCATAACCTCCTCTCCAAGGTCAGGATTCCAGTGGAGTCATCTTTTATTACCTCAATTTAAATATTAATCATTCTGAATTAAGAAACAAAAACTTTCCTTTATTAAGAAGTTAATATCTTAATGGAAACCTTAACCTAGACTTATAAAAATTAACCAGATGAGGCTAAAGGCAGACAACTTTCCAGCCAGTTAAAAATGCAAGTGCAGAGCTCGTGAGAGGTGGGGGTCACCAGTACAGATTCAGCATCTGCAATGGGGCAGGGTGGTCTCCCCTTGGGTCTGGGTGATGCCTGGGAACCATATCAAGTACAGGCAGGCAAGGCGTTGAAGTTAAAAGTACAGACCAGAGAAGGACCAGAACATTCCAGAACCTAGGGGAGGAAGCTACTCACGAAGGAGGGATTAGTCACTAGGTTCAATCACTACTGAAGAAAGAAAATGGGAAAATATCTTTGGTTCTGTGAATTTGGTCTCACCATCATGAGAGGACGACCCAATAGCAGATTCCATTGGTGACGGAATCAAAAGCCAGATTGCAGCTTGTGCAGCAAGGTGAACAAGGTCCAAGATGCAGATACTTAACAACCCCCCACCGGGATGTTGGCTTTGGTAGCAAGATGAGAAATACCTACGGTGTAGAGGGCAGGGGAAGCGACTCTGGGAAGATCACTTTAAATGGGAAGACAGACACATCTTTGGCTGAGGAGGGAGGGGCTGCTGCAGACAGAGAGAAGGAGGGCGTGAATTTGGGGGTCCCAGAGGTGATGGGGTGGGGTTAATGGAGTGAGCTCCCCTGGATGATGAGAAACAGGCCATCTTCTGAGACAGGGTCAGAAGTCAGGAACTCACCCTTCAGGAAGGGTGGGCTTTACACCAGCTCATGGAAATACCTGAGGATTGACAAGGGAGGAGCCATGAGACTGTGGAAGGCAGCAGAGCCCCCACGGGAAACAACTAAGTTGTTGACTAGGCTTGAATTTAAAAGGAATCAGGAAGTGGGGCGGGCCTACTGGGGCCTGGAAATCACCCAGGTCTGTTTTCTGCTGTCACAGAATACCACAGGCTGGGAAGGGGAGGCTGTGCTGTCAAAGGTGTCCCAAGGGCTGCCAGGCGTCCAGCCAGGGCTGGGCGAGGAGCTTGGATGCGGGAGGAAGACAAGCCAGAGAGCTGAGGGCACAAAGGGGCAGGGGCCAGGGAGAAGGAGTTGGATTTGATCTGGAACGAGGGCAGGCCAGGGTGCTGCTCCCTGGGGAGGGGCGTGTGGCCTTTCTAGCATCATCTACTGTCCACCTCCTGCCCCACTGCAGCGCAGCCACAGCTTCCCCTGCGGCCACCAGCCTGGCCTGCCTTTGGCATGGGCTCTCATTCTGGATGCTCCCAGTGTCCTTCCCCCGCCCTTGGCTTTGTTCTGGATTCAGGACGTGTGGCTATCAGCCCCGTTGTCATATGCTGTACTACACAGGACAGGGCATGCTGACCACCAGCCACAGTCACCATGTGCTGTGTCTGTCCCCCTGACACATGAGGAGCTCCAGAAAGGGCCCATCTCCCTCGTCTTCCCTGGTTCCCACCCTCGTGACCCAAGACATCTAATTCCACATCGTAAATACCATGAGGTCTCGCAGTGTCCCTTCTGCCTCCACCTTCTTCATCCCAGCCAGCATCACGGCTTCCTGCACAGCAGGTGTGTCTCCCTGGGCCCTGCGCCAGGACTCCCACAGTCTATACCATATCTGCTCCTGTCTTCTGTGTCACCATATACTCCCTTCTCCCTGTGTATGTCTACACCTGCAGCTAGGGGCCTGCCCAGTCCTCAGAGTCTACACGTGTAGACCAAGGAGCCACCTTAGTCCTCTGGAATCCACACCTGCTACTGAGGGTCTTTCCAATCTCCCAGTGTCCACACCTGCTGCTGAAGGTCCTGCTCAGTTCTTTGTGTCCACACCTACCACCCAAGGGGCCTCCCCAGTACCCCTGCAGCTGAGACCCTTTGGGATCCCCTTCATCCACACTGGCTTCTTGAAGGGTCTCCCTTGCTCTCCTGCAGGACACCAGCCTGTTCCCAATGCAGTGCTCATTTCTCTCCTGCAGGTCTCTGTCTGCAGAATCTCATTTGCTGGTCCTTTAACTCTCCATTTGTGTAGGTCTATATGTAGACAGGAGCTGGCTCTTATTTCCCTTTTGTTTCTTTTTGCCTCAGGATTTCAGAGCTGTGAGGAAATTCTAATTACCCAGTCTTATTCTCTCACTGTAGATGAAGCTGATCCCCAAATAATTTAAGCATCCACCCTGAATCCCTCCTTCTGGCAGAGGAAGGTCTGAATTAATCTTTCTACTAATTGCCCCGCTGTAGGTGGTCCAGAGTGACCACAGGGCCTCTGCACAGAGGTGCCTGAGGCTGCAGATGGGCAGGAGTGGATAATTGCACCAGGACGGGGTGGGCCTATCTTCAGACCCAATAAGCAGGCCGCTGCAGTCAGGGACCCTGCGTGGTGGGGAAAGGCATCCTAACAGTGTAGAAATGCACGTTTTTTTTAAATATAAAAATCAATTTATTTTTTTGATTGCCATGTGTTAACTTTATCCAAGTATGAAATGCGTGTTTGAATATTTAAAAATGATTAGGAATGTATTTTATGTTATATGTGTTTCAGCACAATAAAAATATCTGCTTAAGAAAATACAGTTTGTTTCATTTAACTGTATAGATTGATTATTAGGACAATTGACAAAAATGTGTCTTGCTTAGGTCTCACTTTTTGTATATAAAGGAGCAGACACAACAGTTGTAAATGCTCAGTGTGGTGCATGGCTGGTCTGTAGCACCCTTATCCTTGTGATGTAGTTTAAGTTGGCTTACATTCTTGGCAACATATTTAACAAAAGTATATTTCAGATTGGCCTTTGTCCAACTATAGCAAGCACCTTATTAGTAAGATAAATAAGCAAAGGCTTATTGCATATTGAAAGCTCATTCCATATGGCATCAGATTTTTTTTCATCTTTGATATTAGGAAGATCAGGCATGGGTAGAACAGAGCCTGGCTGAATGAAAAAGAAATTGATCAATTTCAAAAGTAGCTGGTATGCTTTTATCCTGTCTTTTGCAAAGAAAAGGAAACCCATGTTTTGTTTCTCCCTTTGTTAAATGTGTATAAGCCTGAAAACAGATGTCATTGCTTTGGTATCTTTGAGCTATTAGTGATGATATAAAAACTCATTCTACCCACAGGGAGAAGAATTTAGAACGCTTTGCAGCTGTGTACACAGCATATAAACATTTCAGTAACGAAAACGGAATTCAGCATGAATAGTCAACATCCAATGAAAAAATAACAGCCATAAATTTTGGACCCTGGATCTTAGACTGTAACTGTAAAACTCAACTGCAAACTGTGCTTCTCATCTGTGAACCATATGGAGGCAAGCATGGTTACAGGACACGGCCCTGGCAGCCAGCCCCACGTGAGCTTGACCGGCTCACCCCACCTGGGTCAGCAAAAGTGTCTGGGCACGGGATTACTCCAGCGGTACTTGATTTTATGGTCCCTAGAACCTAAGGTCATTATTTAAAACACACACACAATTAAAATCCTTCTAAAGTGGATAGAAAGGGTCTGTCCGCTGAAAAGGTCTGTTGATGAAGGTCTGTTCTTCACAGCACGTGTCCCACCTTTGAGAGCCCCAGTGCTCACCAGAGCATTTTGTGTGGGGTAATCTCCAGTCCTGACTTTAGAGCCTGGGGAATTGTCACAAAAGCCATGGCCTCCACTGCCACGGCCCACCCCTAACTCTCCATCCCCTGAGCAGGCATGGCGGTCTCTGCGTCAAACATCTTCATTCAAGGAGCACACCGATGAGACCGGGTTCCTGAAGGAGACGGAGAGCAGACTCCAGGGGGCGCCAGGCTGGGTGTGGCCCTGGTGGCCCCTTTCCCTGGCTTCCCCGTGGCTTTCTCCCTCTTCGAGAGGGAGGCTCCCAGGCACCACCTCCCTGCAGGTCCCTTCTCCCCTGGCAGGAGTCTCCTCCCTCCTACTCCTTCCGCCTGCTCACACTTCATGAGGAATGCTGCAGGAGGTCCTTGTCCCACAAGAAGGTGGGCGGCACATCCTCTGATTCCCAGTGCCTGGCTGTGGCAGACCCTGGCTTCCCTACCACACTGGTGAATGAAAGCACATGCGTGTGGAGTGAATGCGTGTGCACAGGCTCTTTAATCTGTGACACCTGGACATCCGATATGGCCACACAGGTAGATGTTTATGCTTGGCAGAGGCTTAATGTCCACTTGGGGATCACTTTTGGGATATGGAGCTTCCTTTGGAATATAAATCTTTTGCCAGCATTAAAAGTGATGTATCCTGGCTGAGAGTGAGCATGCTCCTTGGCTCCCCGTGAGGGACCATTTCCAGTATGTCCAGCAATTCATGTCTGTCTGTCTGTCTAGCTTGCTACCCTCCATCCCAGTCTGTGTATCCAGGTGTGTCTGTTTATCTGCATCCCTATCTATCACTGCGAATTTCATAATATTTGAAATGGTGCTCACATCAAGTTTTGTGTGTGTGTGTGTGTTTTTGTTGGCACCACAGAATTAATTTGAATAAGTGAGTTTATCTCCTGAGATGGCTGTAGCAATGGAGAAATGGATGATGCAGAAGTATAACATTTAACATGAAAGCAGGATACTGTGGCCACCAACAGGAAAGAGTGGTTGAAGTTTGTGATGGTCAGTTTTATGTGTCGACATGAAGGTGACACCCAGGTGTCTGCTAACCACTGTTCCCAGTTATCTACAAGGTGTATCTGGAATAGTTAGCATTGGAATCAGTGGAATAAGTAGAGAAGATTCCTCCTCACCAATGTCGGTGGCCATCATTCAAACTGGTGAGGAACCACGCAGTGCAAAACAGGCCAGCTCTCTGCTGCTGGTGCCCAGACATCCATCTTCTGCCCCGGAACACCAGAACTCCTGGTTCTCAGCCTGAAGACTGGGCTGGGGGGCAGCAGTGGGACTCCTGGTTCTTCAGCTTGTGGCTGGCAGATGATGGGGCTCCTGAGCCTCCATCGTTGTGTGGGCCAGTTCCCATGACAACTCTACCCCCTCTCTATATGTACACACACACACACACTCACACACACACACACATAAACAAACACTCTCTCTCTCTCTCTCTCTCACACACACACACACACACACACACACATACACACACACACGTGCATACATACATACGTCCCTGTGGGTCTCTTTCCTTGGAGAACTTCCATACAGGATCTATAAGTAAATGAGGTCCAGAATCACTTCCAGTTTGATCAAGGATACGCACTCAACCGCTCTGCTTCATTTCCTCAAATAGAAAAGTACTTGATAAATTGTTTTCCTTAAAGGTGTGTGAGGATTAACTCAGAAGCACAGGTCATCCCTTGGAACAGTGTCACAGATCGACAAGTGGCTGCACTGGACTGATGTCCTCGCCAGTTGTCCGGCCCCAGGCCTCAGAATTCTGCGCAGCCGGTGCTTCTACCTCCATGAGCGCAAGGCACCATCTGATGGGGAAAAAGAAGAATTAGCAAATCCATCGTCATCATAGATTTTTATTTTTTCACATTCACCAGAAATCATAGGTACAATGAATGTTCTGTACAAATACAGCCTCGATCTTTTCAAACTCTTTAGGAAACTCCATACTTAAGTATTAATGAAAATAATGGAAATCAGGTCATGTCTGTTTATAGGGAACAAATCATAAAATAATGACAAATTATAGACCTAATGTATCGCTTAGGTACTTGTTAGTATCTCGTTAGCAACCCTGTGTTGAAGCCAAGATTAAAATTTAGATATTAAAATCAGAACTGAGATATTTTTAAATTTCTATGGTCATTTCTAAATAAAATAAAATTTATAATAAAATAAGTTAATTTAAATGTAAACATAAAGAAATTTTATATACAAAGAGCAAGATGGACTAGCTTTTGGGAAATTTGTCAAAGTGAAATATATTTTTTTAGAAACTTGTAAGTTGATAATAATATAAAATGTGCTTCTTTGGAGCTTTGACCATGGCAAAGCCTCAGGTTTGGTGGTCGGCAAGTGTGAGATTGAACTGTTTCTCTTTAATGGAGTGGAAGATGCTCCTTGGTCATCAGGAACTCTGATAACTCCAGCAAGCAGCCCTCAGGGACACGGCCGCAGAGGGCAGCTCCCGGGCCACGTGCTCAGTCTGGAGATGCAGACGGAAGCCGAAGCCCAGACTTTGGAAGGAAGAAAGGAGCTCTGGTGTCCAGCCAGTCATTTGTTTGATTTCAGTAAAAGCAAGCGGAATTAATGTGGGTCTCTGAAGAGAATACCGGTCATGTGACATGATGGGAAATGATGTTGACATTTATAATCCAAATTTTAATGCATCTAAGGTATAAAATAATCATTTAAGTATTGAAATATGTTGGCCTTTTAAATAGTAAGGTAATAGTCTTATCTCTAAAGAAATCTCCTGGTTTTCATCTTTCTAAAAAGTTTGCTGTAGATTTAGTGAGCATGTCACTTTTTAGGGTACCTGTGAGAATGTGTGAAAATAATGCCTGGCATTCATTCTAAAGGGCTGCAGATTGAAGTGGAACAAACTCAGTGTGTACCCAGGAAACACGCACACAGGGACTAGAACACAGGCCAAGGCCAGGTACCGTGGCTGGACTCCTGGCCCTGGTCCGCAGCAGATAGAGCGCAGGGTGCTCAGAGCTGTGGAGACGCTACTGAGCGTCTGTGATCATGAACATTGTACACAGACACAAAAAGAAATAAAAGAAAAATATCCTTCTCCAAGTCCAACAGCCCAACTTAAGAAAAGTCACTTCTTATCTCCCTACCAATCAAGTCCAAAAGAGCAATAGGAGGATTATGTAGATCCCTCGTGCATGATGTAGCTAAGTCTTCAATAATTGCTCCTGCAAACCAGAGCCTTGGCTTCAGGAACTCCAGGGGCAGACCTGCCTTTCCCTACTGTGTTTCCCTCTCCCATCCTCTCCCTCTAGGAAAAGGGACAAATAGAGCAGCACAAAGGGACTGAATGGCAAAATAAGGCTGGCATGTCTCTACTCCACCACAAGGGAGAAATGTGTCTTAGCAGGACATGGAGGCATATGATGGGCGACGTCCTCCGTGTCAGTTCACTGATAGAATGAAAAGATGTCCACAGATGTCTGGCAGTGGGAGAGCTTATTAGTCAGAAAACTAGCAGGAAACAGATGGTTCAGCCGAGCTAGTCTCTTTATGGATTCCTCTTCTCCCTTGTAACGTGCAGTCTTTACCACCAGTGTGGCTGAGCAGAGCAGGTCCAGGAGAAGACAAGGACGAGGTCCCTGTGTCTCTAACGCGCTCCAGTGGTATGCATGGAAACATCTTTCAGCCTCTGAAAGAAATTCTTTTAGGAGCCCAAAGTGAAAAATATTTCAGGGTACCATTTTCTAGTGGTATATTTAATGTAGTGGAGAGACGAACATCCCCTTAGATAGCAATTTGAAACTAAGGTTTAGAACAAGATTAAAAGTCACCTACTCTACACTGTTGACTAACAAATTCTCCTGTAAAACAAGTGCCAGGCTACCAGACGGCCAACGGTGTGGTTTGCTATAAACAAGGAAGTGTTTCTGCATGGCCAGGGCATTATTTCACTAGGTATCAGCCTTAGCAAGTAAAAATAAAAGATGCTAAGTTTAATTCTAATTTCAAGTAAATAACGAACTTTTTAGTATAAGTGTGTTCCAAATACTGTATGAGGCATATAAATATCTGTTTATTTGCCTGTGATTCTGTTTTTTAATCTAATAATCTTAAACTAAACTGCTGTATGCAGCTGATTTTCAGCGCCACTATTTCCAAGGTCTGAAGTGTTTTCCAAAAGGCAAGTTCAAATCACTGTAAGAATTTAAAAGGAAAATCAATTCATTGCTTGAAATTCGATAACAGGGCTTGGGATAATTTCAACGTGGAGTTTAGTAAATTCTCGCCTCTGCTTTAGCAGGATTCTAACACAGGGGAGATGCACGTGCTCATGGATGTGTTTGTTAACACCCATTGAGGAGTGTGCTTTCTGTAGTGGGCTCCAGATGAGAAGGCCCGAGGACTGGGGGAGTCAGGGAATCCAGCTGTGCTCCTCTGCCCTCCTGCAGCTTAGAGTCTGCTGGGGAGGTAACAAGCAGGAAAATAAAGGGCAAAACCTGAGGTAGCCACTACATACTGGGTGAGGAATGAAACCAGGAGGAAGTGGCAGGTGGTGGGTGGTATTAGGATGCTCTCGCGCCTCCCGCACAGGACAGGGGAACAGAAATTAACCCAAGGTGCAGGTCCTGAAAAGATCTAGTCACAGCTTTCTCTACAGGGGAAGGGCACGGGCACAGCCCGTCATCTCCAGGCCTCCCTGCTATCCACAGCACATCCTATGCCTTTCCCTCTTCCATCATGACAGGTATCTCGCTAGCTCCCCTGTCTCCTGGGCCTGCTGTTTCAAAGACTTGATGTGTCCACTAAAGGTATGCCTACCTAAGTCCCTTTCACGCCGCATCCAGTCACAATGTCCTTTCTACCCGAACCGCAGTGACCCAGTTCATGAACAACTGCCCTGTCGTCAAACCCACAGGCACCCTCGTCCTCATCTTGTGTGACCTCTTGGCATTGTTTGAGGGATTCCGCCACCTGATCGCTGGGGAAACTCTCTTCAATCTCAGCCTAGTAGCTACACTCCCTGGAGGTGCCCCTGACCCAGGGCCACCTGTCCCTGGTCACTTGCCTCCTCCGTGTTGACCTTTGCTGTTCTGCATTGGCCCATCCATCCCTCTTTCTGCATTCTATCGCTTATTCCTATGGATTTGAACTTTCTCTAGACAATAGCTTTCAATTTTGATTCTCCATCCTGGATATTTTCTCCTAACTTTTGGAATCTTCTTGTCATCTCCACTTGAATTTCTCCTGGGCATTTCATCTTAATCTGTCAAATTCTGAATGCTTGACTCCTCCCTCATACATTCCCTCTGCAAACACCCACATTTCTGTAACTCACAGAACCACTAAACCACTGCTTATTTCCAATTTACCTTCATCATTCAATTCTCCATATCCAGTGGGCACTGAGTTAAAGCAGAATTCCCCTCAAACTGTATTTCAAATTTCCCACGTTTCTGAATCTCTGCTGCTTCCACCTCACCCATCTTCCACTTAGCATATTGCAAAGACTCTTAACAAATGTTGTGGTTTGGAGAAGAGGCATCCCCCCAAAGCATCTGTATTAGTGCAAAAATGTTCAAAGGTAAAGTAGGAAGTAGTTGGATTGCAAAAGTTGTGACCTGATCTGTCCCTGAGAGGACGAGGTGTGAAGCCATGAAGGCGAAGTCAAAACTGGAAGGGTTGTGCAAAGACCAAGCCAAAGGAGAGGACGCAAACACCGTGACCAGAAAGGCCAGGGGCAGGGCTACTCAAGTGCCTTGAAGTGAGCACACTGCATGTCTACGTGTCCTGGATGCTGTACACTGGCTTGGGGGCCATTCACCTGGCTGGATTTTGGCCTCTTCTTTCTATGCCCCAATTCCTCTTTTTTGGAATGGGAATGCTTATTCTGCGCCACTGTATTTTGGATGTAGGAAACTTGCTCTTGTTTTTTACAGACCCTCATAGCCACGAGTTTGCCTTGAGTCTCAGGAGAGATGTTAGACTTGGCCTTGGGAAATGCTAGAATCGTTGAGATTCTGGGACTCAGAGATGGAGTGAATGGATGGACAGAACTTTTGGGGGTCAGGACAAGAATGTGAAGGTTTGGATATGAGGTGTTCCCCCAAAGTTCCTTCATTCACGCAGGAATGTCTGGAGGTAATAGGCTTGGACTGGGAGAGTTGTGGCCTATAAGTCCACCCCCGTCTGAGAGGTGGGTGGTGACAGGTAGGTGAGTGTGCCTGGAGGAGGGGGTCACGGGGTGTGCTCTGGAAGGCACTCCTTCCCTCACTCTGACCCTCTGCCTCCTGTGGCCACAAGGAGGCAACTCCTGTCCACCATGCCTCACTTGGGGCCCAGAGCAATGCAGCTGGGCATCTGTGGACTGGGACTTCTGAACCTGTGAGCCCCAAATAAAGTTTCCTCCTCTAAGGGGTGCTTGTTGGGAGTTTGGCCACAATGTGCCTTCTCTGTGATTGACTCCTTTCTTCCTCCAATCTATTCTCCCCATAGCGGACAGTCCTTTTGAAATAAGGGTCAGAGCATGTCACCTTCATGCTTCAAATTTTCAGTTTCACATTGTGGTCAGAAAAACAAAACTCCTGGTAAAAACTTGGATGCTTTGGTTTCTAGCAGGCTTTTCCATTCTGCTCTACTTTCTCCCTCACCCAGTTGTCCCAGGACAGATTTGTGCCTTCCGGGGTCCAGGCTCTCGCCAGCTCCTCCCTGACGCAGGACATGTGATTCCCCTCCCTAGGGAGGCCCAGCTCCTGCCCGCCCTCTGAGAGGCTGCCTCCTTAGTGTTCCTCAGGCCCCAGCTAAGTGCCCTGGCGAGAACCTGTTGTCCTACTGTGTTTTGTCTGAACAGGACATGCAGAAGGCAGAGTAGGGCCTTTAGTGAAATCAGAGGTGGGTGTGAAGATGAAATTCTGTATCCCAGCTGTTGTTTTTGCCTCACATGTAAACAAACGTGTTCTTCAAAGCCAGTTAAAAGACTTGAGCAGAAATAACAGATAAAACTGAAGATCTTAAGGATTATTAAAAAGCAATGCTAAGGATTATTAGAAAACAATGAGGTAACATTCTTGAAGGATTGCCTAGATTATGCTTAGATTCCAGTATATGTGTGAAGGGAATTTATACAATGATAATGCCTATCTATGGGTGTCCATCATTTTGAAGTTATGTATACATGCAGGTGCACACATATACATATTTGTATGTAAGTATATACATGAAAATATACAGTACATACATTCAAATATGCTTACAGTTATACATACATATCTCACACACCACAGCACTGCATTGCCACTGTGAGGAGTTACTATTTCTGGGAATGGCCTGGAACCTATGAAGAAAACCACGAGCCTATTCATTCACTTAATTCGTGTTTCCTCAGCACCTTCTACGTGCCAGGCACTTTTGTCCAGGGGATGTATAGGTCAATAACAACAACAAACAGCACAGAGTAGACCGGTCAGGTGTTGGTGACTGTCAGGGAGCAGAGCCATGAAGAAAGAGAGAGAGAGCTGGGGAGGGTTGCTGTTTTGTGGACAGTCAGGGAGGGCCTCGAGAGCATGGGACCTGCTAATAGCAGGAGTCAAGACTCTCTGCTGAGAGAGCAGGCCGGGGCACAGAGCAGCAGGGCAATGTGCCTGGCACTGGGCCCTGTAGCAGGGCAATGAGAAGATGGGCACTTGTGTCACAAGGGAAGTGACAGAGGGAAGGTGCTGGGTGCACAGGTGCAGGCAGCAGGGGCCTGATCACCAGCCACCTCACTGTTCATCCTAAGAATTCAGTTTTCCCTTAAATGAGATGGGAACCCTTGGAGGGGATCCCAGTATGGTGCTGTGATCTCATTCAATGTAAGGAAAGAATTCTGACTCCGTCCTGGGGGCCTGTGAGCACTCAGGGTTAGAAGTCATAAAGCAGGAGGCTTAGTAGTGACCCTTTAGGGTGTGACACAGACGTGCACAGAGGGTGACCAGTGGGGGCAATGAAGCCCACCAGATCCAGAGGTGCCTTGAAAGTAGAGACACAGGCACTTGCTGATGGGCCAGGCGTGGAGAGAAGAGCCTGGCCCAGGGCTTTGGAACTGACAACTGGAAGCACAGAGCTCCTACCCACAGGGTGTGTGGGGAGAGGAGTGCGTCTCTGGGGCAGAGAAGCACACGGGGCTCTGGAGGTGCTGAAGTCGTCACCAGCCCTTTTTAATTGAAAAGCCTGTACCATTGGTTCAGCAGATGAAAGCACCTGTGTGAAATTAGAAATTATAAAAAAGGCATCCCATTCCTGTCATGGTCACCCTCCTTCTGTACCTTGGTACATGGGGGGTCCTTGAAGGGACAGTATAGTATTGCTCCAAGGTTCTCCAGCAACCTATGGGTACCTTCCTTCAGCTAGTGTTTTAGTAAGCAGAAAAGTTTATTTTGCTCATAGCTTCAGAGGTTCGATCCATGCTCAGCTGACTCCACAGAACCTCCTGGAGGAAAGATGTGGTGGAGCAGCTCAGGGCAGGGTAACTGCGTGGGCTCACTCTCATCCAGCAAGGAGGCCCATGGAACAGGGTAGAGGAGAGTGTGGCTGCAGAATCGCTGTTCAAGACATCCGAGACGGAGCAGGAAGCAGGTCTGATTTTATTACGCAGTTACCACGCATATATACTCAGGCAGTAGCTAAGCAGGTTACAGGCAGCCACCAAAGCAATGTCTGCTAACTGTCCTTGCAGCAACCAATCGAGGAGTGGGCTGTGGAGCAAGCACAGGGACTGTAACACAAGGCCTCATGCCCAGAGCTGTGCCTATGGGGTGAGTGGGCCTGCCAGTCATATGCCCTTAATGTATGCCATGTATGCAGTACTCCATGCACCTGTCCCTACAGGTAACCAGGAATCAGAGAGAGGTCCTTTCACCACAGACAAAATATTAACCCTAAAGTCCCACCCCAGTGACCTATTTGTTCCAATAACACCCTACATTCCTGCAGTTCTCAATCAGTTAATCCATGTAAGTGGATTAACCCACCGATTAGATTAGATCTCTCAGAATCATTTCATCTTTGAACACTCTTTCATTTTCTCACAAGAGTTTTTTGGGGACACCTCATGTCTAAGCCATGACAGTTGGTAATTTGTGATGTGTTATGCTGCAACTACCAGTGAATATGTCCCAAGGACAACCATGTCCCAAGCCTCTGGAGGTGGAGCACCATTGCTCGTTCATGCTGCTCGGTGTGTACCTTGTGCTCACATCTAGCACAGACAAGGTCTCCTGTGGTGCAGTCAATAATACAAAGTGGCCTTCTATATATTCTGAAAATATGCATTCCCCACATCCTCACAGCCTACCTTTTTAGGGAATTTTGACTAAAAAAATGTGTCTTCACACTCATTACTATTTCTCTAGATTTCTCCAAACTGACACATGATCAGGAGTAAACCTTCAGCCGAGTCCAGTAACGGATTCTCCCCTCTACCTTTTAGAAAGCCTCTGGGCTTCTCTCCACGGAGGCCTTTTATCACCGAGCCAGTAGCATGACCCACCGAGGGAGTCAGATCTGGCTCCTCTCTTACCCATAACATTGGAGATTTTCCAGATTAGAATCACTGGAGAAAAGCATTTTTTATCCTCTGCATTTTAAGTTGAAATTTGGCACTTATTTCATGATTTTTTCCTTTTCTTCTGAAAAAGCATTCTTCATCTGATTTAGCTTCATAAGGGTCACATTTCCCTCCACTCCAGTCCTGTTGCCTGAAGGAGGTCCTGCTGCACCGACCAGGCGGGAATTCTGGCAGGTCTGGGTGCCAACGTGACCAGCGACAGCAGCAAGCAGAAGGAGGATGAGGAGAGGATCCCAGAAGTTCCTTCTGTCCCCCAGAAGGCACCCAAGCCAGGGCCGGGAGAGCAGTTTCCAGTGTGAACAGCCTATTGATTCAAAGCTGCCACCGGCTACTTAGCCACCTCGAGAGGCAGGAGCTTAATATATCAGATGTTATTTGCTATTTAGACTCAGGTGGCAGCCGAGAATCAATATCCTTAAATCAAGAATCTCTGTATTAAGCAACAGCAGGGACATGAATTATAATTCAAGCTCTTTCCTGCTGTTAGCATATGGAGCCAGACACAGGACTGCAGCCAGCCATGGTGCGCAGCCCTAAATACCTCCTTTGTGTTTTGTCCCCACAATTATATTCTCTCTGAACCATAAAGAGCCTGTAATAGGCTTAGCCTAATGGATCTTGGCCCAAGTACTTTGAATATTTGAAAAGATTAAATTTTAAAAGTGGCTTAATGGTATTTGCTTTGAGAATTATATGTTAAAATTAATTACTAATACAAATTGAAGGAAGTGCAGCTCCAACAACAATGAAAATCTTTCCGAAGCCCAGATATTGAGAAGTACAGGGACCCTGGAATCACACTGTGTGGCGGTGAGAATAGAAAACTTACCTGTAGCTCTCCTCCACTCTGCAAATGAGCTGTGGTGTGGTCTCATTGAATTGGGCAGGAATGTCAGTTTATCAGAAATCTCAGAAATACTCCCCGTGGCTGAGGCCTCTAAGGGAACCTTGTTAAGAGACCTTGGCAGGTTCCTGAGCAATGTGAAGAATCTCAGGGCAACAATCTCATGTAGATATAAAGGGTATTCTCAGAATTCTTTGAAGTGGCTTTGGGTGAAGCTGGCTCTGCTATAGACAGTTCCACAGGGAAGCAGATAAGTGGTTTGCTCATGTAGCTTTGTGGATTGGGGTGGCTCTACACTTCAAATTCTACCTGAAATTTTTCAAGAAACTTCAGTAAGTTGAATGTTAGAAAATATTTTATATTCGAGTAAACAAGCACATGCTGGGTTGAGTACAAAATTTTTATAGGTTTTATGATAAAGAATCCTGTACAAAACCCTGTAAAAGTATTTGCCTACAGATTACAAAGAGGGCATGCTCTAATAAAAAAAAAATACCCTATTTATGTAGGTTCCTCTTGTCTTTTAAGATCTTTAAGTAATATTTTGGTAAAAATTCAAAGAGAATTTAGGAATCCTTGGATCCTCACTGTTGCCATACAACTTGGTTCAAAAATAACATTGCCTGTCTGAATCTGAGAGTTGCTGATAATCACAACAGCTGATATTTGGGTAGCACATACCATGTGCCAGGCTCTGTCCTGTTCACTCATTCCAATTGTCCCCGAAGCCAGGGTCTCATGGCAGCCTCTGGAGCCTTTGCAGGTTAGCGCTGGTGGATGTGGGTAGAATCAACCTCAGAGCTGCATGCTAACTGCTGGTGTAGAATGCTCTCAGCCTAACCACAGACCTTTAAATCTAAATTTGTATATATATGCCACAATTTCTTTATCCATTCATCTATTGAATGGCATCTAGATTGGTTCCACAATTTAGCTATTGTGATTTGAGCTGCTCTAAACATGATGTGGCTGTGACCTTATAGTAGGCTGTTTTTAAGTCCTTTGGGAATAAACCAAGGAGAGAGATAGCTGTGTCAAATTATGGTTCCATTCCAAGTTTTCTAAGGATTCTCCGTACTGGTTTCCAGATTGGTTGCACCAATTTATAGTCCCACCAGCAATGTATGAGTGTGCCTTTTCCCCCACATCCTCACCAACACTTATTGTTGTTTTTATTTGTGATAACTGCCATTCTAACTGGAGTGAGATGAAATCTTGGAGTAGTTTTGATTGATACTAGAGATATTGAACACTTTTCATATATTTGTTGATCAAATGTATATCTTCTTCTAAGAAGTGTTTGTTCAGTTGCTTAGCCCATTTATTGAGTAGTTTTTTTTGTGTGTGTGTGTGTTAATTTTTTGAGTTCTTTATATATCCTGAAGATTAGTGCTGTTTCTGTTGTGCATGTGACAAAAATTTGCTCCCCAAATGGATACTCTGTCTTTACCTCATTAATTGTCTCTTTTGCTGAGAAAAGCTTTTTAGTTTGAATCCATCCCATTTATTAATTGTTGATTTTATTTCTTACGCATTAGGAGTCTTGTTAAGGAAGTTGGGGTCTAATACAACATGATAAAGATTTGGACCTACTTTTTCCTCTATTAGGTGCAGGGTCTCTGGTCTAATTTCTAGCTCCTTGATCCACTTTAAGTTGAGCTATGTGCATGGTGAGAGATAGGGGTTGAGTTTCATTTTGCTGCATGTGGATTTCCAGTTTTCCCAGCACCATTTGTTAAAGAGGCTGTCTTTTATCCAATGTATGTTTCTGATGCCTTTACTTGAACTTTTGATTTTGATAAAACAATAAGAAATGCTAGTATGTCTACTGTGTGCTTTTCTCATATGAGATATTTAATCTAAAAACCTCCATTTTAACAGTGAGAAAATTATCGGGGATATTCCAGAACTGGCTGAGTGTTTAAGCTATAAATTAAAGAGTCCGATTGGGGTTTTTGTCTATTTCTGCAACAAAGATAAGTTAGATTTGAATTTATTAAACAGTGCTACATGGAAAAACTGTGTTCCTAGTGAAGAATTTAGCAAGAATTCAGAGTCTCTGCAGTGAAGAGGATTGAACTGACTCAATAAATACCAATTATTGTCACTATAACCATGATCTCACAGAAACAAAAACAATGGATAACCAACAGTTAACTTAATTTCTCAAGCCCTGCCGTGGCCCAGTTCCCGTGCAGAGTGTTTCTTTCACATTATACCCTTGACCTTCACTTAAGGAGAACCAAGCTCTGCTCTGTCTATTCTGTCTTTAGGGACAAGGCTCTTGATCATTAGGACATATTTCTCCCTAATGAAAAGCAGAACAAAACATAATTCCAGAACAAATGCTGGAATCTGCAAATTAAAGATGCATGGAATGTGCTCATTAATTTATTCAAACATTTGCTTAGAAAGATTCAGCAAATATTTATTGAGCAACTTCTTTGTTGAGTGTGTGCTATAAATTATGGAGTTGGCATTTCATCTGAGAAAACTGAAACTGAATGGGAGATACTCCCAGCTGGCACCATTGGGGATGGGGAACCTTTAAGAGTCAGGCCAGGTCACTGGGGGTGTGCCCTTGGAGGGAATATGAGGCCCCGGTTTCTCCTGTCTCTCTGCTTCTGGTTTCCATGAGATGAGAAGTTTCCTATGCCACAAGCTCCTGGCATGATGCGCTGCCACACGTAGGCACAAATGCAGTGGCACCAAGTGACCGTGGAACTAAATCATTGAGACCATGAGCAAAAATCAACCTTTCCTCCTTGAAAGTGATTATTGGGACTCTTTGTTATAGTGACTGACTGACACGGGGAGAGGGATCCATTCCCAAGGCAAACCCAAACAATCAGACTTGGAAATGAGTGTGGTAGAACGGGCAGAGAAAGGGAAAAGGACTGTGGGTTTAAAGGAAAGGAAGGGGGAAAGGCACAGAAATTTAAAAAATAAAAATATTTAGGAAATGCAGCTTCAGGTAGACAGGAAACAGCTCTGCAAGTCACCCAGACACACTCATTTTAGTTCTGCTGGTCTCCATGAAGCCACTTGCCAAAGGGAGCACTTTAGATAAGACACGCCAATATTCTGTTGCCTTCACGATAAAAATGAACAGAAAGTTTGGAAGACAAAGAAATTAAAAGAACCAACTGTAGATTTTGGCTCCTGCAACTGTTAAGGATGCTGGGTCGCTGCTGTGGCATTGGAAGGGCGGTTCACCTCATGATAAGGGTGCAATGAAAGGAGCCTTTGAACCAGGTGCTTAACCTATGGTTCACAGTTCTGAATAAATGTTCTTACGTGACCCTCACCCTTTGCTTTAAAAAGTGGTGTTTATCCACTCTGCTGCAGAAATGCTCTCACAGAACGTGTTTCTCGCCAGGGTTTTTAAATATTTACATCAGCTGATTAATAATTTATAGTTGGCATTCACAACCTCAGGCTCATGAATAATTGACATGTTCATTTAAGATTTGCAACTGTTCTGTATAATGATAAAGTACAACAATCTATGTTTCCCCAGCATTACAAGAGTGAAAGTTTGCAAAGAAATCAGGATTTCTTTTGGTTTTACAGAGGTGGGAAATGAATAATATAAGCAAATAAGGCAGAAAAATAATTGTGTATGGCAGATGCTCTCTCTGTTGAAGAAAGACAGAATCACTGCCACATCAGGAAGACAATCCACACATCAACACTAAGAAGTGAGTTTTATTAGCTGCATTTTAAATGGAAGGAAAGCAACCCAGGGATTCTGAATACATTGTATATTACCTCTCTGTCTTATTATTTAGGAGTAGCTTGAATTATAAAAATATCTGTTTATACATGTGTATGTGTATATACATCCTGGTTATACACACACTATAGATAAATATCTCAAATTAATGTCAGTTTAATTACTATTATAATATCTTCAAGAAAAGAAAATCTATTAAAATTAAAAAAAAAACTAGTCTGAACTTTTGGGTGGCTGCCGTTTTAGCAAAATGCTGGTACCAAAATGTTCATTTTTAACCTCAACTTTTTCAGAGATGAATGTTGGTCATTGACAGTTTCATGTTGAGATGAATCTGTTTTGCAAAAGAAATACCCAGCATGGCAGTTCTAGAATTTCTTCCCAGAGAAAGAAAACAAAAGCAGTTAACAAAAAGTTTCATTGTGCTGTTGTCCTTCCCCCTGGCAATTTGGTGTGGGGTCCACTGAGCTGTCCTCTACAGGGGTCAAAGGCATGGACGACATCAAGAAAAGCCTGGTCTTACTCTCCTTCTCTAAGGCCACACAGATCCCTGGCCTCTCTTCTTGGTGCCCACGGCCTCTCAGCTGTGCTGTCTTTTCCATGTGGTTCTTGGATCCTGCTGGGAATCTCATTCTTAGTTTTATTCCTTTTCTTTTAATTTCCGCCTGGGCCCTCTAACTGATCAAGGTATAACAGGGAAAGTTTGGTGGACAGTGACTTCTGGAGGTGTCCTCAGAAGCCTTGTGATTCCCATGACAAACGGTGGACAAGCATCACTCTCTGCCCACCTTCCCATCATGCCGCGGAGCAGGGATCCACTTCCCTTCATCACAGTATGTTTGCTGATTCTGCCCTGATACACAAGAAGCAGAGGACTCATTGGGACACTCCTGGTTGGGATCTCTGAGGTCCTGGTGGCTGGCAAACCTCCTGTACTCCAGCTGCAAACAACAGCCTCTCATCGGCCTCTCTGACGGGCACCGTGGCCCTGGCCTTCCCTGGCTGAGTGGAAGTCGCTCTCTCAGCTGAAAACTTCAGGGTTTCTGCTCCTGCAAGTTCTCCCTGCTCATGCAATCTATTTGAAGAGTCTGTTGGTTGACTTCGGCTCTTCCAGCAAAATGTCTGCTTCAGGCACCTTTGATTTCCTCTTGTCTGAAGATAAGATGTGGGTATCAGTCAGGGACTGGACACAGAAACCACTGGAGAGGGAAACAGGAAGTCCACCCCAGAAACATGCACTTAGCAAGCCCAGAGCTAAAGAGCCAAGTGGGAGGTCAGCAGGTCCAGAGATAAGGAGCCAAGTGGGAGCAGCGGTGTGTTGAGATGAAGGACCGTGTCACTCCTCCAGGCTCGGTGTTGGGAGGGGTAGTGCCACCAGGCCCAGGAACTAAGGTCATGATCTGGGAAGAAAACTGTGGGGGGAGAGAATATAGGGTCATAGAGATGCCACTCACAGTGGAGAGAGAAGGGCAGGAATTCCTTATCTTCTTCTCTCCTCCCACCTCCAGTGCTCCTCTAATGCTGGCCATTGTCCAAACTCAGGTGGAACCAGCTGCCCCAGACCCTGGGGCTTGTACTCTACAGAAGAGAGAAACCCGTGCCACAGACTGCAGCAGGTGAGGAATGGGGTGGGACCAGACACCATCCATGTGCTGCTGCCACCACCAGGGCCCTCCGGAAGGGTGCAGAGAGCCATGAGGGCTTCCCCAGGGCCTGATCAGGGGTGCGATTGCTCTCCTGTCTTTGCAAGCAAATGAAGGTTTTAAATTAGAATTTGTAATTTGCCCTATAAAATATAACATGATATGAAAGATATTTGAATATGTACTTAAAACCTACTTAAATATATTTATAGTAGGAGACACCTAATTGTCAAACCAAGTGATTTAAAAAGTAAGCTCTTGAGTGTGTAAGAGGTGACTCCACTTCAATTGGCAGCAACGTGGTTTAGGTTCCAGCAAGACTTAGCAGAGTGGGTGAAGTGGGAGAGCCGCTGCGGGGCACCAGCCTCCGGGGCGTGGATTAAAGCCCACCACATGCTGCATAAGCCCCCCAGGTGCCGGTTCATTTAAGGCAGAGATCTCTGTGTCACCTCCACAGAAAGGGGACAGCAAGGAGGACAGACAAGAGGTGTAGACACAGGTGGAGCTGCTGTCATGGCACGTGGCCATGCGACTTGGTGATGCAGAGCCAAGTCCCTGAGCCAAGAGAAACCTGCTGCAGATTTGTGACCGACGCTCACTGTTGACGTCCCCACCACCCTCCCCTCCCCACTTTCCCTTTTGCTGAAAGGAGCCCAGCTGTTCGCTTCCAGGAGCCGAAGGCACTGGCTCAGGGGATGTGGGTCCCTCTTCCATTCTGTGGGTGAGAAGAGCCAAGACACCAGTGGGCATGCACCGTCAGGGTTCAGGCTGGAGTCAGAACCCGCCCAGGGTGTTCCAACAGAGTGTCCCTGGCCACAGCAAGCAGTGCTTCTTGGCATCACCAGCAGTGCTGGAAGAGCTGTGGTCCCCAGGGCCCAGGTCCAGTCACAGAGTTTAAGGAGCTGCTGTGGCTACTGCTTCTACCAGGGCTGGCACCCCCACCCTCACCTGGCAGATCTGCCCTGATCCTAAGCGGACTCCCAGCTGACCACGCGCACATCATCCACCAGCAACCACGGTCTCCGGACGGGGCTCCCCACCTCCCCACTCAGGGCAACAGCATCTCCCACCAGGGTGACTCAACAGGTATGTATCATCCTCAATCCTCCCTGTAAGGAAATTTAGGAAACGTGGACTTCCAGCCCCTTCAGTGCATGGAAGAGAGGCCCGTGGTGCGGGGTGATGGCTAAGTGCTAATAGACAGCAACTAGAACGATATTTATTTGGCTTCCTGAGTTATTATTATCAGTTTTGTAGATGAATCACAAATCTATGCATTTAGAGTACACTGTGATATTTTGATATATGTATGCGATGTGGAACAATTAAATAAAGCTAATTAACAGATTCATCAGCTGGGTGACCCACCATTTTTGACTTTGAAATGTAAATGTAGGACTGCTTTGAACTGCTGGGGGAAATCCAGTACACCGACACAGGAGGCCAGGTATCTAGAACTGCGGTTCTTCTTGCATTCAGGGTAGAAGCCGAGGACCCACAGATAACCGTTGATGGACATCACTAGGTCCCTGATGCTGTGCAGGTGTCCCTGTGCCGACTGACCCTGACACAGCTCCTTCCACGCCCCCGGGTGGACGGGATACTAAATGCTTCTTGTGTTTTCCTTGCCAAAGCAGGTGACTGGCTGTGCCTAACTGGACAGGGCACGAGCACACAGCCCTGCCTGGGGCCCAGAGGAAGGGGGACCAGAAATGCTGCCGCCTCCAGGCCCAGGGCACAGTGGCTGCTCCTCTCACCCCATGTAGGTGTCCTGGGGGAACCGGGGAGGGCTGGTTTGATCCCCCACACTGCTCATTTCCTGAGTCAGTGGGTGGGGTCCTCTGTGCCTCGTGGCCACAGTTGCACAGCCACACCTTCATCCTCTGCCAGGTATGGAGGACGTAAGGAGACGTGTGATTTCATGTATCCAGTGAGTTATCAACCCTCTAAGCCCCTAGGGAGCAGGTCCACCATCCCGGTGGAAATCATTAGCCCCAAAGAACTCCTCTGGTAGGCACAAGGCTTTCTTTTGAGGGTGGGTCCTACTAAGTCTCTGTTGACTTCTGTATGCCTTGCCCCTGGGTCTAGGTCCAGGTACTCATAGGAGCCAATCTACCTGCCAAAGACGAAGGTCTGGCTGGCATGAGGCATTCACTAGGAGCCAGGCTCTCTGCACCGAATGTCTCCTGGCACCTCCCTGGTCTTGTCTCCACATCTGTGAAATCAAGATGCTGGTAGGTCGGTACCCTCTGGAGGCCCAGGGGAGGAAGCTGTCTCTTCCAGGTGTCCTAGGCTGGGCGGCCGGGCTCCGTCCTCCCCTCTGCACCTGTTTCCTCTTCTGTCTCTTGTTCAAACAGGTGTCCTCTTATTTAAGACCCACCTGGATGATCCAGTTTGACCGCAGAGGCCCTTGTCCCTGATCCCTTCCCGAGCACAGGCCCTGGGGGTGAGCATGTCACCTTTTGAGGGCCACTGACCAACATGGCCAGAGTCCCACGGTGAAATGGAAGACCGGGCCACACATTTGGGAGGGTCTCACCTCAGGAACAATGTGCCTTCTCTGTGATTGACTCCATCACCACAGCCCAAATCCCTTGTATTAAAACTGCTCTTGGTTAAGAGTTGTGGGGAGCAGAGAACTGGCATCCACAGCCCTGGCCCCCAGAGGGTTGAAATTCAGCTGGGACACATGGCCCAGCTCTGTGGGAAGCAGAGCTTCCCAGCCGAATTGTAGAGGAGCTTGAGGAACATGCTGTGGCAGAGAGGTGCCCAGCAGAACAGGAAAGCCAAAGGTCACCTGAGGGGCTCCCCTGGAGGACGCTGGAGTGGCTCACATACAAAGCCACAGGGTTCGTACGCCACTGAGGTGGTGTAGTGGGAATGGAGGAGGAGGACAGTGGAGGAACATTGCAAAGCACTGACTTGGGGCCAGGTGTCCGGGATGCTGGTGACAACAGTGAGGCTGAATCAGAGAGAATAGTGAGATTTGAGTTTGGGTGACAGGAATGTCACTAACTCCAGTTTTGAAGTTGGCCTGAGGTCACCTCTTTGCCCTCGTCTTTCTCTAAGCCACGAGCCTCTTTCTCACTGAGCTCATGGCTGAGAGAGTAATTAATGGGGAGATGGTTGAGGAAGGAGGGCGAGCAGATGGGCCGAGCCTGCTTTGCACAGACCTTTTAATTCTTCAGAGGATAGCAAAACACAACTGAAGACTGTAAAATAATGTTTTATGGATTTTCATCTCTGCCAAAGCTTTTGTCACATCTGCGGCATGCTATAAAATTACTTGTCAATATAGACACACACCTCAAGTTATTATACAGTGTCCAAGGTTAAAGCTGGGAAATGTGTTCCAGGAGAATTTCAGAGGCCACAGGGAACAGGGGAGGTCTCTGTTCCTATTACCACTGATGACCAGTTTGTCCTGCTTGGGTGACCCACCTGCTCCCAGGGGACTCGGCTCCTTCACTCTGCCCTTGCTTATACGGGCAGTGCTTTTCTGGCCCCGGCCCTTGCCTAAGTATTTACCCATGCCTAGGACTTGCCCAGCCCATGGCCATGTGTCCCCACAACCCCCAGCCATCACTAACAGCCTTTGTCACCACCAGTCTGCTTCTGGGTTCACACCCGTGTGGCCTCTACTCGGCACTCTGCCAGGATCCCTTCTGCCTCGGGTCGTGATGAGCTCTTGGTGGGTGACTCCACCAACATCCTGCTCCCGCAGGAAGGCACCTTGTTCTACCTCCCACAGGCCCCTTTATTCTGCCCCTTCCCCAAAGAGCCTCCCTCTGGTCCTCAGTTATCGCATTGCTCAATCCCAGAGACCTGCCTCTGCCCACCTGTGAGCAGGATGGGCACTTCCACCTCTGACTCTCCGCTGGCACACACCCAGGGCTCCTGGATTAGGTCACTTTCCCTTCACGGTGTCCAAACCTATATCTGCTGGTCCTCAGAGGGCTTGCCACAAGGACCCACGAGGACCTCAAACTCCGTGAGCAAATGGTCCCTCTAAGAGTTCCTGACCACCATGAGGAAATGAGCACCGCACACACCTGTGCCCAGCTTTGCCACTCCAGAAATCTGCATCCAAGTTCCTATGCCAGAAGCCTGTGCCTCCATCCCGCACAGAACCCCGTTCAGGTTGCTAAGCCAGAAACCTGCAGCAAGGTTCCTGCAGAGAGCTTCATCCAGGTTTCTGTGGTCGCTCTTCTCTCCATCCCCGCTGCCGCAGACCAGGACATCTGTAGATATTTCAGGATACGGCCCTTCAGGAAGCTGTGCGTGGTCTTAACTCCCTCTAATCTCTTCACTGGCCTTAGGGAGATCGCTCCAAAACACATGCGTACCCACCTCTCTTCTTCTCTTAAAAAATAAAAATAAACCAAAACCAACCAACCAAACAAACAAACAAACAGAAAGCACCGTCAATGCTTCTCCAAGTTGAAAGTATAAAGCGTAAAGACCTCTCATCTTCTGGAATCTGCTGGATCTCTGCCCCTCTCCTTCCTCCCCACGTATGTGTCCCCGTCCTGTTCCGCGTGACCCCCTTGCATCGTCTGAGCAGACGTGCTGTCCTCCCTTTCCCCAGCCATGTCAGCTGGAAACACTGCCTGTAGCTCCCCAGGCTGATGCCACTTCTGCTAAACCCCTTGCCTCAGGGGCCGCCAGCATGGCCTATGGCCCCTGCACCGTCAGGCCTGCTCATGCCCACAGAGGAGAGCTCAGCGCTCTGCCCTGGGGGGCTCCGCCAGGAGCTGCTGTCCTGAAAGCAGGCCACCGTCCTCTCCACACAAGCCTTGGTCTTGGACTCCCAGCACCAGAGTCGTGATCAACGGCATCCTGTCCTTTATCAACGACCCCGTGTGGGATTCTGGCAGAGCAGCACAAAAGGGACAGGGACACTCGTGCATCTTAGCATCGATCTCTTCCCATTCACTGTGCTCTGTCACTGTGACACTTCTCCTTTAGCTCTGCTTTGGAAGTTGGGTATTAGTTTTCTATGACTCTGGTGACAAATCACCACAGACGGTGCTTAAATCAACACAATGTATTCTCTTATGTTCAAGAAGACAGAAATCCAAACTCCAGCTCCCTCGGAGGCTCTGGGGGACAATCTATCTCTTGCCTCCCACATTCCTGTTTGCCCCTGGCATTCCCAGGCCTCTGGCCACATCTCAGCAACCTCTGCCTGTCTTTCCATGGGTTCTCATCTGTCTTGAAAAGTCAACCATAGTGCCACTTAGCCCAGTGGATAACTCAAGACAATTTCCTCACTTGGAGATCTTCAACCATTTTCCAAATAGGGTAGTAACTTCGTGGGTTCTGGGGGCTTCAACTTGGACAAAACATTTGGGAGTCACTGTCAGCTGACCACACCTGGCTTTTTTCTCTTGACCAGTCTTGTCATTCAGGACTTTTTTTCAGAAAGGAGGAAGGCCAACTCCTATGCTTCCCTTCTGGGTTATCTTCCCCCATCCATTATTCATCTTTACTCTCCCAGAGAGTTGTCTCCAGTTGTTTTCTTTGACATGTTCTGTTGGTTTGTTCTAATGTTCAGCTATCCTACTTAATTCCTGGGGTGTTTTTATTGTTCTCTGACGTTCTCTTTTCACCGCATGCTCATTTAGTTTTATGGATGGAAGTTCACTGATGCTTGTCTCTGAGATTCCTTCTCTCCTGCACCTTCTGTTTATGCCGGGCCCTGGTTGTCTGTTGTCTTATTTTTTCTGTTTGTTGTGGAGGCCTCCTTAAATGCCTGCTCATCCTTGGTCACCTATTTACATTTTTAAAATAATCAGAAAAATACCTGTGTGTGCGTATGTGTTTGCAGAATTGCACATGTGAATTGAGTTTGCAAACTGGTGACTGTCACCATCCACTGGTCATGTAGAAAGCCAGGCTTTTCACACAGACCCCACAACATCAATATCTGTTTCACGTGCTCCGAGTTTCACAGATAAACCTTCCTATTTTCCACCTGGTTCTGTGAGCTGCACGGCATGGGCTCATTTAGAAGCAGGCCCTTCTAGAGTCCTGGCCTGCAGTGTTCAGCTTGTGCCTAAGTCCCCAGGGTCAGCTCAGGCCCACGCTGGATCTCAGCCATGCCAGGCCTTCTCTGGCTCAGTCTCTCCACAGATTACAGCCTTCATTGCTTGGGGCTGGGACGGCCGGCTGCTCTTAGGGGAGAGAGGGGCTTCTCTGCTGAGGTCTTAGTTTCCAGTCCACTCTGCCCCGGCACTGGGGCCTCAAAGGTGTGAGTTTTCTGTTTGTGCATGTGTGTGGTGGGGGTAGTCACTTTTAATCAATGGAGTTTAAGTTCCGGCCTCCTTGGGCCTGACAAGACAATCTCTTTCCCATCCCCATATTTATTTCACTTTTTCCCTAAAGTTTAAACGTCCCTCGGGTGCGCTGCTGTTTTCAATTGTCCTTTCCTAGTGGGCTTATATGTTTCTCTCAATATTGGTAATATTTAAAGGAGGAAGAGAGATAAGGGTCTGTTGCTAAATTGGCTGCATTTAACTGACCCCACAGCTCCATGCCAACTGTCCTTGACGGACACTTTCTTGTCTTCTTGCTATTAAGGTGGCTGTACTGAGGACATATTTGAACATCATTAGGTTACACGTTTTTCTCTCTTAGGAAACTGTACACTAAAGAGGGAAAGAGAGCTCCACCAGGCTTGGAACCCAGAGCAAGAGCAGTGTCTGCCCAAGGCGCTGAGTGAATGTGATGGGAGTTCCTGGCTGGAGAGTCTCAAGGGCACCTCTTGAGGGCTGGAGGACCAACTGCAAGGGCAAGCGCCTGAGGGCTTCTTGCCGCACCTGCCCTCTTGCTGTCAGGGCATTCCTCAGGCAGAGGGCCTGCGGTGTTTCCCTTCTTCCCCATAAAGAGATCAGCACAAAACACCAACTTGTTTTAGTGCTCTAGTCCTTCCTGAAACAATGGTACACTGAAGCCCCCCTGTACCACTCTGGGACAAGTATTTAAAGCTTCTAGCTACTGAGTCTTGTGCGGATAGATGTCTTGGTTGCTCACAGGAGCTGATGTGCATCCTTCTACCCTGTGCTTTTTCAGCACCTTACAGCCCCCAAAGCACCCAAAGCCCTCCATACCTGTCACCAGGCCCATAGGGAGCCACAAAGTCAGGGCATATGCCCAGGAGCATGGCGCAGCTGCAAAGAGCAACCCAGCTGTCCCCAGGACAAGCTGACCACACCTGCCTGGACACCAGAGTCATGGACAGGGAGCAGCACCTTGTGGAACTGTGTCCCTGTCTGCTGGACTCTGCCAACCCCAGACAGTCAGTAACGAGATATAATTATCTAGGTGGAATAAAAGAAAGGCCAAAGCCTCCCAGCTGTTTTGCCATGTCATCATTTCATCTTGTCTATCATCTAGCAGTTTTACGTCTGTTTTCAGAATGTACAGACTGGTTAAGGTGGAAGGTGTCTGTGTGCTAATCTGGTCGTCAGTGTGCCTATTGCAACAGTTAGGCTGAGAAACCCAGGCAGGAGACTCGCCATCAGAGTCCACGGCCTTGTCAGAACAGCCAGGAGTGTAGCCTGGGTCCCGAGCAAATGCCCTTTGGAAATTCCTCCTCACCATATTCGTTCTCACAGAAATAAAGCAATGTGCTGCAGACAGCATGGCAGCATGTGCAGCCTGATTAGCCATCAAGGCAACTGCGTTCTGTGTCTTCATGATGCTTGGCTTCATACAACTGGTTTATACCTTGTTTTCTCCTGGTGTAAAGAAGTGCTTTGGGCTGGAGTGTGGCTCATTGGTCAAGCTCTTGCCTGGCATGCCTGAGGTCCTGGGAGAAATCCCCAGTAACACACACACACACACACACACACACACACGGAGGAGGACTAAGAGGAAATACAAGAAAGACACATTGTGTAGATTTGTCTTTCATGAACCATCTGCTCCACACGACCTTGTTTTCCATTCCTTTCTTGCATCCCAGGGTTTAACATCTCTCAGCACTGATCTCCTAGACAACATGGCTACCATTCTTGATCCTGCCCATGGGACTGGTGAAGCTTCAGGTTGGAAGAGTTAGAATTCAGCCAAAAGTATGGAAATGGTGCCGTTCTGTGTCCTACCCCTTGATGTGGGCGAACTGGGTATCTGTCTCTTGATTTAGGGTCTGACCTCAGGGTTATTGGCTGACAAATGTGACTCATCATATTGAGAAGGTCCATTTCCTTAGGGTCACTACCAATCAAGTCCTTGAGACTTTCACAAAAAACTAGAGACCCGGTGGTCAGCTCCACTATAGAAGCAATCTGATTGTTGTTCAGAATGAAATATCCCCCTTGACAGAGCCAGGACATTTTCTCCTTTGGGCATGAGAGAGTCAGAGACCACCATGTTGGGACAATGAAATAAACCCCTGGGTATGAAAAATGATTGCCTTTTGTAGCATAGCATGCGGCTTCAGTACCTTGTGCTCTTTTGAACGGATCCCGTGAGAACTGGTGAAACCACAAAAGCAGGATGTGAGCACAAGGTGGAATTATTACCAAACAGGAAAAAAAAAGAACCCTAAACCAGCCCTCTAGTTTCGCTTGTTCTTCATCAACTAAAAACTGCTATTCTGGAGGTCATGCCGCAGGGCAGTACATTATTAGCCTCCCACTAGCTGGGCTGTAGGTCAGACCTCTGTCACGCGGGTTCTGAGGACAACAGTTGCCTAGGTTACTTTTCAGCGACCTGAAGGCAGATTCTGCTGGAAACACGGGCTCTTCGCTTGGTGCCCACTGACGTCTGATGGGCGACTGGACCAGGATGAAGAGGCTCGGCTTCTCTGCCTCCAGATTGTGTCTGTCCACTTTGCTGTGTTAACCTCTGGGTCAGAGTCCACTGGGCTCTGCGGATAGATGTCTTGGTTGCTCACAGGAGCTGATGTGCATCCTTCTGTCCTGTGCTTTTTCAGCACCTTACAGCCCCCAAAGCACCCAAAGCCCTTCATCCCTGTCACCAGGCTCAGAGGGAGCCACAAAGTCAGGGCATATGCCCAGGAGCATGGCGCAGCTGCAAAGAGCAACCCAGCTGTCCCCAGGACAAGCTGACCACACCTGCCTGGACACCAGAGCCACGGACAGGGAGCAGCACCTTGTGGAACTGTGTCCCTGTCTGCTGGACTCTGCCCACCCCAGGCAGTCAGTAACAGCTTCCATCTCCCTTTGTTCAGGGAGAGCCTGACCCTCACTGGGTGCTGAAGTCCCAGTTAAAGCCCCACCCGGGTGTTCCCCAACCTAGGCTGGCTTCCTTCCCACCCTCACCTGGAAACTGAGCCAGACAGGTGAGGGGTGAGACAGCTGCCTGCACCTCAGCCAGCACCACGGGAAGGCCCCACGCTTCCTGACGGTCGGCGGAGAGGCTGAGCCTCCAGACCACAGAGCGGAGCCTTGTGAAGATGGAATGGTGGCACGTGTGCTTCACGTCACCGCCGAGCGTCCCCTCCTGAAAGGAGACAGCGGGCATGCCAGTGCCCACCTCGGGCTTGCCCTTTGTTGGTCTTCACTGGGCTGTGCCTAGGACTGCCCGACCAGAGGGCCCTGCCATGTTTCCTGAGCAGGAGGAAGGTTTATTCTCCCACCCCTGACTGGGTCCCTGACGGCTCTGTTGAAAGGCTCGTCCCCTCTGGCCCTGCCCACCGCCGTCCACCTGGCCTCTGTGAGGACTGTGTGTCCTCATGGATCCTGGGCTGCACTAGCCGTTCTTCTGCACCTTCGCAGATATTCAGATGGCTCCTTCTTCCTTCAGGTGAGTAAGTCTCTTCACAAGGCCTTGGAGCCCTTGTGAGTCAGAGAAAGGGTGTTTCTGATACCAAGGGCACCTGTGGGCGTCCGTGTAACCAGCTGCTTGTTCCTGTTACAGACAGCTGAACCCAAGCACCCTGACACCTTCTCTTAATAGTTAAATTTTCCAATAAAAAATGCCATGCAGATAGCCCAAGCACGGACTGTCTGAAAATTATGTGGTTCTAGAAAGAGCTTGGGAAGGCTTTTAAAAAAATCAGTGCCATTCATTGGGTAAAATCTTAAAGACGGTAGTTGATGTTTTTTGTTCTTTGTAGATATGCATGACAGGAGGGTGTATTTTGACATATCATATTGTTAGGGTCTGTAAACAAGTCAAGATGGCGCCTGGCATTTTGCCAGAGGGAATGGTTTGTAAAGTAACGCCAGCGACAGTGAAACTGTGAATGGCTCATTAAATCAGTTATGGTTCCTTTGGACGCTCACTCCTCTCCTACTTGGATAACTGTGGTAATTCTAGAGCTAATACATGTCAAGGGGCGCTGACCCCCCTCGCGGGGGGGATGCGTGCATTTATCAGTGATCCTGCCAGTAGTATGTGCTTGTCTCAAAGATTAAGCCATGCATGTCTAGGTACGCATGGCTGGTTAGCTCAGTTGGTTAGAGCATAGTGCTGATAACTCCAAGGTTGCAGGTTCGTTCCCCGTACGGGCCACCATCTGCCACAGTCCGGCTGCAGCAACATAACCGGGGGGTGACAAGCAACTTGAGTACATTGATACAGCAGGAGTGGGAGCCATTTACTGTAGGACAGGAGGGGTATATATACATTATACACAGCTTATCTAATTAACATAAACTAGATACAGTAGTCAACCAATAAGGAATCTCCACACTTAATGGCTCACTGGCCTTACTTCACAAACCATTCCCTCTGGCAAAATGCCAGGCGCCATCTTGATTGTTTACAGACCCTAACATCATATGTACATGACCACAGGAAAGTTAGGTCCAATTTCTTCTACTGTCTTTCCTATCCCATCCCCCCTCTCTTCCCTTCATTCCCCTTTGTCCAATCCAATGAACTTCTTTTCGTCCTCTCCTTCCCCTTTTGGTGTGTTAGCATCTGCATATCAGAACATTCGGCCTTTTTCTGTTGAGAATTGACTTATTTCACTTAGCATGATAGTCTCCAGTTCCAGCCATTTATCAGCAAATGCCATAATTTGATTTGTTTTTATGGCTGAGTAATATTCCATGGTGTATATATGGCACATTTTCTTTATTCGTTCATCTGTTGAAGGGCTCCTAGGTTGGTTTCAAACCTGATCTACTATGTTTTTGTATCAATGTTTTGGATTCAATTTCTTTTCTGTAGGAATGTTCTGATTTACAATTTCTTCTTGTAGGATTTGCTAAACTGCATTTTTCTGGAAGTATAGCCATTTCATCTAAATTTTATATATGTTGGTTTTGTGTCTCATTAATCTTCTGTGTACCATCCTTTTTCATTTATTTACTGATACTTAATTTGCTTATTTTTCTACTTCAGACCAATGCTTAGAGCAATATTTTTTTCCTAAAAATACATATATTCCACATTTTTCTTTTGCAATTTTAGCCTCCATCCACATGTATTACACTCATTATAATTCATTTTGAAACCTGGTAAATTCAATGGCTCATTTAGAAGCTTATTACATAATTTCCCAAGCCAGGGAGTCTTCCAGCTATCTTTTTATTGCTTTATCCAGCTTATGCATAATGTGTTCAAATGATATAAAATGTGTGTTTTCCATTCCTGGCAATGTGTTGAGGTGTCCACCATTCCATCTTCTCCCAAGCTCTGTTCCTCAGTGCCTGGAAAGCATGTGAATTGGGAATTGGTGCGATGGTTCCTGTGTGTTTCCTTGTTATGGCATCTCGCACCCTTTCTGATGGCTTTCGTCTATCTCTTCCTTTACTTGGGGAAAGAAGTTTGCTGAAAGCCCTACTAACGTGATGTTGGTGGGCCAGTTCCTCCCTCTAGTTCTGCACGGGTGTGCTGTGTATGTTTTGAGACTGTGTCCTGTGCTGCAGGTGGGGGCCGATTTCTGTGTGCTCCTGCGGCATGAAGTCCCAGCGTTATAACATGCCACTCTGCTCCCAGGTCACAGCTTCCGTGCTGAGGGCTCTTTCCACAATATGAACACAAGGGCTTTTGAGTTCACGTTTGCATGGGGTAAATTTGCCCATCCCTTTTGTCCAAAACATCTCTATTATACAGCTTTAATGTCTCTCTTATAAACACTGCTCTTTGTACTTGTTTTCCAGAATGAGGAGTTTTGCTTTGCTTATTTGGGTGGATACATTAGTGTGCTGATACTTAATGTGATTTATCATCAGCTGGTTTTTAAATTCATTGACCCTTTGCATTGTCTGTTCTGCCTGTAGTTTCTCTATCTCTCCCACCCTCTTCTTTTCTTCTTCTGGATTTATTGAACTTACTTTATTTCATTTTCCCTCCTTGAGATATTTACACTCTTTTATTATTATTTTAAGGTTCTCCATAGAGATTATACTACGCCTTCTTAAATTTCTAAAACCTATTTTATTTTATTTTTAAAACTTGGTATCCTTTATCTTATTTAACTTTCTTCTAATTTATATGTTGTATTTAAAGTTTGTAATATTTTACACCTCACAGTAAATTATTATGATTGCTCTACTCATAAAATATTCATATGAATTTACTATGTATTTGCCATTTTCCTACCAATTCTGTACCTGCTTCTGTGTTACCACCTGGAATGGTGGATTTTCAGCCAAGGGACACCCCTGGGCACCACCTTCAATACTGGCCTTCATCCATGACGACGTTTTTGCTGGAGGTATGGTTCTGGACGAGTTTCCTTTAATTGGACCTTCAGTAAGTTCAGCCCAAGGTGCTCTTCCTCCTCTGTCTCCTTTTCCCTCTAGTTGCTTAAAAACATTTATTTCTCATTCCTTTTGTAAAAGTATGTGTTTATTTTTTGTTCTGGATCTTTCCTTCTCTCATCTTCACATTTAGATTTTCACTCTGTATCTCATCTGATATTAAATCCAACTCTTACATTTTTCTTCTCAGTATTTGTTTTTCAGATTCAGATATGCCACTTGGTTCTGTTTTATACTTTTATTATTTTTTTCACCCAAAGTGTTCAGTCTTGTCTTTACACTGCTAAACATGTTAAGTGTGTTTACTCTAAATTCTGAGTCAGACAACTCTATTATCTCAATCCCCTGGGTCTGTTTCTATTGTCTGTCACTTTTTAAAATGTGTTATTTTCTCCTTATCTGCATGGTTGCTTATGATTGAGAGTTGGAAATTGATAGTAAATAATCCAGAAATAATTTGATCACTAAGGAAATGTCATCTTTCAAGGATTATTTACAACTTCTCTGGCAGGTGCCTGGGGGCATCAGTTATCTGAGATTCAAAAAATTCAATTCTAGAAACTGTGGTTATTCACACCTGAGTTTCAGTTTGTGTGAAGCTGACCATTTTCAGGGTGTCCATTACCCATGGCCCAGCTCTTCAGGTGACCGCTTTGGTATATGGAGGACTTACCGATGATCCTGCCTCCTGCAGATCAGGCCTGGGACGCCAGCTTCTGTTCTCCTGACACACAAGGATGCTCAGAGCACTAGTTAAGCTCTTAATCTCCAAGAGATGCACCTGGAGAGAGGAAAGGAAGAGATGCGGAGCCCATCTCTCTGGTCTCCTTCTTCAATGGCCTCAAGCAAAACATAGATTCCAGATTTGCTAGTTGTTTTCTGTGAGGTTAACTTTCTAAATCATCTGGTCTGTTATTATTAAGGCTTTTTCATTTAGTTGGCATGTTTAACCAACAAGGGATCTCAGGGATCTGCTAGTTAATAGATATCATTGAAATATCCAAGTTCACCCTTTCCTCTCATAGACACAGGAGAGCTTTTATATTTTCAATCTCTTCCTTCTCTAATTCCCTCCCTATATTTCGCTTTGTAAAACACCTTTGACATCTAAACACTGCAGGTTTTTTTTTAAATAGCTATGCATCTGAATCTAGGCTTTTCTTATTCAATAATAAAGTCCTTTATTTACTCTGTTGACTTTGGTACAGGAGCAAGCATGGCTGCAGATGTGTATATTAGAAAAAAGAGCATCACAAACCCCACACTGACTAATAGGATATGGATTTCAAAAATTATAATCCTAAATTAATTGTGTCTCTCTGTGTAAGGCACATTCTTATTTAGTTTACCCCTGAGTTTCCTCTGTAAAACAAAGCCAAACATATAGATGGCAGAGAAGGCTGGATCCGGGTGGCCTGAGCTCCTTGCTGACAGATGTTAAATCAACGTGGGTTTGTATGAATTCATAATGAGCAGTGGGGACAGCTCCCTCAGCACTTCTTTGCTAATCACCTGTCACGGCAACATGAAGACCAAGAGCACACACTGGTGCAGGCTCCTGGTGCAGGCTGATGTGCTGGTGTGCCATTAGCTGGGATCTCCCTGGGGGTCTTCCATCTTCCCAGCAGTGACCAGGAGCAATATGCTTGTGATGAAGACTGCTGGGCACCCTGTGGTCAGAGCACCTGCTCCAAAGAGAGTGAATTTGTCCCAGGATAACTGCCTTCCTGGTGTACTGACGTCATTAATGTTTCACTACATCTGTGGCTTAGGCAGATCTAGATCTCTGAGTCATCTGCTTCCTTCTCTCTCTCTCTCTCCACATTTTTGTAAAATTCTGCCATGTTTTTCTGTAGTGATCTACCTCCATGTCAACATGACTCTTTTCTCTGCATGTCCCCTTCTTCTTGGGGTCTCTGGATACCTTTCATTCAGCCACATAAACAAAGTCCCTGTGAACTCCCGTGGATCCCTGTATTTGCCCTTATTGGTCATTCACCTACTTGGTTTTGGAAATTTCAACTGTATTGGGAGCCTGTGGAGGACAGTCCATGAGTCTCTTTGGCAATCAGTTCCTAGCTATCTTCCCAGGCCCAGACACAATGTGGGCTTTAATACGACTGAAATGAACCAGTCAGAGAGTCTCTGAGTGTGCGGGTGACTCGCAGTTGCAGAAGTCCAAGTTCTCTCCATAGGGGAGCAAACAGAAGGGCACACTGTGCATGTGTGTCCCTAAGTCTGCTGGGCTCTGTGGGCACTGCCTTTGCACCCCACCACCGTCTCCTCTCGACCCACCCCTATTCAAGCACCCATTCCAACACAATCTGAATACACAGCTTGGTGATCAGTTTATTCTCTTTAGCCTTTTACCTTTTTATTTCAAAATGACCTTTCTTAAAGTTTACTTTTAACTGATGCATTAAATCCATAAAAATTGTGCATCTTAATGGGGTAATAACATGACTTTTTCTTTTCATGTTTGTACTCATGCAATTCTACCTATGATGATTTATGTGGCAACCAAGTGGCTATGCAAAACACTGTTCCTTGGTAGAAATCATGTTTAAAGTGACAAAGAGAAAATTTTTACTTTTCTGGAAGCCAGAATGATTCACTCTATTGGTCAGCTTTCCCTTGCTGTGACAAAATGCCTGAGAAAAACAACATAAAGAAGAAAGCTTTATTTGGCTCACAGTTTCAGAGGTTCCAGTCCATGGTCACTGGGCTCTGTCGTTTCTGGAACCGAGGGAAAGCAGAACATCATGATGGAGAGGGTGTCCTGGTGGAGCAAAGCTGGTTGGCTCATGGCCGCCAGGATGCAGAGAGAGGACGGGGTGGGGGTCTCCTTATTTCTCCCAGGCATGCCCTTGATGAGCTACTTTCTCCAACTGGACCCCACCTTCTAAAGGTTCCACCACCCCCCAGTAGTCCCATCAGCTGGAGAACCAAGTCTTCACCACACAAGCTTCTGGGGGCCATTTGAGACCCAACTCACTTTTGTATTTGAACAATTTGGTGAGGGTCTGTTGCCCACTGGTGTCAAATCCAACTTTGATGCAGCCTCCAGAGCAGTGCTGGTCACCTCTGCTCGCCCCAGGATCTGTCATAGCTCGCTCCTTGCATTAGACCCCGGGGACCCTGCCTGAGCAGGGGGATCTCCTTACCTCAACCTGTGCTCATTTCCCCTCTTATTTGGAAATACTTTCTCCCCCGTTCCACCTGAAAACACCTGGAAAACCTTTCAAATTCATTCATCTGTGACCGCAGGGGCCAGAGGACCTCAGGCTGACCTCTGGACCTCAGGCTGGACCTGTGAGGTGGGTGCTGTTGGACCATCCTGACCTTCATGAGCACAGTCCCATCTGGTTCACGCTGTGACATAGCTCCATGAACTTGTCACACAGAGTTGGACTCAACTCTTCAAATGCCCATCCCCCAGCCGTCTGGCTCAGAACTGGGACGTGGTGGTCACTTATGTCTCACGTCCTAGGCCCCTCTTCTCTTTTCTGCTCTGTTTCTTCCTTTCCTCGTTGGTCTTTCACACAGCCCCGAGGTGGTACTGATGCTTCAGGACTATCAGAGGATGGTTCTAGGGCCAGGGCCCTGGCTTCTCATCTGGAGGTCCTGGTGGAGGACCTTGTACACCTGTGGCACTCACCATCCCACGCTCTCCAGATTGGGAAGTGGCTCTTGGTGGGTGGCAGGTGACAGCAAGAGAATTTCTTCCTGTGTGTGCACTGAGCTTTCAGAAGAAAAATTCTGTCAAGCGACAGTAAAACTCCCCATTCTGTTCTGCCCCGTCTTTCAATTACTGATTCTCACCCAGAGATCTAGAGAGGACCCTGAAGTCACTGCTCCTCATGAGCACTCTCTACTTTTGACATCTTATGCCCCCATGCTGCAGGAGCTCCAGGAACATCCAGAGTTACGGATCCCTTAGACTTCAGCTCCGCTCTGGAACCTGGTGGACAACTGTGAAGGTGCATCATCTCCGTGAGAGTTCCAGGAGAGTCCCCGTCCCCCAGTCCAGATGCAGCCCCCCGTGGGGGGAAGAGAGGTAGCACGTCCCATGACTGTGGTTCAGAAGTCGGTGTTAGGAGAAGATGAGCCCAGGCCATGACCACCACTGCTTCTGTCCCCTCCTGCCTCCTAGATGACCCTCGCCTCTCCCAGCACCACCCCTCTTTCCTGCAGCATCCTGACCCTGCATTTGGTTTTGTGACGTGCTACCACCATCATTATGCTTCGGGCTTTTCTATGTGATTATCTTATCTATTGTGTTGTCAGCTTTGTGTCACTGTGACCAAAACACCTGACAAGAACTGCTTAGAGGAGGGAAGTTTATTTGGCTCGTGATTTCAGAAGTCTGGGTCCCCACACAGTCAATTCCATAGCTCTGGGCCTGCGATCAGGGAGGGGGCCAAGGCAGAGGGGTGTGGAGGAGGAAAGCAGCTCAGGTCGCGGAGCAGGGGAGCAGAGAGAGAACGGGCTCCTCTCATCAGGGACAAAACAGAAACCTCAAAGACACAACCCCAGTGACCTACTTCCTCTAATCCCACCCTCCCTGCCCAAAGCTACCACCTAGTTAATCCAAATCAGTGGATTAATCCATTGATTAGGTGATAGTTCTTAATATAATAAAATCATTTGACCTCTGAACATTCTTGCATTGTCCCACATGAACTTTTGGGGGACACCTCATATCTAAACCATCATCTACCTGTCTGCCTACCTACCTACCCAATTAACCACAGAACGACTCTGGCCTCTCCTTCAGAAAACCTGGGTTTTGCCTCTGGCTCTGACACTTTAGACGAGCTCTTCACCTCTCTGGCCTCGGCTCATGGTTCCTTACGTGGTGTAGTAGACCGCACCTGTGGTTCCTTTCTGCTCTTGGTGCACACAGCCTCATGCCACCATCTGTCCAGGTCTCTCTGCATGCATATGGAGCCACAGTGTGCTCTTCCCATGAGTAACGGGCAGAAGGGGAGGTGACGTGGGGCAGGAGTGTCACAGTTCCCACTGCACCACGTGAGACCCGTCGGCCGAGCAGCACTGGCTTCCCAGGAAGCAGAGACCGTGTGCAGAGCCATGGTACATTGCTGCAGAAGGGAAACAGGTCTCTGCTAGAAAACAAGCATTTTGGGGGCAGAAGTTTCTTACTTTGCCATCGCATTTCTTTTGCTCAATTCCTGAAACTATCAGAAAGGTTTTGAAAAATGATGGGAGGACAGACAGGATTTTTGCATCCTTGCAGAGGAAAACTAGCGCCTGGGGCTGTCAGCAGGATGGCCCTATAGCTCCACATGCAGACAAGGGAGGGTAGAGACCCCAAGTAGTAGAGGGTCCCCCCACCATGTGGAGGCAGAGGCCTGACACTTCCTGCAGACAACGTGACATTGCAACTGATGGAGCCACTTTACATGTTCACACAGTGACCCTGCGACCTGATGTTCTGGGAATTCTCAGCTTAGTGACGGTGGTCTGCTTCCCAGGAGCTTCCCAGAAGCACCCCAAGCCTAATCTGTGCCCCCAAATAGGACAAAGAGACTTAGGGAGGAGCCTATTTGGCAATTTTACCTGGAGCTGGCTGTGGTCCAGCAATTTGATGTGTAACATGAAAGATGCAGAGGTCCCCAAAGGGAAGATAGCTTGGTACAGTGGTACCCCACTGAGCAGAGGGTGTGAGGAAATGGTCTCAAATTGGGGTGAGGGCAGTGACTATCTACAGCTTCTAACAATGCAGGGTTTTTAATGGCCAAGATTGGACCATAATGGAATCTACGATCCTTCTCCTCAGTGATTCTCTTTTTAAGGAAGGTAGCTTCTAGAAGAGAATTGCAGGTTCAATTTACTGTTCCAAAAATGGGAAAAATTTTGAATATGTCTATACAGCGTCAACGGTGATTTCATTACTGTACTCAACATTCTGCCCACTCACAGCTCAGGATGAATATAATTTTGTATCATTTTAAATGTTTATAATGATTTAAATATTGAAGTATATTGAATTATGTAGAAGCCATCTCATTCAAGAAATTGAATGAAATCTGCACTTTGGTCCCCACAGAGGGGAAGACGCCCCCCTGGATGTAACCTCTGGTCTTCACGTAGTCCCATGGAAGCTGCTCCACGTGCTGTTGAGGGCCTAAGCCAGTCCTAAGAGCAGGACTACCTCACCCTGGATCTGGCCCAAGGCAACGCCAGCAAAGTCCCTGCCACAGTTATGCTCTTGAGCACACACCAATTGGCAGCTGAGTTGTGGCACGGAGGGGGACAACTGGCCAACGCCTGTGTGTGATGGTGGTGGTGAGTGGGGCAGGGAGGCAAGGTCAGCCAGAGGCCTGTAGGGATGTCTTAGTGAGGTGCCCTCAGCCAGGACATTCTCCACAACACCCACCTGCAAAGAAGCCTGCAAGACACTGAGGCTAGTAGCAACCGAATTGTATGCCATGTTTCCAGTGTTTTGAGTTACAAAGACAGGCAGCTACCTCAGCAGTGGCCAGAGACAGCCAATGCTCATTACATGCCACAGAGCAATTGGCCCAAGACTATGAACCAAATTGTTCAGGGTTCCCAAGATCCATTTCAAAAATAACTTTTAAAAACCAGTTTGGAAGGGTGCAGGCCAAGTTGCTGAATGGCCTGGGTGTGGCACAAACTCCAGAGCGTCCCCTGCCCAGATGCCGGTGCTCAGTCAAGTTCATGGTGCCAGCAGACATGTGAATTCCACCACCTATTAGGGACTGCCCATCAAAGACAACACACCCTTGACTTACGTTCTGCTACATCTCGCTCTGCTTTGGTAAATGTCATAAGATGGGCTGCTTTCATGCGGCTGCTCAGGAAACCTCGCCCAAACGGGATCTCTCCTGAACCACCTGCACGAGGACCAAGATGGGCAATGGGCAATGACCAAGATGCACTCACATCACTCATCAAGGTGTCCTCCACACAGACTGGGTGCTGGACAAAAGGCACAGATGGGGCAGCTGCACATGCCACAAGGTGGTGCCGTCCCTGGTCCTGTGGCAGGAGCCAGAGCTGGGTGCACAGCTGCACAGGAAGCCTCTCTTCCAGCCAATTGCTCATGGATTCCAGGCCATCTCAGGTGCTGTAGTCTCTGGGAAAGCTGCTGGATTAGCCACCCCTGGGAGGAGAGGGTGGATGACGGGCTGTGAGCAGTCACCTTCTTCCCAGTATTTATTCTGAGGATCAGGATCGGTGCCCCTACACTGCCTTGCATTCCAAGAGATCCTCCGTTCTATAGAACAGTGTCAATTGGTTTAGGAAATGGTATTTTGCCAGTACACAGGCAAGACTGGCCCACGGAACAAGGGTGAATCCACCCAAATCTGGCACATTCTCTTGGAAACTGACCCAAAGCATGCATTTATGAAGGCGTTGATGGCATCATCTCTGTTTTAATTGGTTTTATCATTACTGTGATCAAAAAAAAAAAAAAAAAAAAAAAAGAGACCTGACAAGAACACAGAGGAGGAAAACCAAACCAAAATCTTACAAGAACATAGAAGAAGAAAAGCTTATTTTGGCTCAAGGTTTCAGAGGTCTCAGTCCATAGACGACCAACTCCTCAGCTCTGGGCCTGAGAAGAATGGCAGAAGGTTAAAAACATGGGTAGAAAGTAGCTCAGGCGATGGCAACCACAGAGCAGGGTTATCATTGTTACCCAAGGCCTGGCCCTGTGGACTGCTGCCCCAGCTTGACAGTGGCTTCTTGCTCCTAGGCAGTGAGGGGCACCGGGGCTCAGCAGGCCTCCCCGGTGCTTTCCAAATGCCAGGCTACCCACTCTTAGGTCTGCGGACCTCATCAAGGGTATCACAGAGGGCGCAGCTCCCGGCAGCTCCTGCTTGTGCTCTGCGCCTGGCTCAACCCTGGAGCCCCGGGCGCCTGTTCCACCAGCAGAGGGAGCGCGCAGCGGTTTGGCTGCGGTCCTGGCCCTGCGCGTCCGGCCCTGGCGGAGGCGTCTGCCAGCCGTTTACCGTCAGAACTGGCTTCTGCTCGTGCCAATCAGCGCCGTGCCGTGGGCACGCTCCATGGACCCCGGTCAGCGCGCTGACCGTTCCTAATGAGAACCGCTAATTAGCGTGCTGAGCGCGGGACCGCCGTCCTACCCGCTCCGACTTCGCAGGGATTCCGCCCGCGCCACAGCTGCGGTCCCTACTGCCCACCGCCCAAGGCCGCGTCCTGCAGGCGCGCCCGAGCCTGCCCACAGCATCTCTCGGCTTTAAAGCGCGAAGCCTTCTGCTCCTGGCGGCCTCGTGCCGGGCATTGCTAACTCCAGAGACCTGAGGGTCCAGATGGAAGCGTTGGTGGGGCCGCCCAGGGCCATCAGTCACCCAGCACGGGCTCCCAGAGCGCCTGCTGCCCCGCCCCCTGTACCCCTCCTAATAGGATAAGGATAAATTCTCGGTTTGTCCCTGTTCCTAAGAGTCACTGTTCTACCAACAGGAAACTGGCTTGGTAACATCAGAGACATATTAGGGATTTTTAGGGTTTATGTCCAACAAACTGCAGCATCAAACCGACATTCTGAGAAGTTTCCAAGGATTTTTTTTTTTCAATTTCTTGTTCTTTCTTTCTTTTTTTTTTTAACTTCAGACAATTCCTCAGTCCCATGACATTTGCTTTTAACTGTGATTCATGAAGTAATAAAGAAATCTTTTATTCAAGAAGCCACTTATCCTGCTAAAAATTCCTTCTTTATGAGCTTGCTCATTATGAGCCTGTAGGGTCATCCATTTCTTAAGAATCAGGATCCTGGTGCCTGGGGAGAGAGATGGGAGAAACATAAATAGCAGAGTAGCCAGATTGGTGATTTTTCAGAAACTCAGGAGGGAGTGTGCCCAACTTCTCAATTATCCTGGGGAATATCCTGAAGTCTGAAGTCTCAGAATAACTCAGCCACTCGACATGAGATGTTGGTTACAGGTAATTTCCTCGGGTAGGTTCTTTGTGAGGCATTTGAGTTTGGAGCATCTCCAACAAACCATGTTGGACAAATGTCTGCAAATCACACTCACCAGAGGCCTTCCTCCTAGGTGACCACAGCCTATGCCTTCCTCCTGGGGAATCACCACAGCACATACTCTCCTGTGGATGCTCCTCAAAGGACTTGTGACCTCCCCAGATGTGACATGAGTGGTGACAAGGCACGGCTCAGCATGCATTCACGTCTGCCCTCCACCCATCCAGCCTGTGCTCTTTGTAAACCCGGAGCTTTTCTTTTATTCCCCTGACACTCTACACTGCGCAATGCTCCCAGGTGATTCATATCAACCCACAGACTGAAGGGGATGGTGGCACTGAAAGCGACATCAGCAAGCAGGGATAGAGGTGGCTGCTGAGTCACGGAAGAATGCCCTCGTGCCATCGTCTGCCTCACTCACACGCAGAGGTGGTGCACATCTGCTAGGAAGCCATTTAGCAATTCAAAGAGTCAGCACTCTCTGTCTAGAAATTTAGGGTATATTATACTTTATTCTTCCCATTTCCAACTGAGCATAGGAAATGGAAATGAGACCTTTGACTAATGTTTCCATCACTGCTCCTACTCACGGCAGATCCCAGGCACTTCTTACAATACTAATGAATCCTTTACACTTATTAGGCCCTGAATTTAAAAAGCTGTATGTTTCCAGCAATGCCAACCAGGAAGTCATTGGCTCAGCATGAACAGGCACCTTCTTGCGGGTGGTAGAATCTCTCCCTTCCACCTGGAGATGCTAGGTTAGTGTCAGCACCTGGTCCTCTTGCTCAATGACCTCTGTCTACCAGGAGATAGAAACAGTACAGTGGGGCCCTGAGCAGGTGACAAGAACACCCTTCTAGCTCCACATGTGGGCAAAGGACACAGGGTCCTTAATGGAGTGATCTAATGGGGAATAAAAACCTCTGGTATATGAGAATTCCAAGTAAAACATGACAGATATTTCCATGTCTCTGTTGGCAACTGAATGTCAGATGAATGAGAAAATATGCCCAGCCAAGCAAGTCCTTGTCCCCAGAAAGTACAGGTCCACTTAACCGGAACACAAGGAAAGGTAAGCAAAGGGGGAGTTCACACGTTTTAATCCGCTTTTTAAAGTCTAGAGTCATTGAGGGTCAAAAGTTATTTTTGAATGTGTAGATGAAGAAATAATAAACCAGGAATTAATGAAGAAAGTTTGGGGCAATGAGTGGGAAATTGTCTTAACTTGTCTCAGGAGCATGACTTATCTCAAGAATTTCTTTGGGACAGGGACCTGGGTGGAGCCCAGGTGGAAGGCAAGCCGGGGAGGCTCAGCAGCTGGCACAGATGGCTGGCATGGATTTGAAGGGGTCCATCACAGATGAACCAATTAAGGTGGCACAGTAAACTGGCACTTTCTAAACTTGGGCCCATGGGTCATATCCCACGGGCTTTAACAATATCCTGCTGTTATCACACTGAGAATAAAGATATGGCAAATATGTGGGTAAATATAATTAAAAACTTTAAACTGGTGGATGTGATCCTCCAAGAAGAAAATAAAGGAGAATGTAGAAAAGGTTTCTGAATTCCAGAACTTCATTTTGGCTGGGAGTCCTGAAGGATTTGTGTTCTGTGGAAAACACTTTCGGGAAATGCTGTCAGACGTTGTCAAGGTCATATCTGGGCTCTGGGTTTGGGCAGAGCCTTGTCTGGGAGCCATTCAGAGGTGAAAGAGAGGATTAGAGAATGTCCAGGAGACAGAAGGAGAGAAGGGTCCAGCTGCTCTCAGTCTGTCCAGAAGCTGGAGAGGGCCCTACTGGCCCACTGCTGGGGCCCTGCTGGTGTTCCTGGACACCTCTCCCTTAGGTCACTCCACTGCCCTCCTCTTGGAACACTCTTGACAGCCTCCTGGGAGTATTCTTGGTCACAGATGAGCACACAAGGCTGACCAGAGCCTGGCTGGCAGCTAGCCGGTGTCCCAGGAACCAGTGGCCAGCCAAGGGACAGTGGGCCCATGGACCTGGAGAAGCTCTGTGTCTCCCAGAGCCCCAGGGGCTCAGTTGCCCAAGTGGAAGACCGCTGAGCCCCACAAGTCACCTTCTTTCCTGTCCTCCTCCACGCAGGAGCTTCTGGGATCACCTCCCGGATTGACCACTTGTATCCCAATCCTGATCTCAAGGTCTGCTTCCCGGGAACCCAAAGTCATACAGGTATGTAAATGGAAAAGGAAGGAACGCATCCCACTCGCAGTGATCCATAGCCACCTCATGCCTGCTGGCCTGTCCACCCATCCATCATCCATGTCAACCAATCATGGGTCACTCTGATCTGTCATCTAGCTGTCCATCAAGATAGAGAGTAAAAGCAAATGTGCACCCTGTGAACTGTGGCCATCACTGGGTGACACAGATCACAGGGGAGCTGGCTGGGGTGTGTGCAGGTGCGTGGCTGACGGGTGCCTCTCAGGGCTAAACAATCTCTGAAATAAATACATCTTTTATTTATTTTTAGGGACAAACTGAAAATGTTTTTAAAACGCTGACCTTAAGGCACCCTCTGTTGGCACTCTTAACGAGAAGAAGGACAACATAACATAAATGTATATATTCAGCACCCTTCTTTCCCTAAAAACGTGATTTCCTTTAAAAGGAAAGGCAGGAAGACAGAGAAAGGAGTACTACAGCGCCTCCTGATGGCCACCCTAGGCCAGTTACAGAGAAGGTGGGGCCTGCTGCACCAGCTTCCCTGGGGCCAGCCCCCCTCCTGCCTTACAAAGACATTTACTACAGGGCAGGCCTTTGTCATCTGCCTTCAAAGGAGTTCTGACTCATCCTCACCCACACAAACCCTCCAAACAGCCTGGGTTGGCTTCTGCGTCAGTAGCATCTCAGTCCCCAGCACTGCAGACTGCCTCCGTAGACCACACACACAGCCCCAAGATGCTCTTAAGCCCAGAGCCAGGTGGAGCTCCAGGTGTCTGTCAGAAAGATCCACCAAGTCCATGGGACTCTGCAGCTATATCAATGTGACAAAGTCCAGCTCAGCTTGGCAGTCTCTGTGGGAGGCAGAATGAGGCCTGCACAGATGCAGAGGAGTCTGCATCCTCCAGCTCACAATGAGCATGTTGGCCACATGGCTCCAGAGCAGGGCATAGGGGAGTGAGGGACGTCCAGGCCTTTCCCACTGCCTGGGGGGCAGGTGTGCATGGGCGTTTCACAGGTGGGTCAAAACCTCAGATCAGCAGGCTGTCCCCAGCTCAGCCTCAGGCCTGGTAACCCAAGAGACACACATTTAGTAATGGGGGAAAGGAAAGTTCTGGAACAGGAAGCATTGCCAAGCTGCTGTGTCCCCTGGGTGTCCAGTGGAGGGCTTGGTGTAGAGGACAGCCCAGCCCATGGCAGCACGGCATGGGGATGCCTTTGGGGTCATTTCCACCACCTTGCTGGAAAGCAAGAATCACTCTCCTTAAGGAAAACTTAAACACCCATTTCCTTTTGAAGCCTATCAACATGTCAAGTGGCCGGTTTCCATCACGAGGCCTGGGCCATCTCCCCGGCCAGCAGAAAGCAAAGGCAGAAGCCCACTCCACACCCGCTCCTGTGCTGTGGGGGCTCCGGTGGTTCCAGGGAGCTCCAGGCCCCTGCTCGGACGCCCCAGGGCAGCACTAGGGAAAGCAGTGGTCGGAGGAATAACAGGGCCCCATGCAGTGGAGAGGGCACTGGGGAGCCAGTCCCTGCCCCTCCTCAGTGTCCCTGCCTGGTCCTCCCCTCTGGCTTTGCTTCCTTCTCCCTCCTCTTGCACTTATCCTTTGACAGGAGGACTAGAAGGGACCTTGAAGACAGAGAAGGCAGAATGGGCACAGAGACGGTCCCCGGTGAGACTCATTTCTGAGGCAGCACATTTGGTGGGACCAACAGCACTTTATTTTTGAGACAGGGTCTCCCTGTGTTGCCTTCACTGGCCCCAAACTCAGGTCTTTCTGTCTCCACCTCCTCAGCAGCTGGGATGATTGAAACATGTCACCCACCAGTTTCCAATGCAGGATGATGTGGGTGGCCCAGTGCTGATGGCCCTCTATGCACCCTGCAGTGACAATCTCTTCCTGCCTCACAGCCCAAAACTCTGCCTTCCTACAGGTGGTGGACAGCGGAGCACTGGAGACTCTGATCTCAGAGTGGGGGCTAGTAAGGGTCAGGTGGGCTTTCTCCTCTCCCTCACTCACTGCCTCGGAGCCTGTGGTCCTGACGGCATTGCCCTCTAAGTTGGGGACTCCCCTGGATATCCCCTCCTCTGGGGCCCCCATCCTCTCACCTGTCTGTGGTGACATGGCCTCTTCAGGGCTGAGGCAGGGCATGCCTTCTCTGTGCCGTTGCTGGGAGCCTCCAGATCCCTAGTGGTCTCCTTAGCTGTCCCTCTCATCACCACCCACGGGGCCCTCCTGGAGCCCTTCCTCTCTTGTACCACCCACATCAGTGGCCAGTCAACCCCCAGAATCACCAGTTCCTCAGCATCTTGAATCACACTGCTTCCCCAGCCCCAGCAACACCAACCACCCTGTTAGGCTGTTTTGGAATCCTTCCTGGGAGTCCTCTTCCCACCTGGACTCTTTGCCCTACCCTGACCTTCAGAGTTGCCCTCCATGTTGGTGTTCACACCTGGTCATCTCACCCTCCAATGGCAAAACTCAAACTAGCTAACAAGGTGTGCCATGACCGTCTCTGTCTGACCCTGCTCACCCGTCCATTGTTGAGGGCACCGGCCAGTCCCATGTCCCACCTTCCGCTCTCACCTCTCATGCCAGAAACAAGATCACTGTGTGCTAACTGATACTTCAATCCTGACGTTCTTGCCAAATTACTTACCTGTCTCATCTTCCACAGAGAATAATGGTGCTTCTTAGAACTCCACCTGATGCAACTTCTCACTCAGAATATGATATGAATGCCCAAATTGTCACCAGGTCAACTCCACCCTGAAATCCCATCAGACGACCTGGGGACCTCAAAGAGGATGGTCCCTACCAGAGTCCGAGTTGGGTGCAAAGGTCAAGTGCTCTTAGGAGAGAGGAAGAGGGAAAGGGGATTTCTACACATAGGTCCCTGTATCAGCCTTCTCTAAAGGGTCAGAATCAACAAGAGGTATGATTATAAAAAGGGGGTTTATTAGATTGCTTACACAACCAGAAGCTGGACAGTCCACAATGACCGTCTACGGGCTGGAGAGCTGGAGGAGCCAGTAGCCGAGCAGCCCAGGAGGCTGAAGCCTCTGGACAAGTAGCATTAAGGATGCTTCCCTAGTTTGTCATGGAAGGCTTCTGGAAACTCCCTGGAGAATCACCGGCCGAGTCCACTTTGGAAGAGTGAAGGAGCAAGAGTCTGTTATCCTCAGGCCATGGCAGCAGCGATCAGGAACCTGCTCAGGAAGAATCCATCCTGCATCTGCTGCTGCTTCCCTGTTCTTCCAACTCTTATTCCATCCAAGCCTCCAACCTTTTGGACGGTGCTGCCTACCCTTGGGGAGGGTCTCCCCTTCAGCTCCTATCCCACTCGCCATCGTTCCTACACACACCCTCACTGACACACCCAGAGCCTCTTCAACTTTGGCATCTCTTAGTCTAAGTAAGTTGGCAATTCAAATCAAGCATTGCAGGCCCCACACCAACCACCCTCTCAGCACGACATCTCTTTCTCAAGCAGGAGGCTTTCGTCCATCACAGGAGCAGCTCTTCCTGATGTGAACATCCTGTGTTTTTTCTTACACCCAGAGTCCTAGATGGGCTGTCAGGTTAAAGGCCCCTCCCGGGTCCACTGCCTGCCAGGTGTTATCTCAGGGTCTAAGACAACACAATCTGCTACCAAAGCACTTTGCATATCCTCCAACATCATTGTTTTTTTTTTTTTTTTTCTTCCTCCAATCTATTTCTTCCTATTTCACAAGCAATTGTTGCCATTTCCCACCCTGGCACCCCACCTGCCTACTTTAAGAGCCTCTATGACATGCTTTGGCATTTTGGATGAAGACAGACCAGTTTCACACGGAGGCTGGTCCGGCTCCTGTCTCAGCTCGCTCTCTAGAATGACCCACGGCAGCTTGCTAGTGACGAACAGGGATCGATCCGAACAGGAGGAGATCTTGGGGTAGGAGAGATCATGGGGTGCACCACAAATGTAGGGGAGCAGATCATGTGTCAACAGCAGGGGAGCAGATCATGGGTCAACATTTTTGCATAGATCTTGTATCATTTCTGTTTACATTTTAGGTGTTAAGAATCTCAGCAGGTTGTGACCTTATACCTTGTATTCAATATAATCCCACTAAAGTAAAAAGTTAAATTCCGATTTAAATGTGAATTTATTTAAAAATGAGAAAATACTTCAATGAAATTTTTTAATGAATTAACATTTAATTTGTATAGAGGGATATTCGTCTGTATGATAATAAGGAGAAAATACAATAGTGGAAACCAAATGATTTGATCAGGTGTCTTTTCATGATGTGAGCTACATCATAAGCACAGTTAAAGAAGTGAAGCACAGCGAGTGAAATGTTGCCTCTGGTTCAATGGAGAACTTGTGCATTTAAATATGTGAGAGACGTGTACATGTTGACATATCCACAGAACGGCAGGCAGCATTGAGTCCCCCACAGTAATGTCAGTACTCTACTACAGAGTTAGGGCTGTTGTGGATACCATTATCATAAAGAGTGGCTGAGCAAGGCAAGGCACAGGGGTCATTAAGATAAGAGGGAGTACTAAAACAGTGCCCCTTCTCAGTTCTTCACAGGTCAAGTTTGCCTATCAAAAATTATGAGAATAGGGAGGGCACAAGGGCACACACATGTAATCCCAGTGGCTCTGAAGGCTGAGGCAGGAGGATCAAAGTTCTAGGCCAGCCTCAGCAACTGAGACCCTGTCTCAAAATAAAAAAATAAAATAAAATAAAATGGGTTGGGGATGTGGTTTAGGGGTAAAGTGCTCCTGGGGTCAATTCCTAGTACCCCCCAAAATATTATTAAAATAAAAACATACTAAAACAATCTTATCTTTTAAAGTAGGAATCGGTACTAACAAAGGGCGTTTGCTCCTTGGAGATGCTGCTGCCCTCACGGGGTGCTCTGCTGAAGAAAGTGCTCATGCCCCAGCCGCAGCCCTGCCAGTCACTGGAGCTAGCAGCAGAGCCGCTCAGGGCTGACCATGGGAAACGTGCCTGACCTCCCTCCACCTGTTTCAAGAAGGTGGCAAATCAACAGATGGCCAGCTGCCAGGTTCCTTCAGCCATTCCCTCCTGAGATGAGAGGAGCTCAAAGCCCATGTTGCTAGATGACCTCTCAGGACAGCAGCCCAGCTTCTTTGTGGTCTTACTGTCTTACCAGTAAACCCTTCCTTCCCCACAGTTGGGCTTCCATCCCCCTTTCCAGTGGAAGTAACCAGTTATTATTATTATTATTATTATTATTATGGAAGTAACCGGTATTATTATTATTATTATTATTATTATTATTATTCTGGAAGTAACCGGTATTATTATTATTATTATTATTATTATTATTCTGGAAGTAACCGGTATTATTATTAATATTATTATTATTATTATTACTATTCTGGAAGTAACCGGTATTATTATTATTATTATTATTATTATTATTATTATTATTCTGGAAGTAACCGGTATTATTATTGTAACTGACTTGAGTTCAGTTACAATAATAATACTGTTATCCAAAGGTTTCCTTTTTCTTTTCTTTTTTATATCAACACTCGGGGTACTTTTCTTTGCTCTGGAAGGTGCCTGTGGCCAGCGACTCCGGGTGAGCAGTGTGGACAGTGGTCCGTGTCCCTGATGAGCCAGGCCTCAAGATTCCATTGACATGGCTGCAGCCAAGGTGGGAGGGACATTCCTGAGGCAGTGTCCTGGTTCTGGTTTGATGATGACCATGAGGAACAAGAAACCTGTGACCTGGGCCACAGAAAATCTCCCAACACAGCCATTTGTCACTGTAGCATGTCAGGGTTTGGATATGAGGTGTGTCCCAAAAACTTGTGTGAGAAATCGCAGGAATTTCTGGAGGTGAAATGACTGGGTCATGAGAGCTGTGACCTAGTCAGGGACTCATGTACTGACAGGGATTGGGTGGGTGGTCACTGTAAGCAGAAAGGCGTGGCTAGGGAGGTGGGTCACTGAGGACGCATTTTGGGGGTTTCTCTTCTGTTCCTGGTGAGCAGAGCTCTCCCTTTGTTCCCTGGCTGCTGTGCCCTGAGCGGCTTCCCTCTGCCAGGCCCTTCCCATATGATGTTCCACCTCAGTAGGGTCCAGAGCTACGGCGCTGGCCCACAAGGACTGCGTCTCTGAAACCATGAGCCAAACACACTCTCCCTTCTCTACACTGTTCTTGTCAGATTTTAGGGGTGACAATGAAGAAAAAACTGAAACCTAGTATAAATTATCCCAGCCTGATTGACAATGTCCATGAGGGGATTCAATTTGGATATGTCTTTCTCAAGAGTCATTTGCTAATATTAAGTAGATTGGGAGCATCTCAAATCACCCTCTACATTCCTTCTTATGCTCATTTATATGGAAACAGAGTTTTGTGGGCTTCCTGTACATCAGGATCTTTGCTAGGCTCAAGGAAAACAAAAGCTGCCGCAGTCTGGCTGGGCACAAAATCACGGGCCACTCAAGCAGGAACAAACTTTATTTTTTGAAACTGCCGCCAATGCTCCGTACCCGTCCGGGAAGATTGCCGATTGACCCACACCACGTTCTCCCGGATCCCAAGAGGAAGTTCCTCCTCCGGAATTCCCTCCTACCACACTTCCCCAACCAATGGGAACTCTCCAGGAGTCCCGTAGCAGGCCAAGGTGGACAGCAGGAGTCCAATATCCATATGAATGCAAATCTTAACACAATCATATCATCTCAATGGCTAGCTGGCATCACCTTTCAACCAAAAAATGCCATGCATCATATTACTTGGCTGTGGCTCTTAGCAAAAAGCAAGAGATCAGACATGTCAGCACAAGAGCTTACAGCAATTTCTTCCTGAAGATTATTTTTTAAGAAATAATCATGAAATGTAACTAAGAATAAGTAAACAGAAGACATGGAATATGCATATTATTATCTATTATATTGATTATAAGGCAGATATTTAGCATTGGAAAATGTTAAAAATCAAATTTGTTCTGTGTGTGAGATAAAATGTTCTGCTGTCATTTAAATTATAATTTTAAAATAATGTTCATGAATATAGCAAATGCTAACTGTATTACAATTAGTGAAGAAAGCATAATAAGATTCGAAGGACAACACAGTCTAAATGTCATAATAGTACATGCATATACTTAAAAATAAGGCAGAGTTATGTATCAAATTAAAATTGACTATGTGTGAGAAGAAAGAAATCACTTTATTTTTTTTTCTTTATGGTTTTTGTATGCAAAAATTTAATAATGCAGTATTTTTATGATAACTAAAAAATAAAAGTCGTTAATTCACAGGGCCTTTGTGAGGATGAATTCAAGTACATTTCAGAGAGCTTACAATGTATGCATAACAACTACAACATTATTAAAACAAAACACATACATAATTTCAAAAGAAACAGAAGGATAAATAATAAATTATAATCTGACCTAAAATGATAAAACTATTTAGGAAAAAACAAATTTCTAGTGGCTGAACTCCCCAAAAAGTAAATTGCCTTTCACTCTGTAGAACCATAATATGCAAATAAAGCATGCAATTTGCATAATAGAGCTGAGTTTTAGCCAGCTCCCAATTTTAAAGCTGAGAACATTGGGCAAATAAAGATATAATGATTCTTCTTTGCTATAACCATGATGAAATCAGTTCTTTTTCTACAGGAAAAAAAGGACAGGAGTTTGCATCTTCTATTGTTGATGAGATTGTGCTGAAATTAACCACATGGGAAAAGTGCTTGATTTTGTAGAACAACAAAGAAATGAAAAAGAAAGCATGTATTGAAAAGATGCTCTATATCACCACAAATTATAGTTGTGTTGTTATTGTTGCTTTTACTGCTCAATTTCTAAAATGTGTGCATTCGTCATTTTGATAGAAAAAAGAAAAAATAATTACTATGGACATACAAAGTGAAGATTTCAATATAATTTGCTACATTAATAGATTAAAGAAGAAATAATGTACTTTATCATCTCCATAGACACAGGAAGAGGATTGCATAAAACCAGGCAGCCATTCACCAGGAAACAAACAAGCCCTGACCTATCTGGAAGGAAAGCTCTCCTAAAAGCCCACACCAAGCATCCTGCATTGTGATGAAGATCAGAAGCTTTTCATATAGAAATAAGACCAGGTTGCCAATGTCACCAGTATTTAAGATGGTATTTTGTTGTGCTACTGAAAACAGTAAGGAAAAATTTTAAAGTCAATAAAAAAGTGGAGACAATATTGTTACTGTTAGTATTATATGGTCATCTACACAGAAATTCCAGAGAAAAATCATTGGTCATACTTTTGGAAATAATGCAAATTACATAAGACTGGTGGATACCAATTACAATTTAAATGTTAATATTTTCTTTACACTGGAATAAAGAAATTTAAAAGTAAGTGTAATAAAAAAAAAATACTGTTCATGATGGCAAAAACTCAAAATCAAAACCACGGAGTGGGAACAAAACTAATCTAACAAAACTGATGCAGGTCTATTAATTACAAAAAAGAATCAAGAAAGAAGATTCAAATTAATGAAAAGAGCTGTGCTCTTCATAGATGATTCTCTCCAAATTTCCTATGAATTCAAAATGAAGACAATAAAGATCCTAGCAACAATATTTTTGTGAAAACACACATTGCAAACATTAAAGTTGCACAAACAGAATGGTTGAAGAGTCAGAGCTAACGGAGGGACTGTCGAGGAGACAGGACTACCTGACCCAAGGCTAGGTGTCCTCCTACTCCACATTGCACGTTGCTGCACATTGCAGGATTTTATTCTTTATATGGATAAAAACATTCCACGTGTACTTAGACTTCACCCATCTGTCCCTTCCTGGTGCCTAGGCTGACTCCATGTCTTAGCCATGGCCAATAGTAAGTACTACAGTGAATGTGGGTGTGCATGCTGCTCTGACCGCATTTCCTTTGGACGGCAGGAAGTGGGGTAGGGGTAGCTGGATCACATGGTGGATCTGGGCTTTTGTTTGTTTGTTTCTTGAGGAACCTCCAAACTTCTCCATAATGCTTGTTAAGTGAAATGAGCCAACACAGAAAAACAAGTACCACATGTTCTCTTTCATGTGGGAATTTAAAGAAAGAAAGAAATAATAATGAATTAATTAATTGACCAAGATGTACAACAGTGATTGGCAGAGTTTGGGAAGGCAGGAGAAGTGGAGGGATGGAAAAAAGGAGACTGGACTCAATCAGTGCACACTGTATGCACATATTGAAATGTTACACTAAATTCTAGTAAGTTTTATGATTAATACATGTTAGCTAAAGATTTTTGAAAAGCGTGGGGTTAAGTCATGAGCATTGGGGAAGGCACACACAGACGAGAGAGGAACATGATGAAGGTGTGGCATTGGCATTACAGGCAAGTGGGGAAAGGCTGAATAGTTCAATAAAGAGAATCAATATCACTGACTGTCCACTTAGGAAAACAGAATTAGATTCTCAATTTGCATGATACACAAAAATTAAATCCAGAATATTAAGAAAATAAATATAAAAATAACATTAAGAAAGTCAATCCCCCGATGGATTTAACTGGGTGGTAACTGTAGGCAGGTAGACTTGGCATGGAGGAGGTGGGTCATCAGGGGTGCCTTTGGGGTTTATATTTTGTCTGTGGTGAAGGGAACACTCTGCCTTCTTGTGCTATGTCCTGAGATGTTTTCCTCCATCATATCCTCCCTCCATGATGTTCTGTCTCACCTAGGGCCCAGAGCATCAGAGCCTCCTGTCTGTGGACTGGGACCTCTGAAACCACAAGCCCCAACTTTTTCTTCTCTAAAATTGTTCCTGTGAGATCTTTTGATCATAGCAGTTTAAAAGCTGTCTAAAACAGATATTGATACTAGGAGGAGGGTTGTTGCTGTGACTAACTTAACCATGTGGTTCAGAAGCTTTTGGAACTTTTTGGAATTTGTGGGAGGAATTTTGAGAAGTTTGGTGATGCAAGCTGGAAAAGCTTTGGAATGTTGTAAGTGCACTTTAATGGGTGATTCTAGTGGGACCTCAGACTGTCCATAGTCCTACAGAGCACCAGTAGGACTATGGACACTAAAGAGTGGGCTCCTGAGGTTTCAGAGGAGGAGGATACTATTGAAAATGGGTGCCAATACCATGCCATTTTTGTTACTATGGCTCTGTAGTGTAGTTCAAAGCTGGTATTATGAAGCCTCCTGCTTTACTCTTTGTGTTAAGGATTGCTTTGGCTATTTTGGGTCTCCTCTTTTTCTGAATGAATTTCATGATTTATTTTTCTGTTTCTATGAAGGATGTCATTGGGATTTTAATAGGGATTGCATTGAAATTGTATAACACTTTTGGTAGTATGGCCATTTTGACAATACATATTCTGCCTATCCAGGAGCATGGGGGATATAGAAATCCCTTAGAAAAATTTGGAATGAAACCACCATTTTACACAGCTGTTCCACTCCTCAGTTTATACCCAAAGGACTTAAAAATAGCATACTACAGTGACACAGCACATCAATGTTTATAGTAGATCAATTCACAATAGCTAAACTACAGAACCAATCTAGGTGCTCTTCAACAGATAAATGGATAAAGAAAATGTGGTACATATACACAATGCGATATTACTCAGCCTTAAAGAAGAATGAAATGATGGCATTTGCCAGTAAGTGAATGAAACTGGAGAATATCATGATAAGTAAAATAAACCAATGCCAAAAAACCAAAGTCCAAATGTTTTCTCTGTTATGTGGATGCTAATTCACAATAAGGTGTGTGGGGGGGCTAAGGGAAAATAGAGTTACTCTGGATTAGGTAGTGGGGTGTGAAGGGGGGAGGGAGTATGGGGATAGAAAGGTTACTAGAATGAATCAGACATTTTTTACCTTGTGTACATATATGACCACACAACTGGTATGATTCTATATCACGTATAACCAGAAGAATGAGAAATTACTCTTCATTTATGGATGGTGTGTCACAGTGCTTTCTACTGTCATGTATAACTAATTAGAACAAATAAAAAGAAAGTGGACTAGAGCCCATTCCTATTATGTTCTAACAAAACAGTTGCATACCTCTTACCCAAAGTCCTGAGACTTTCTGTGAGGCTGAATTTAAAGGTGATGGAATTCTTAATCTGGAGGAAAATATTTCTAAGGAGCATAACATCCAGGCAGTGATATAGGAATTTCTGATGACTTTTAGCCAAGTTATTGTAAAAATCAGGGGCAGAAAGATCTGAAAAACTTGCAGTGTTGAAGAACACTGAGTGAAACTGGAGCTAAGGAAGGTACCTTGTTATAGAGAAAATAGCCACTAGGAAGACACGGCTAACTTTACTGAGAAACAATAAGAAAGATGGCTGGAGGGCAGTTCAGGACTTGGCCAGGCCATCCCCATCGCAGGCTCCAGGGATTAAAGAAAACAGTTACTTTGAGAAGGGACCAAGGGGCACTGGCTTCCACAGGGGTGCCTAGGAAGTCTCCCCATGCTCAGTCACCAGACACTCAGATGCAGCTACAGCCTTGGTTTCTGGAGCCTATTGTTCAGGATGGGGACAGACCTTGGCACCAACCACATGGTGCTGGGCCTGCAGGAAGGCAGAAGGCTGGAGTTAGGGGACCATGAAGGCTTCCACTGAGATCTCAAAGAAAAGCCTAGGAGGCCGGGTGAACTTCAGCAGGGTGGGAGTCCTGAGGGCTGCCCCCCGAGAGCGATGCATGGCCATGTGAGGAGGAAGCTGAAGCCCCAGTGGAGACCCCCAGATTAAAAGTCACCAGTGCTGTGGAATGTCTGCCAAGGAAAGCCCAGACACTGAGCACAGGCAAACCGAGAGAGGTCATGGGGCTGCAACCAGCAACAGGTAGAGAGAAAATCCAATGTCACGCACCCCAGATGCCGGACACGGAGCCACGGCACTTGTGTGCACAGGGAGATTTTGGTCTTGCTTTGGTCCTATCCCTTCTTTCTGTGCCCCTACTTCTTCCTGTTGGAATGAGAATGTTTACTTTATATTGAATATTGGTAACTAGTGTTTGAAATCTACGATGGCTCAGCCTGAGAGTTTGCCTTGAGTCTTAGATCAGATTTTACACTGTTGAGACTATGGGAGTCTTGGAAACGGACCCAGTGAGCTTTTCATTGTGCCAGGAGAATGGGTGTTGGGGACCCCGGGGCAGAATGTTATGGTTTAAACCTGAGGTGTCCTCCAAAGCTCATGTGAGAGCCACGCAGGGAATGACTGGGTTCTGAGAGCCTTAACCTAACCAGTGCAGTCATCCCTGATGGGGATTGTCTGGGGGCACAGGTAGTCAGGTAGGTTGTGCATGGAGAAGGCGGACCATTGCAGGGGTGCCTTTGGGTTGATATTTTGTCTGTGGTGAGGGGAGCATTCTCTCTGCTCTCTGGTGCCATGTCCTGAGCTGTTTTGCATCACCATGCCCTTCCTCCAATCTCCTCTGTCTCACGTGGGGCCCAGGGCAATGGAGCCTCCTGGCTGTGACCTGGGACCTCTGAAACCATGAGCTCCAAATTAACTTCTTCTCCTCTAAACTGCTCTAGATCACAGCAGTTTAGAAGCTGACTACATGTATGTCAGTGTAGTTATCTTTTTATTTTAGTGTAGATATATCTCAAAAGCAAAATTGAGAAGGAAAAACAAAATGAACACCAAAAAATATAGGATCATAGCCTCAGGAATTGATTCTAAGTGCATAATGTTAGGAATGCATCATATCTTAACATTATACACTATTTATATGTATATAATAAATACTATACTATAGATTTGAGCAGACATATGGGTATTAAATACAGAATAGCTAGTATTTTTTCTTTAATTTTTTTCTAATCATGCTTCTTGACCTTTACTATGAAAGTTGGTAATGTGCAGGACAGATTTTAGCTGTATGTTTAATACTTTATGTCCTTAAATAGATTGTAATCAAATAGTATACAGATGTCACCTGTTCCTTGTCCATGAGAAGGTATGATGAATTGTTTTTTGATTCTTGCAAGTTATTTAAAAATTTTAAATAAAATTGATTTATGAAGGGACCTGTACCAACCCAGCCCCACCACGTCGGCATGGCCTGGCAGAGGCTGCCCTTCTCTCTAATGGCCCCATGCATTTGAGTTTTGTGCTTTTGATCTTCCAGTCATCCTTAATAAAACTTCAAAGTCATGTTGGAGCCATTTAAACTATTCAGTAGGCATCTGAAAAAGGGAAACTCAATTGGCGTCCCGGGGCTTTCAAATGTGTTTAGCTTTGATAATATCTCATGTTCATCTGAATCCTTTCATCCCCAGAATACTAAGCTCCCCTAACACATTAGCTCAAGGGTCCCCAAGTCCCCTGCAAGGCAGGATATTGGCTGCTGCCATTTAGAAAGATCCAAACAGTGTTGGAGTCAGATGCTCTGAAAGTCAGAAAAGGGCAGGATCCAGCCCCAGGCTCATGACACCATGTGATTTGGGTCAGTTCTCCTTTCTCCATTATCCAGGCTTAATTTCTAATTCACGGTTCCACGTCATCGTTCCCAGCTCTTTCTCCTGAACCATCTCAGCTGTTTATTTTAGGGGAATATGCCCAGAATCTTCTCTGTATCTCACCCACACTCGGTATTCACAACATCGCCTCATGTTAAGATCGCTTCTCTGCCTCTGACCCTTGGCCTCCCTCCCACCTGCCGTTGAATTTCCCTGGGAATAAAATATGGTTCCCTTTGTAGTGCAGGTGCATTGGAATCTGCGGTAGTTTTGGTGAGCTGCCATAGAGAGCTGTAAGATCTCTTGCCAGGACAGCCGCCTGTGTGTCTGGGAATCGGAGTGGATGAAGCATGGATTTGCGATGCAGATTAACTCTTTGCGAGACTGGAACTCGTTGGACAATATGCCATCCTTCCTTTTCACTTGTACACTTGGCTAGAACAAGTCCCCAGGGCCTTCTGGGTAGGGATTCCCTGAGAGTATTTCTGCTCTGTGTTACTTTAAAGCCAGAAAAGACCCATCTCACTCTTTTCTATCTTTCTTTCAAAATGCAAAGTGTCCACAAACTCCATGTTGTGGATAAAGAAGCAGGACACTGAAAAAATTGTTTAGAAAACGTTCCGGATGACGAATAGTTCTATATTACAGATAGTCCCCAATTTACAAAGGCTCAACTTGAGATCTTTTTCCCTGAGCATGGTCCGACTGTGATGCACATTTCAGTAGAAACCATTCTTCAAATTCCTAGGCTAGCAATATGCAGCACAAAGTTCTTTCAAGCCATACCACCGCGCAGGGGAACAATCCATACACTGCAGTGTACAGAGTAACTCCTGGCATTTGGGATACAAGTATTCAATAAATTACCTGAGGTGTTCGACACTTTACTATCAAGTGACCTGCTGTGGAATGATTTTGCCCAACTCTGGCTGATAGTAGTGAGCTGAGGGCCTGTGAGCAGGCCAGGCCGGGCGGGTGTTCGGCAGGTCAGGTGTTCATGCAGTTTTCACTTTACCACATGTTCACTTTAGGACGAACTTATCAGGATGCCACTCCATTGTAAGTTGGGGGCACTGTGCTTGTCTGTCTTCCTCTTTTGAAGCATTTTCCTCTGCTTAAAGGAGGGCAATAGCTACTCCTTGCCTTTCTCTGGCTTAAAGGCCTCATGTCATTCAGAAGACCAGCGGTATAGAGCAGACACGCGGAGGAGGCAAGACAGAATCCTGACCAAACCCCAGGACTTTAACTCCAGGAGGCCAGTCTTGTTGACGGTGAGTAGTGTCAGGCACTTAGCTGACTTTCATGACCTGCTGTGAATGAGTGATCAAAGGACCAAAATATTAATACCAATATAGTCTCTGCAACTTCCCAGTAATCTCATGTGGACGTAGGTGTGTGTGTGGTCACTGGTCTGCCTTCCCTGGGACAATTCCACTCTAACAGATGTTTTAATGGTCTTGAAACCAGGCTGCAGGTGTACAATACATTCAGCTTGGGCACATCTCTAAGCAAAGCCTAAATGCACCATTCTGGACCTGGAGAGTCATTTTGTATGCCAATGTGAGCAGCCAGCAGGCTTCCCCAAGGATCAGCCAGCAGCATTCTAATGCTCAACATTGCTGGCAGGCCTGGCAGGCCTCAGTGAAATGAGCTCTGGGTAAGCCCTGTTCCATCCATCAAGCCCATAAACCACACCAGAGTAGAGCGGAATGAGGCTCGGCTCACAAACAATCCAGCCCTGCTTTTATTGATGCTGTGCGTGCTCGCAGACAATCCCGAGGCACCGAGCATTTATAGGTCTCCAGCTTGCAGTTATCTGCCTCAAAACGTGCTCTTCCTCCACTTGTCACCTCCTCTCCTGGGCTGCATGTGTTGTAAAATCAGCCTGCGGCATCTGCTCAGTGGTGTGCAGCTTATGCATGAACAGCCTCGAGCACGTAAGCCCGGGCTGCACCGGCCGCCTCCTGTTTGTGATTTAGTAATGTGCTTTTCTGCAGTGCACCGTGAGTCACTCCTGGCTCCAGAATCACGCTCAGGTGTCCTCTGGACCACACGTGTCACGTGGCTTCAGGGCCAGGCCACAGTGTGTGCAGATCTCAGTTGGCCTTTGATGGGAACCAGGTTGCCTCCACTCAACACATTTCCTTTCAAGGTGAACTTTGGAAAGATTTGGCATCTTTCCTTCTTCATTCAGACATAAGGGCTGTGAACTGGAAAATAAAAAGAAAGGAGTTTGGAAACCACCGTGCCTCTGGGAGTCCTGTCCTGCTTTCCTTTGCCTTCCTAGTAGGGAGGAAAGACATTGAACCATCCAGCTGGGTGGCCAGGAGATTTGGTCATGCGTCTTAGGCATGAAGAACTGTCACTCACATCTGATTCTCAGCCCCAGGGTGCCCAGGACTAACATCCCTGGAGACCATGCTCTCAGGGGTGGGTGTGTCCACCAGCTTTTCAGGCCATGTCTGCCCTGAAGACCAGCCAATGCTGGTAAAGAGAGCTCAGAACGTGCTGATGTGGCCAAGGTATCACCAGCTCTCAGTGTGTATGTGCGTGTGCCATGTGCACACATGTGTGAGAAGGGGAGCTAAGTGTGAGCGGTCAGTTGTCGGAGGAAGTGAGGGAAGGAGGAGGAGGAGCATCTTTTATCAGACTGTTGGAAGCTCTGCCGGGGAGTCAGCCTCAGTGGGCGGCTCAGCAGCCCAGAAGATGCACACTGCAGTCATGGTGCCCAGCCTGTGGTCAGCTGGCCACACCTAGGGCTCACTAATCAGGGGAGGAACCATTATGTCCTGGCAGCTTTGCCCATGTTCCCTAGACACTCGCAGACTGTCTTCTCTCCTCCACTGTCTCTGAGGAGAGGTCCGCTATCATCTCTTTCTGCTCCTCTGTATACACCGTCTGTTTCTCCCTCTGTTTAGCACGAGTTTTGAACAGTCTCAGTGTGGGGTCTCTTTGTGTAGACTGCTTCACCTTTCCTGGGCTTGGGGTTTGTTGTACTTTCTGGATCTGTGACATTAGTTTTTAATCTAACAGATCTGATTTTTGTCCCTGGTCTTTCTAACCTGCCCTCTTGTCCTGATGGAGCTCTGACTTCACATATGGGGAGGTTCTGGGGCTTGACTGGTGGCAAAGGTCCTCTGCTCAGCTCTGAGAGCCCCTCGTGCTGTCCTCATAGCCTACCGGGTCCTCCTGTCCCTGGTAGCAGGTGACTTCCCCATCTCTAGGCACTGGTCATGCTCTCCATGAGGTTTGAAGCCTTTGCATATGTGAACCTCACCCATGCCTGTCCATGCAGATCCCTGCTCACTTGTGATTCCCTAAAGCACCTAGAACCCTCTGACATGTTGGGCTCCATAGTCAGGGATCTGAAGCTTCCTCATTCACTGCTGATCCCCAGCATTAGGACAGTGCCAAATATTCAAAAGTATGTCATGAATGAGTGAATACATGATTGAACCTTCAAATGAATCATTGAGTGACTGTATGACTAGGCAAATAATTAGAAATTTGAAGTAATAATCATATTAACTACTACTATCCATTCCTTCTCCTATCAATGAATATTCACCATTCCTTATTGGACAATGATCTTGTTGTTTTTTTTATAAGGTCAGTGCTCTCATTCTATTCTTTGTTTCCACACAGAATCTTCCCTGTCTACCATATGCATCTTGGTCTTGGTTCTGGAGCCAAGTAGGGAATGAGGGAAGAGATACGAGGCTCCTCAGTATCAAAGAGCAGGTGGCTGTAATGTGTACAGAGGCAAAATCCAGAGACTCCAGGTGGCTCTGACTGATGGAGCACTGATTTAGGGGGAATTCATGAGTAAACATAAATCAAACAATCAGAAAAGAAGGGCATCAATATCCTAGAAAGCAAGAACGGAGACTGAGTCAGAAGAGCGTGGGTAAGTACGAGATCCACTGGGGAGTAGGCCTGAAAACCAAGGAAAACACGAGCTCAGGAGGAGGATGTGTGTGCTCGCAGGACTCAACCAGTTCTGCTGCAGGGGAATGCTCTTCTAGAAGCCCTTCATCCTGGTGACAGAAGACCTCTGTCCACCAGTCCTGGGGTTTCGTCTCAAGCCATGTCTCCCAGGTTGACATAAGAACATTTGTAATTCTTAGGCCACCAGGACCTAGTTTGGGTTCAGAAAGCAGGAATATTGTATCAATAGGGCCCATGTATGTCTTCAGCTTCCAAATGTGGCTGTTTGGAAGCAGAATGTTCCAAAAACACCTTTAAGGGATGAATGCTAAAGTCCTGCATTGCTTCACCCTCCTATTTCAGTTTCCAGTGAAACCAAGTGCTTGGCCCTCCCTGGGTGTAGTGGAGAAGGCCCCGCAAATCCTGGAAACCTAAAGAGACCAGGTGTTGGCAGCAAAACTTCAGAACATCTATGATAATTTTAAAAGTAAAAATAAAAAATGCCAGCCTCATTGGAAAAGGTTTTAAAGTGTGTATATTCCTAGCTAAAGAAAAAAGCTATTTTTAAAAATTGGTGATTCTATAACAAGGAGCAATTTTTTAAATTAGAATTTCTGAAACTTTTGTTACATTGTGTGTGTGTGTGTGCGTGCACTGACATTTTACAGAAAAAAAGCTTTGAAGTATGAGTCAATTTTGAGCACATTCTTTGAGATGGATGCTAATGACATATTTGAATAATTTTCTGTTCTTTTGGAACAAAATTCAAAATAGTCATTTATTAAATTTGAGTCTGATGTAAAATTCAAAAAGGGCAGAAGAAATTTTGATACAATGTCACTTATTATTGTGCATTGTTGACCTTAGTAACTTGGGAATATTTTATATAAAACTACATATTTTTTTCCTTCAGTGTTATATCATGTTCATTGTAGATGTCTTTCACCTCCTTGGTTAGATATATACTCAACCATTTTATTTTATTGGAAGGTTATTGTGAATGGGATAGTTTTTCTGGTTTCTTTCTCAGCAGACTGTAATCTAGGAAAGCTCCTGATTTGTATATATCTTGTGTCCTGATACTTTGCTGGATTATTTATCAGCTCTAGAATCTTTTGGTGGGGTGATTTTTGTTTGTCTTGTTCTCAGTCTTCTAGAAATAGAATTATGTCATCAGCAAACAGATAATTGGGCTTCTTCTTTTCCTATTTGTGTCCTTCTACCTTCTCTGTCTTTCCTGATTGTTCTGCTGTGAGTGGTGAGAGTGGACATTTTGACTGGCTCCTGATTTTAGAGGAAATGCTTTCAATTTTTCTCCACTCAGCATGAAGTTGGCTTTGCTTTGCTGTGCATAGCTTTTATAAAGTTAAGTTCCTTTTGTCATGGCTTCTCCGGTGTTTTTAAAATGAATGCTGGGTTTTGTCAAAGACCTTTTCTGCATCTATTGTGATGATCATATGGTTCTTGTCCTCAACTCTATTTATGTGGTGAATATTGAAGAAAGAAATTAAAGCATATGGAATGATCTCCCATGTTCTTGGATAAGCAGAATTGATATTGGAAAAAAAGGCCATTTTTACCAGCATCATACAGATTCAATGCAATCTCCACCAAAATACCAATGCCTTTCTTCACAAAATTAGAAAACTCAGTCCTAAAATTTGGAAGAATAAAAGATTCAGAATAGCCAAAGGAATACTAAGCAAAAAGAGCAGCACTAAGCAAAAATCTCAGGAGACATCACAATACTGCAGAGTCATTGTAAGCACAATAGTATGGTGTGGATATCAAAATAGATATGAAGATCAGTAGATTAGAAGAGAATATGCAGAGACAAACTCTCTTAGTTATAGTCATCTTACATTTGACAATGTTGACAAAAATATATATTAGAGAAAAGATACCCTTTTAACCAATGGTGCTGAGAAAAATGGATGTCCAAGGAAACACTTGGCATTTGTTTTTTTGGGGGGGGATTGGCTAACTTCACTTAGCATTATCTTCTCTAACCCCATCCATTTGCAAATGCCATGATTTTATTCTCTTTTATTGCTGAGTAATATTCCATTGTGTACATATGCCACATTTTTATCCATTCATCTATTGAAAGGCATTTAGGTTGGTTCCACAGTTTAGCTATTGTGAATTGTGCTGCTATAAACATTGATGTAGCTGTGTCCCTGTAGTATGCTGTTTTATTCTAAGTGGGATAGGGAGGGGGAGCATGGGAGGAATAGATGAACTCTAGATAGGGCAGATGAGTTGGAGGGGAAGGGAGGGGTCATGGGGTAATTAATGATGGTGGAATGTGATGATCATTACTATCCAAAGTACATGTATGAAGACACAAATTGGTGTGAGTATAATATATATATATATATATATATATATATATATATATATATATATATATATTATATTATATTCAAACCAGAGATATGAAAAATTGCATTGTATATATGTAATAAGAATTATAATATATTTTTCTGTCATATATAAATAAAAATATTTACATAAAAAATTTTAAAAAAGAAAAATGGATATCCACACATAGAAGAATAAAACTAGATCCCCATCTCACCCTGCTTTCAAACCAGATCAAAGTAGATCAATGTTTTAGGAATTAAAAAAAACATAGGGTCAACACTCCAACATCTTGTGCAGGTACCAACATTCTTAGCAAGACCCTTAATCAAGAAGTAAAGCCAAGGATCAATAAGTAGAATGCCATCAGATTAAAAAGATTCTTCACTTAAAAGAAAATTATTAAGATCATGAAGAGAGAGCCTATGGAATGGAGAAGGTCTTTACCAGATATTCCTCTAAAAGGTGATCAATATCCAGAATATACAAAGAACTCAATCAACCTAACACCAAAAAACAAATAAGCCAATCAATAGATTAACAAAGAAAGTAAACTTAAAATTATCAAAAATAGAAATACAAATCATCAACAAATACATGAAAAAATCTACATCTCTGGTACTCAGGGAAAAGAAAATCAAAACTACACTGAGATTTCATCTAACTTTAGTTAAAATGGTAATCATCAAGAATACAAGTAATTAAATAAACACTGGAAAGAATGTAGGGACAAAGTACACTGATGTATTATCAGTGGGACTGCAAATTTGTACAAACTCATGGAAACAATATGGAGATTCTTCAAAAGACCAGTAATGGAACCACCATATGACCCAGCTATCCTTCTCCTTAGTATTTACTCAAAAGAACTAAACTCAGCATATTAATACAGGTACATTAATGCGTATAGCAGTGCAATTCACAAGAGTCATGTTATGGAACCAGCCCAGGTGCCTGTCAACAGATGAATAGATTAAGAAAATGTGTGTGTATATACACAATGGAATTTTGTCAACCATAAAGAAGAATGAGATCATAGTGTTTCCTAGCAGATGGGTGGAACTGGAGAACACCATGCTAAGTGAAATAAGTCAGACTCAGAAAATCAAGGATTGGATTTTTTCTGTCATATGCAGAAGCTAGAGCAAAGTTAGGAAAATAAAGGTAGGTAGAGAGGGAAGGTCAATGCATCAGAGGGAAGAGATGGAGGGGAGAGAGGAGGGACAGGAAAATGTCAGAAATGCAGAATGAAATTGACCACATTATCTTATGTGCATATGTATTTATACTGCAGTTAATTCTGCCATTATGCATATATATAAAGCACTAATTAAAAAATGATGAATAGACAGAAGGAAGACCAGTCTTTTAGAGAAAGCAGAATGGGGGAGGGAGGGAGGCAGGAAAGCAGGGGGCTCTGGAGACTGAGATGGGCGACTTCTGCTGGGCTCATGTCTGATTATGTTGACATGAGTCCCATGATTATGTATGACTATAATGCACTAATAAAAATGTTTTTCAAAACTGTCTGCTGTTGTCTTGGTATCAAATAAAATAAGAATACTTTTATCCATTTTTCTCTGTTCTTTACAACTGTAGATATTTATAGCAATCTGGGGTCTCCAGGCAGGACACAGGGACACATGGTCGCGCTGAGCAGGAAGCACGTGTCAGAGTCTCCTGGAGGCCTGTCTTGGAGTGTGTGCAGGTGGGCTGACAGTGGGCAGTAAGAGCATGGCCTCCCGCCTGAGGACTTATGCTCAGGAGGTCCCAAGCTCCATGCACCTTCACAGCTGCAGGGGGGTCTGGAGAGGACTGTCCTTGTGCCGCCTCAGACACGTGCTCAGGAGGAGGCCACGGAGCTGCAAGAACCTGGATGGTGACCATCTTCAGCCTTGTCATTTCTTCCCCTTCTCTTTGCTTTTCTCACTGTTGTTCCAGAACAATCCAGGTCACTACAGAGACAGGCTGTATGCTATTTATCTTTCCTAAAATTTAGGCTGAACTTTGGGCTTCTTGCATACTCCAGGGAATTGGCTACAGACCCAATTGTTTTAATTGGGAATACAATTGAAATTATAATTTCCTTGCAATTAAAATCATTGAAATTACATTAAAATTATAATTACTTGATTTGCTTGAATTAGTCGTGAACAGTGAAGTGAGGAAGGGTTACCAAACCTACTAATGAGATTTGATGATTTACATAATTAAGGATAATGGAATTTTAAAAGTGACAGCTACTTGGTTCATGCTGCGGTGACTTCTCAGATTTGAACATATGTATACCTTCTCTCTCAGATTCAAGAAGGGTGTGAAAGGGATGTTTTTAAAACTCAGTTACTGAAAGCAGAGAATATCTAGATTAAAAAAAAAAAAAAGCAATGGTAAGCGTACCCCTTCCCTCTCCCTGAGGGACATGCAGGTTGCACACAGAGGTGGGGGCAGGGCTAGACTGAGTGACGAGGGACAGCAGCTGTGAGAGACCATGAGCCTGTCAGCGGCTCTTCAGAGTGGCCACGTGGTTCAACTGCACGTGGACTGCCCTACTGGTTGTTGGGACGCACCTAGTGGACAAAGCTGGGCTTTCACGCCTCCTGGGCCAGGGCTGAAGTGGGTACTTAAGGCTCACAGCCTTTCCATGTGGATACTGGGCTCCAACTGGCCCAGGATCTGACTTGAGTGAGACAGGGAGGGGTCCTCAGCACCACCTGCTTCCCTGGGCTTACCTTCCTGAACCATGCTCCCATTTCATGGTTTCCTGTGGCAGGCAGTGTGTGTGCATATGTGTGAGTGTATGTGCGTGTGTGTGCATGCATGTGTATGTGTGTGTTCACATGTGCATGTGTGTGGGTGTGTGTGTGTTCTTGTGTGTGTGTATGTGTGCATGTGTGTGCATGTGTCCGTGTGTGTGTATGTGTGTATGTGTGTGCATGTGTCCGTGTGTGTGTATGTGTGTGTGTGTGCATGTGTGTTCTAGAATGCCCCTTCGCTGTTGTCTCAGGGGATTTTACTGTTGGTGACTATGCTCAGGTAACATCCCCTTTACCTAGAGCAGCTCAGAGTCGTCTCCTCTCTAGACATGGACTTCAACTGGAGAGCACTCACCTGCGGACAGGTGTCCCTCGCTTACAGGCACAGTACCTGACTTTGGGAAAGTTTTATGGCATCACCACTGAGCCCCATTTTGGATAAACCCAGGGAGCTCACTACTTCAAGCAACTAATTAATGTGGAGTCGTGCCAAGTGGGAAATCACTGATTTCCTTTTCCAAAACATGATTTTTCTTTGTCATGTTTGCATATATCAGAAAACATTCAAAGTGCACTGGATTAAGAGTCTCAAAAGCAGTCAGAGCAACAGAAATTTTATTATTCTCTCAGACTTAACTCCCTCATCTTTGGAGGGGCTCCACGGTGGTTAAAAAGCTGCCTAGGGGTTGGAGGGAGAGCTCAGGCCAAAGCCCAGATGCCAATAGATGCAAAGGCGCCCCATCAAAGGTCGCGGTGCCCCGGGCCTCCAGTTGTGCCTGAGCGTGAGTCTTCCAAGACACTTGCCCAGGCCAGCGGGGGCCGCCAGGGAGCAGAGGTGAGTCAGGTCTCCCGTCTTCTTGATCATCAGGGAAGGGGTCTCCAGAAAGTCACAGAGTGTGGGTCTGTGCAGGGAGAACCCCAGGCATGAAGACCAAAGTGGCTTGTTGAGTTCTTCTCCAGGGCCAAGGCCGCCTCCCCAGCCTCCTGGGGCTGCTCCACTCATCTGAGTGGGCTCCTGGAAGAGGGTGCGGCCACTGCCTGTGCTTCTCCTCAGCCAACTCACAGAAGTGGCCCACACCCCCAGAGCCACATCACCACTGGGGAGACAGTAGCCCAGGGAGAGGCAGGTGGAGGAGGCACAAGATGCAAGCTGACCCTGCAGGTGACGCAGCCTCCACCTGAGTGGAGTGACTCTGACAAAGCTGGAGGTCATGGCGGGCCCTCAATAAGGAGCTAATCACACACACAAAATAAATAAAATGGTGTTGGCTAGCTCTGGAAGAAGGAGGTGGGTGAGAAGATGGTCCCAGAGGTTGCAAATTGAGACCAGACTGGAAGGCAGTTGGAAGCTGGAAGAAAAGGGAGTCCCCAAGTCTGTTCTGTCCCAACACTGTGGAAGCAAGAGACAGATCTGTGGGACCTCTGGGCATGATAGTTCCTCAAGTCATTTTGGACAACAGGATTTTAGACCTAGGAAATGGAATTTGCAAACTCATCTTGATGGTTCCCTCCCCAGTGATCTGGTAGGTTTTGATACGACTCTCAAAATTCAACTCTTTGCCTGTGTATCTGAATTCCTTCCAAATGTGGAGCACTTGGAGGCTGTCTTCTGCCTTCTTTCCACCCTCTGTAGGCAGCAAAGCCTCAGGGATTGGCTCTGGTCAGGCAGCACCCAGGACAGCCCCACGTGGGCGGCGCGCTGGTCAGCATTGAGGAAGGAGGTGAGCATTGCTGACTCAGCCATCCACCCTCCGAGTTTGGCATGTGTCATGTCTCATTAAGCAATAGCAGCACCCATAGCCTGAGGTGTAAAGCATCCTGTCCCCTTCTGACCCCAGGACACTCCTCCGGCCACAGGGGAGCCACAGGTAGTGGTCATTTCTGAAAACAGCTCACCTTTATGTTCTGAGCTTATAACTGAAACAGAACTTTGCTGGCTGAAAAGTCGTCATCATATGACAATTCCTTTTCTGGAGGGAAACTCTGACACTTTAGCTTTCTGATTTAACTTAAATAAGGACTATTATATGATTTTGAGTTTAATCTGTTTCTGGGGAGTAGAGTCATTTGCATACCTTAATTTGCTTTCCACCTTCTTTGATATAACTGGTGCATAGGAGTACCCACCTCCTACCCAGCACAGATTCACACGTGCTCATTCCTCAGTGAGGAGAAGGCAGGGTGTGGTCTCAGTCGTCACATTTTCTTACTGTCCCTCAGTGGATCAGTCAGACTCTGCAGCAGGTGCCCAGGTGACCCACGCAGAGGTCAGCCTCACGAATCACATGAAGCCTGGTTGGGGAGATGCAGCCAGCATGGCTCCCCCTTCCCTCTGGGAAAACCTCGACTAGTATTCACTGGGGGGCTGGTGGGCTTCCCTCTGGGCCACACCTCTGCAGGGTGGTGGTCCCTGAGGACTCCTTCCTTAACTCCAGGACACCTCTCAAGCCTCTGCGAGCATTTGGGGAAAGACCAGAGGTTACTCTTTGGAATCTCTCTGGACTCCCAGGCCAAGACCTCGACCCAGGACACAGAGAGAATGGCTCCCCTGTCCTTGAGAAGCAAATCAACCAACAGAGAGCGCCCTCCCACTCTTTCTGTGGAGCAAGAGGACAGCGGGAATGGTCCCTGTGGTCATGGGGAACTTCATGAAGCGGCAGGACAGCTGGCAGGAGACTCGGGAACATGCAGAGCAGGCGTGTGACCATTCTGTCCCGTTGTCAAACAATGTCCCTGGGAGAAAACGCGCAATTTATCATCACCTCCATGAGCCTTTACAGGGAAGTCAGAGGAAACCTAAATCAGGAAAACAGATGGAAGTTTCAAAGTCTAAACGTAAAACGATGACTGATGGCTTGAAATTTGTGGGTTTTGACTCAGTGTGATGTAAGTCCTCGGGAAAATCTGCACTTACACATCTCGGTCCCAAGGTCGAGCTGATGAAAGAAGACAGTGAGGGAGTCGGTGAGTTCAGTTCCTCCAGGACAGGGCACAGGCAACCCAGACGGTGTCACAGACTCTGAGCGACAGTTGCAGGAAGCACTGTGCAAGGACTCAGGAGACAGAGCCTCGTCGTGTCCTGCAGCTCAGGCCCAGTCAGAACCTCAAGAGCAACATGGCGGAGGATGGAATTGGAGGGGTGGAAAGCAAAGTGACCAGGCCTCCTGAGGAGTCCTGGAGACTCCCACCCCAGGAGAGACATTCGGGTTTCTCCGTGCTGCTGTCAGACCCTCAGCTTACCCACCTCAGCTTGTGTGGATTATAAACAAGCAATTTGTCAGCTTGGTCATCTCTGAGGATTAGGCCAAAATCTGACTTTCCATTACCTATGTTGGCACCATTTACTGTTGGAAAATTCACAACTCCGGAAGTTGATAATAAAAAACAAATTCTAAAGCCAGAAGTTTCTGGATGGTGTGGGTCCCTAAGGATGTTTCTTCAATTTTCTGGTCAAAATACATACGTGCATGGTCATGGCCATGGCCAGACCTCTGCTGACACTCCACCTGAGTTTGAGGAGCCATGTGAACAGAGCAGAGAAGACAGGATTCTGTTCAGAGCCACCTGGGACACTCCCGGCAGGATGGTTTCCACGGGTGCAAGAGCCACTGCCTACAAGGTAAGCTGCTCTCTCTCCCAACTGCATTCCTGACAGTGGGAGGGAAAGAAAAGGATATTGTATCTGACAAAAAATTGTATTCCTGAGTCTCTTCCCAATGCCACCCGAAAATCACACCCATTAGATTTCCATCCCAGCATAATAGATGACCACAGAGGCAGCCGTTTCAAGCTGCACAAAGTCATCCTCTCACAGCTCCGTAGATCAAAGGCCGACACAGGTCTCCCTGGGCTCCACCAAGGTGCTGGCAGGCTGTCCTCCTTTCCCGACACTCAGGAGGACAATCCACCTCCTCGCCTTTCCCAGAACTGGGCAGTACTCATCTGGAATTCAAGAGGAATTCACGCCTGGCAGCTGCAGGACTGTGGTCCTGTTTCAGGCTAGCTGTCCCCACCGTCTCCAGCTGGCTATGCCCTGTGCTCATGGCCCATGTCACTCCCTCTGTGTTCCAGCCACTGGGGGCCACTTTTCTCTCTCTTCAGAGTCCCCTGAGCTCTCAGTTTGGGAGCTTATAGGGTTAAATTGCATCCCATTCTGATAATCCAGAATAATCTTCTCAAGTCAAGATTCATAATCAAAGTCTCAGCTGCCAAATCTCATTTTCCCTGTAAAGGAACCTATTCACGGATTCCAGGGGATGTGTGTGAGCATCTTTGGGAGATATTATTCTCTGCTCTGTACTAGGAATATAAAAATAAATAAGATTGTGAATCCAACATCTACCTTGCATACAAAAATCATGCACTTTTAGGCTGATTGAAAACATCTTCTAAAGACTTGCTAATGGGGTCATGAGGATTTGGTTAAAATAATTAAAACTGAATTGTTTCAAAATTCATTAGAAAATGCACTGCTCTTCCTGATTAAGGCTGACCTGCACTCTTCACCAACCTTAGACACCAGCTGAAGCTCTGGAACACCCATGTCTGCCAGGGGCCTCACACGGGCCAGCAGCGCACAAATGGGTTCTGCCACCATTCCAACCTCTTCTTTGTCTTCAATTTCTTTGCTTTCCACTGGAATTTACGAGGGTGAGAGCCATCCGCCTATCACTGACCTCATGCACAGTGCCTGGAGAGAAGGCGTGTGTGATCTGCAACCCGTGGCACCTGGTAGAATGGGTGGGAGAGTGGGTGGGGTGGGATGTGTGGGTCAAGGACACTTTCAAATGGTTTTCTGAATTAGGAGTAGTTTCAACAAGGTGACTTCTGTCTTCTGCCTAAGCCCATAGGTCCCACGGTGTCAGGGAACACACCCTTCCCACCTGTGGGCCTTCACAGGGTTTTGAATGTTGTCACGTCCTATTTCCTTTAGTTTCCACAATTCCACTGGCATAGCCAGGACCGATGTCACCTTGGTTCTAAATATTAGGAAATGAGACTCAGAAGCCTGTTAGTCTAAAGAACTCCAGGCTTCTCCTTTCCAGGCCAGGGCATGTGTTCTGTTAAAGTCTCCTGCGCAGGTGACAGTCACCAGCCAACTCCAAATCCTCTTTTTAAAATCCGGAAATCAAGTTTATCCTGACTCTAAATTAGACCCCAGCCTTTTAGAAATACATGATAGAGTAGGAACACCTTGTTCAGAGTTGTTTCTTATTGTCGGCCAAATGTTTTTGGTAACATGAAGATATTAAGACTACATTTCCAGGAGCGGAGGAAGATAATGTCTCCTAGATCTCTCTCTTAAGAACTCAGGGTCCTAAGCTGTGGCTTCTACTTCTTGAGGGCTAATGTCCTGGTCTCAACTTATCACCTCGCAAGACTGAGAGCCACTGCAGAGAGAAGAGCTGAGCCTCTTGTTCCAAATCCAAGGGGACAGGCTGGAGGCTGGGGTCAGGGGTCAGTGTCAAATCCAGCAGACAGTCCTGCAGGGTGAGGGCTCACCTTCCTTTACAAGCCCCACCACGTGTCTCTCGTTCACACTAGACTCCATGATACTACATCTGCTTCTTTTTCCAGGGTTGAAAATAAAACTCAGCTAAGAATTCTTTTTCCCAGCAAACCGAACCCCTAAATGTTATCATTTCCCAGGAGGTGCTGCTCCTGCATCTTTGAAGGAAAGCAGCCTTCAAATCCTGCCTTTCCTGGCACATCTTTCTCTAGACCCCATGATAAGTGGCACCTTCTCTGCAGTAAACACAGACTTTATGACACTTGATTGCATTAAGCTTTGTTTCTCAAGAAATTGGTGTTCCCTGTTCCAGTGTCTGCACCTTAATTAATCGACATCGTGCAAACCTCTTTTGGAAGCGATTTGTTCTGTGCCATCAGACTTTAAGTGTCTGCAAGCTGCTACCATTGGAGCGAGGAGCTTCATGGCTTCCCTTCATGGGAAGAGTGCACAGCGAAAATGGAAGCCAGCCCCACAAAGAAACAGCACTGTGTAAACCTCTGCCACTTGCACCAGGGCATTTCAAAACATGTTTATTTTCTTGTTATTATTTCAGTATCTGTTTCTGAGAACCAACCTGGCTGTTAGGGATTATTAACCAGGATAAACTGTTTCCATGGAAACCTGTGGTGAAGCACATTGGGCGAAACTTCATCTGGAATGTCGTTCATAAACAGTCATTAAAGGTCAGCATCATTATCTTTAAGGATGCAAAGAAGAAGAAGAGAAGGAGGAGGAAGGTGAGGGGAAGCAGGAAGAGGAGGAGGAAGCCGAGGGAAGGGAAAGAAGATGAGGGGGAAGAGGGAGAAAGTACCTATCTTAAATCTCTTCTTGGTATCTAGCTAAATTAATGTACTTCAAGTTTGTTTTGGCAAGATCTCCTAAGAAACACTGTGCTAGTACTGTCTCTAGAAACATTTCCCTGAGTCGATGATGACTTTAATGTCTTTGTTGCATGCTCAGATTTGGAAATATTTAAGATCATTGGGTGCTTAAGCATGTGGGTGTCGGGAACTGACTCACTATCAGCCGACCTCACTCACACATGCTCCGGGTGGAAACTGGGCACACAATGGTTTAAAGATCGTCTCACTACTTTGGTGGTCGCCAAGGGTCCTTACTGGAGTAAGATGCATGAAGGGAGCTGTTTTCAGGTGGCTGGACTCTTTCTTCACAGTACAGAAAAAACACACTGAGAGGGTAAGATTCCTTGTATGAAACCAGGTAACTCACACTGCAGGTAATAGATGATATGATTCACACTATTTTGATGTTGTTTCTATGTGTAGAATTAATATGTTTCCATATTATTTTACATATTATAACTGATCCTTTTTTGGTGTTTAGTTTTTATGAATGCAAAACCTTGTCTATAGTTTCTAGCCACATTGTGGAAAATTAATCAGGTCATGATAAGTGGCATTTTCTAAAGTTTTTCCTCCTTGATCAAGTTTGTAACATTTTGCACTTGGTCTCTCCCTGAATGTGGATCTCTGTGCTCCATGCTCAGCTGTCGCTCCCCCTTCAAGTCCTGACTTCAGGATTTCTACTACATGGACACCTTCTCTGATGGAACAGGCTAGGGGAGCCCTTTGGTCATCACACAGTGCCCTGTTCTTCCCCACATCTGCAATGAACACACTGTTTGGAAGTGAATCAGTCAAGATGCTTAGCTATAAGCCACAGGACAAACTCTAGAAGATTCAGCAGCAAAGGATGTGGGGAGCTCACAGACTCGCTAGAGGAGCTGCAGGCTGAAGTTTTTGGAGGCTGCTCCTGCAGGAAGGATAGTCAGCGAAGAGACACTGTGTCCACACTCAGCTCTGTGGCTGGCACAGCCTCTGGGCAGCACATGGAACTCACAGTGGACTTGAGGCCACATCTGTACTATAAACTTGATCTTCCTATAGCCAGAAGCATCATGAAGATTCCCTAGATCCAAGCTAAACCTCTAATGTGGGCCACAAGGACATTCTGCACCCCAGGGGCTAAAAGTAGAGCAAGGAGTACAAATGACCGGAACAAGGGGAGAAGAGGGAAATGCCAGGAAGGAAAAAGGAGATTGGCAAAAAAAAAAAAAAAAAAAAAAAATCCCTTTAATAAAATCGTTTAATTTACAGACCCCTCACTATTCAGATGCTTTTTGACTTACAATGGGGTCAGATCCTGGTAAACCATCATGAGTTAAAAATGCACACAGTGCCCTGAGCTACCAAGCATCCTCACTAAGCACCAAGTACTCTGCAGTGGGTGGTGTTTTCCTGGTGTTCGAGAGGATGATTGGGAGCTGGGCCAGGATGCTGACCCTGCCTCACAGAGTGTCAGGAGGTATCTGGCCTGCTCAGGAAAACACCCAAACCCAGAATTCAAAATGTAGTTTCTGTAGAATCCTTTTGCTTTTGCTTTATGGTAAAAGCAAAACATCATAAGTTGAACCATCCTACGTGAGGGACCACCCAAGACCAGGGGTGGTAAAACCCTGTGGATCTCAGGACTCAATAAACAGCATAGAACTGGCCCACGAACATGTTAGCAAATGTGCTTGTGGCAGCCGTTACCATGATTGTCATGGCTTGCTGTCACTCCACAGACACTTTCGGCTTGCCGGAAGTTTCATATTTACCAGCTAACCTGTCTGTGTCCCTGGGGCAGGTTCCCAGCATAAAGCCCTGTGGGGCCATTCCTGATCTAAGGACTCAGAAGACTCCGTAAATGGCCACAGTAACGACAAAGAGGCTGAATCCTGCACACTGAGGATTTTTTTTTTTTTTTTTTTGTCCCACAGCAGTGTGCATGTGACACAGAGTGGCCATCCTCAGGGAATTGTGAGTGGCCACTTGATGATGGTGCGATGAGGTGGCCTGTTGCCTGCCTCATGTGCTGAATGTGGCATCAGACAGTCAGTCACCATAGCAACTGTCCTGGTAACTGTGAGGAACAACTTTTATTCTAACAACACTGATAGCAAAAAAAATTAAATGCTGGCACCAAGAATCAGTCATTTGGCAGGATACCAATATATCTGTTGCTTTGTGTAGGTCCTGCCTGGAGGCCGGCAAACAGGTTCAATGTGGGATCTTGACTGCTTAATATATAACTGGACAGCCTAATAAATTGACAAGGCATTTATTTACTTAAAAATTACTTAGAAAAGAATTCTCCTTTTCTATAAAGGAGGACTGGCTTTGCCAATAAAAAATACTGCAATGTGAGAAACTCATCTATAAACCGGGCAGTGATATCCTTACTCCTTAAATCAGGTTCCCCAATGTGCAAACATGGGCCTGTGCCACAGAATCGCACACTCGTTTTCATATTTAAAAACATTATTACCAGATGGTGGATTGTACCATAACCCATCCATCCATTTCTGGGCTCCTTAAATAGGAAACATGCCTTTTGTTCACTTCACATTTTGAATGATATCCATAGATCAACCAATCCATCCACCCATCCATCCATCCATCCATCCACCCATCCATCCATCCATCCATCCATCCATCCATCCACCCATCCATCCATCCATCCTCCCATCTGTCTAAATACCCATCCAGTTGTAATTTAAAATAATGCATAGATGAACACACAAGGAAAATATAGTCAGAACATATTTTCCACAATATATGAAAAGTCTTTTGCAATATTCTTATTTTAGGAAATTTGTTTATCTTCCAACATTCAGCAGCTCTGAGATTCATAGAGTCAAGGAAGCCTCTGTGATCACAGAATACCTAACGTGCCTTCTTGATCTCCAAAAATGAAGAAAGAAGGTCAGAGAGAAGAAAGAACTGGCCCGGTCCTCTGAAACAAGCATGCATTTCAACTTGACCATATTGCCTTTATTTTTTTGTCAAGGGGTGCATCACAGCAGAGGAAGAGGAAGCTGATTAAACATCACTGTGCCTTCCTTCCTAAGGGAGACGTTTTCTATTTCAGCATATCTGCATGGTGCAAAGCATCAAGGATTGCCTGAGGAAGATTTCAGGTTGTTTGAGGTTCCACCTGAGGAACACAGAGCCCCAGTACTGTGCCCAGAACGAAGATGGCCATAATGCACAGGGGAGTGGACAGATGGCTCATCTCAGCCACTTTATTACCACCCATTTCACCCCTGACTCTGCACAAGGATAGAAGGTTGACCCTTCTGGTTTCAGCTAGAATGAGTTCTCTTTTCAGCAATCCAAAACTGTTATTTCTCCTGTAATGAGGCTCTGGCTCATCATTATTTTGTTCCTGTTTCTGTTTTCATTTTAGAGTATTCAAAGATTATGAGTAATATCATCTCATTAATTCATTGCTGGCAGGAACAGATACTCAGGAATGTATAATTATGAGGAGTTTGGCACAGACCTTTGGCAGAATCTGGGGAATTTGTCTATAATTTAAAAGTATCTGTGCCTGTGGAAATCCTTCACAAAGCAGGCACCAAATTCCCTCTAACGGATTCTATTATGTCGAGCGATGCCATTTCGAGGCAGTGCATGTACTCGTACACAGGAGGCACAAATGCCACGGACAGATGGCCATCAAATATTCTTCAAGTGCTCTGGAAACGACGATTGTGCCAAATGGGGGCAGAGAGGTTTTTAACTGCCCCACAGCACCCCTAACAGTGGAGGCTTCTCAGATGGGAGAGATGGCTCAATGCAAACCCTTCCAAACAGTGATGGACTCACCCCAAAGTGCAACTGCCATCCAGAGTTCCTCTGCCTGAATTGCTAGAAGGGGAGCTTGGTGCACAACCAGGGGCAGACTCTGGGGAGCTCTCTGGACCACACTTAGCAAAATGCAAAAGCTTAATCCAATAAGCTGGCAGGTTTAGAAATGATTTCTACTCAACCAACAGGAACAATCTCCAAATAGATAAGTAAGACTAAACGATGGCACCCCCCATCGTTGTGTGTCCTCGAGCGTACAATTAGCAATGACATCCCAGGGATTTGTCATGGCTGAGCTAATAGCAGGATAAGCCCAGTTAACAGTCCTGAAATTCCAGTCGCAAATGAATGCATAAAACACCTGGAGCTGTTAATAAGAAGAAAAAGTCTCTGAGTTTCACACTAAATGATACATTTTCCCATAATTAACATTCCAGATATTTCTTCCATTCAAATTCACACAAGCTCCATAAAAACACTGTGAAATAGTCTTATAAACTGTTGTGGGAATGCCAACAGCCCAGGTGTTGTCTTAGGCATTTAAGATCTAAACTCATTGTTGAATTCTCTTCTGTGAGTGTTCACAGAAGCAGAGAGGCCAAGGAGCATGACTCACTGACATTCATTCTATGTCCTGTCTCAGTGGCCTTTGCTGAAGTCTGGCGTTTATCCAATATTAATATAGTAAAATTTAGATTAGATCGCCTTTCTTCCTGAGAAGAAAGCAATCATTGCAGAAGGCCTATAAATTCATTCTTTACAGCATCATTCTTTACCCATAACATTAGCTTGTTTTCCCCTTTAAATATTTTTGCACGTTGCCATCATAAGAGTTCTGTGTAAGTTCTGTTGCAAGAAATAGAATCACAACTGATCTTCCACACGGACTGTTTGTTCACTTGGTCAATAAGGAGTCACAGAGTTTCCTAGCCATGGCCTTGGAGAGATAAGAGGAGAAAAGGAGGTGTAGCCTCAGCGGCTGCGGCAGAAACTTTAGGCCTAACTGAGACAATTCTGCGTTGAGTGGAGGGGGCAGGTGGTCAGCCGGGCAGTGACTGCCTTGATGGATGGATCTCTCTCCTCCCCTGCCATGCTGGCCTCCCAGTAACTTCTTCACCAACAACCTGTGCTCTGACTTCCACACAGGTTCTCTCATTGTAACACTGACTGTAAAATGGGCAACGTGACTGACACCTTGTAGCAGATCCTGCCACCACAGAGCTTGCTCTCTCCAGGCAAGTGGCCTCAGTTTATGGGTCTTCTGCAATGTCTACTCGTTTCTGTTTTGGAGGCTGGTTGAAATCACATGCCAATGTATATATTGCTGTGATTTCCTCTGGCTATTTTTTTAATATTTTTTAATTTATTTTTTAGTTTTCGGCAGACACAACATCTTTGTTTGTATGTGGTGCTGAGGATCAAACCCGGGCCGCACGCATGCCAGGCGATCGCGCTACTGCTTGAGCCACATCCCCAGCCCCTCCTCTGGCTTTTAATGAGATCTTGGAACTCTTGTGTTCAGATTTCAGAAAAGTTATTTAATTGTGCTCCTTTCTATTTTAAATCTGTTGCCTAAGTCATCTCTTCGCCTCTCCCTGCAGGTTCTTATCACTCAGAGAATTTCCAGGCTGCCTCACAGGCATGAATGAGATCAAGTGAACAAAATATCCATTATTCCATAGCCGTCCACAGTGCTGATGCTCCTATCACCCTTCTTCCCTCTCCAAATTGGAAAAAAATGACTTTGCAGTTCTCTACTGAAGGACGTGCATCCCCAGGCTTTGGACAGGCCTGGGTCTTGCATTTCTGGTCTTGTAGAGCTGGCCCAACTTTTAACATCTGTTATTATGGCTTGCTTGAGTGAGTGTTAGAGCTTGTCAATATTTATAGTGATTTGCTGACCCTTAGAGAACTGAAACCATGTATTGTATTGCAGATGTGTCTTTTATGCTATTAATCATTTGTAATAATTTCTACATGGACTCAGGTGTAACAATAATGAAGTGCTTATCTTCTGCTATTTGTTTTTTGAGGTACTGCTGAGAAGAAGGGTATTCCCAGATAGCAAAACAATAGGGCTATTTTATTTTGCCATTTGAATGTCAGATGACTCATGATCTTATTTGTACCTCAACTTTTCCTCTTGTCACTACAGAATAGATTCTGTACACTATAGAATATAGACTCTGTACATATTCCTGTTATGGAGGCAAACATTCTAAAATGGACTTTTGACTGGGAACAAGGAAATGACCTGAACAAATGGGAAAACCCAAGCTTGATAATCCCTACATACGTCAGGCAAACTCCTTGCCCAGCTGTGGACCTACACTTACCATGAACTATCGAGGCACAGGAACGGTGTGGCCAGCACTGTGGACAATGTGTTCTCCTCTGTGGGAGGCACTGTACCTGACTCTGGTGGACATTGGTAAATGCCCAGACAGGTCAGTGGGTTGCTTTCATGGGGGGTGGTGCTGCATGAAGAACTGCAGAACATCTGCCACTCAGTTCATCTGCAAGTGAAGGTTCTCCTATTCAGGGCCGAGACTAAGCATCAGTTTGAGAGCAGGCATTCTGGGAATATTGGCATCAAGCACACCTGACTCCAGAGACCCTGCAGAAGTAGGGTTGTTAGGTGGAATCTAAGAGAGTTCTTCCCTGATCAAGAATGATGACCTGGGACCCAAGCAGGTTGCTGTGTAAAACTGTGATCATTTTAAATAGAGGCAGATATGCACCGTGTCCGTCTCATCTCGCTGTAGGAAGCCTGTGCATGCACGAGGGTGGGAGGCCTGGCTCTCGGGATGGTGAGAGACAGGTGCCACCAGGGGCCTGAAGAGAGGAGTGAGGGGACACTCTGTGCCCCTTGGTGTCTTGTTCCTGTGTTATCAGAAGGAACGAAAGCTGTATGCACATGTGACATGCCATTTTTGCCCCAGGTGAGGCGGGGCCTTCAACTGCTCCTGCCCAGCTACTGTGCTCGGGGGTGAGCCAGAATTTGGCCCCTTATGTGTCTGAGGCCTTGAAATGAGAGATCCAGTGCACTTTATGAACTACGATCGGTATTCCATACAGCAGACGGGAAAGAGAGTGTTCCAGAAAACTAGATCTCCGTGGCACGACAAGGCGAGGACCAGGAACCAACTGTGACCTCAGGAAAAGACACATTTCAACAAGGGTCCATTGGCCTGTGATTCTGGTCGTTGGCATTAAAACTCAGAGATTTTGCTGAGACTCTGTTGAGTATTTTTTTTGCTCAAACGATGCAAAACATAGGAATGGTGTAGAGGGCTGTGTAGCTCTGGACAACTCCCACCAGAGGCCCTTCTCAGCCTTCCCAAAGCCCTGCGGTCACCAGCCTGGGTCCTGTGGTTTTTAGGTGTGAATCTGAACTCCTACGACTTGGGTCACTTGGAATTCATGCAACGTGGCACCATCTGCACGTTCTTCCGGATTCCGCAATGATCAGTTCTAAACCAGCTTCCTTCTCCCCTGATCCTTCTCCCCTTCCTCCAGGGGCACTCTCTCCCCTAGGTCAGTGGTGGCCGCCTGGACGGCTCCCCTCCAGCACCTCAGCATCACAGGTTCGTTCTTTCCTTCCCATGCTCCACGTGGGCCCTCCTTTACTGAATCCCCACTAAGCCTCAGGAGTAAGTTCTGCTTCCTGCCAACGCCCTCACCAATAGTCCCACACACGATGACACCGTGGTGAACCGAATATTCCAAACAAGGAGACACCTCCAAAAATAGTATGATCAATCAAAATTGCCACTAGACAAAAGCATGAGATTTTCAAATTAAAACCTTATGATCCTGGGGGTGGCACCATGTCTGGTGCCCCGTAAGATAGAATACACTGGAAACATTCTGACAATTGGGAGACTACAAAAATCCCCAGGACCTTGGCCCTTCCCTGGACCCTTACTTACCTGCCCACTTTCAGGAAGTCTCCTTCCAACACCAGCCCACGTGCAGGGTGCGGGCTCTAGATCTTGTGTCGAAGGCTCCACCTCCTCAAACAGATCTCATCTGAGTGCCAAATAGTCTCTGAATTTGGTGCCAAAGTTCTTTGAAGCCTCTAATGATGTGATAAGTGGAGCAGTGAAACTGTTAGAAAAAAGGTGCACCTAGGCCTGAAAAATACCCATTATTCTCAAACAAAAGATAAATTTTTAGAAACTCATTAAATTCACAATAGTTTACCTAAAGAGTATGTAACTGGTTACAGCAGAAGGTACCCATTTCCTCCACAGCCTCACCTCATTTCCACTGCGAATTTCTCCTTAGCAGTGTGTGGTCTCCTGTGCTCCCTCCACTCTGAATTTCTGCCCCAGATGCCGTGGTTGGTCAGGAGCATCAGTCTCTCAGTGTCCAGGTGGAGATCTAGATCTCCATGGCATGACAAGGAAAGCTTCTCACCAGGAGGCACCTCTCACACCATCCAGATTAGAGAAAGTTCAGGAAGAAGCACATGGAGATGCATCGACTTCCCTCCTGTGCTTTAGAACAGCAGAACTCTGAAACTCCCCCACAGCTCCCGCCCTTCCGGGGAGCTCCCTCAGGAATGTCCTGCTGCACACCCTTCTCGGGACTGCTCTCCTGAGCCATGCCCTGGGGTCTCGGCTGCACTGGAAGGCATGTGTTTTTAAAATCCAGTATTTCATAAGGACAGGAAATTTAGAAGTCCACAACCAGCAGGTTTTGTGAAATCCTTTCTTAGCAGACCCGAATAGAACGCAGCACCACGGAAATCCTGTGGAAATGCCACTGAGAAGAACCAACGTGATCCTTGGAGTGCAATTCATGCTCCAATACTTTAGGTCAAGCAAGAAAATTAGGATGATGTGATTTCCACAAAAATACAAATATGATTGGGGATTTTGTTCAAAATGCTATTAATACCAGCCCAACAAGAAGACTGAAAGATTCATTCCAACTAGGAAATCTGAGGCCTTTTTTCCCTGCACAGGTTCTTCATTCATTTCTCCTGTTCTGGGGTTGGCCGCAATTCTGGCAGCTAGGAACCAACATCCCCAGGACTCCTGGCACTCCTGTGGACTCAGAGCCCAATGAGCCTCAAGGGAGCAACTAAAGGCCATTGCACCTGGACTCAATGCGTCTCAGGTTCCCGGCTGCCTGTCCACCTGTCTACCAACTGGAAATGTCTGCTCAGTTAATAGAAGGCATTCAAGCGTGTGAACGAGCTTCTGGGCACCTGCTGTAGTGTGACCCATTCTTCCCCAAGGGCTGTGAGGTGGCTGCTTATGAAACTCTGGGAACGGCTGGTTTGCAGGTTGTCCGTTTCTAGAAGGCCCCAGCGCTGATCTACTTACCTGGACTGCAAAAGGGGTGGTCTTTCAAATGATTGGCATCCATTTTTTCTTAAATGCTAACACCCTGTCAGAGGCAAAAGTGACTACCGTCGTTTTTTCCATATGAGCAGATTCTGTTAGAGGCTACATATCTCTTGATCTGGCTTTAAGTTCCTCTCATGAAGTTAGAAAGTAAAACTAAATTCGAAGAGTTAAATTCTGCAAAATGCTTCATTGTGCTCACAGGAGAGATCTATAGTTCTACAATGTGCAAATGAATTTAATTCCTGTATAAAGGGCTTCTGCTTAAATCCTCCCCTTATCCCTAAAGCGAGCTAAAATTACCCAAGACATGTGGGGAATTTGAAATGTAAAATCCTTCTTAAAGAGAATTCCTGTTTGCAATGAGAGCATTCCAGAGAGAGAGATCACGACATGAATCCCGCACATTTGAGTACTAAATGGACAGTGTTTCTGTGTGTGTCTTTACCTCAAATGAGATGCCTTGGACTTCAGGATAGCTAGCACAACTTGGAAAATTAGAACCAGGAGGACGAGCTAGACAAGCGTTTAGAGCACTTTGCCAGCATCTCATTTTTAATGATGCAACTGCAAATGAGTGTAGGTTTGTAATTAGGAAACAGAACAGATGGTGGAGACTTAGTTTAAAGTGTTCATTAAAATAACCTACACTGCCAAGTTACTGTTCCCTGCTAGGAGGCTGCTGCTCAGTTGAAATGTGCTGCGCTGAGATGAGATGTGGGGAAAGATCTCTGCAGCAGGGAATAGAGCGTAATTGTTTCCCAATTGTCTGCCAATCTCCAGATGTGTGCAGCGTGAAGCCTCTATTTTTGTAACCAAATGTGGCTACAGAAAAATCTCAAACTCTTTAAATTCCTCATCCAATGCCTGTGCTCTTTTACCACTGTGACAGAAATGCAGTTTCTTGATCTACCTGTTGGAAGGCATCTTCTAGAAAGCCCCACCTACCCAATTCCTGCTATCCAGGCACTTGTGCAACCCCCTCCCTTGAGTGTGGACGGGGGCATCCAAAGAATGCAATACAATCTGCATAAACAAATTACAGACAGAAGTGCTGGGACCACACTTCTGAGATTAGACTATGAAAATACTGGCTTCCATCTTGGGCACCCTCTCTCACTCTGAGGAAAGCCAGCTGCCCCTTAGAGAAGCCCAGATGCAAGGAACTGGTGTCTGGCCAGCAGCCAGTGAGGACCCAAAGTCACCAACAGCCATGTTGAGAGAGCGTAGAAGAGGAGCCACGCCCAGCTGGGCACTGGCTAAGGGGCACCTCGACTCCTGGCCCACTGAAGGTGCATGACAGTGAGTGTTTTAAGTCTGGGGCAGTTGGTTATTCAGCACTCGGTGCCTGGTACTGCATCCAAGATGCAGGACCTCAGCATCTAAGGCTGACATCCGATTACTCAGTGGGCAAGTTGCCCACTTATTCTTTTTGTTGTTGTTTTCTCATTTTATGTAATTATACTGAAGTATTTGGTTCCTGGAATCCCAATGAGAACATAGGATGAACAACCTTGTCAAAATATTAAATAGTGATATATTTTACACATAATTGAAATGTCAAACTCATCTTCCAGAAAGTGAATCAGACTGGGTTGCTTTAGAACAGGTTGCCTGGGATCATGCTTCCTCACGTCTGTGTGGCTGGGGCGGGGGGGGGGGGGGATGTGCACACACGTTTATCACCGTGCCTTCAAATCTTGTCCGTGTGTGTGTGTGTGTGTGTGGTATGTGCGTGCATGTGTGTGTAGGCAGGCCCACACGTAAGCACAGAACTGTTTGGGAAGAGCACATCTTATTGCCATTCTGGACTTGCTTTATGTACTGTGGGCGGGCAGAACTTTGTTCCAGAACCTTTTTTACCCAACACCACATCCCATTTTAGCGCACCAGGATAATGCGAGGCACATGTGTTGCTTCCTGCCTTTCAGGTGCCTCTTTGTGAAATCTTTTCTATTTCTTGTCCCTTTTTCCAAATCCTCCAGGCTCTTTCCTAAAACTCTTCCCTATGGTCTCCCTAGCTAGCTTCGTCTAGCCCTACTACTTCCATACCACCAGAACCAAGGACCTCAGATGTTCTCCTTCCGTGCTGAGCCCCAGACTGGGACATCCTGACATCACCAGTTGCATGTCTAAGGGAACAATCAATTCTGAGTGTCCACAGCAAAACTCATTGTCAGGGGGCCTCTGAACTCTGCCTCCTGGGTTGGCTGCAGCCCTGGGCAGTGGAGCCACCGTAGGAGGAGGGAGACTGGCTCCTCGGTTCAGGGCTGCATCCCAGGCAGGCAGGTGTCCTCTGTGACTGTGGCCCCACGAGGACCCTTCCTCCAGGGGCACTCTCTCCTCTAGGTCAGTGGTGGCCGGCTGGACGGCTCTTCTCCAGCACCTCAGCATCACAGGTTCGTTCTTTCCTTCCCATGCTCCACATGGGCCCTCCTTTACTGGATCCCCACTAAGCCACGGGAGTAAGTTCTGCTTCCTGCCAACGCCCTCACCAATAGTCACACACACGATGACACCGTGGTGAACCGAATATTCCAAAGAAGGAAACTCCCCAAGAAATATTACAATCAATTAAAATTGTCCCTGTACAAAAGCATGAGATTTTCAAATTCAAATCCTATGGATATCTCATTTTCTTCATTCTTGTGTTTGAAGGTTAGAAAGAGAATAACATAATCATAGATGACTTTTGTAAAATTTTCCCTGTGAATCTGTTTGTTTTTTTTTAAATAGATTTTTAAATTTATTTTCTCAAGACAGGAGGATTTGGAAGTTGTGGCATCTCTGAGGGAATCTTTTTGTTCCTGGGTTATTTGGGAAACACGGTTAAGTAAAGGCGTTTTCAACTGTCATCTTCCCTGTACGCAGGCCTTTGCTGCTATCGAGACTTCCGGTATTTCATTTGAAATTCCATTCCTGGACTGAGGCCCCTGTTTAATAACTCCTAGGTTATTCGGGAGGACGGTGGAGAGCACTGCCCCACTCCTGCATTGGTGGCTTCCCACCTTCATCTCCTACACAGGCAGGTGCTCTCTGCGGAGAAGAGAATGGAGTCCCCGGGGCTCTGAGCACAGGAAGTGGAAGCAGTGCAGCAGGTGAGCCATGAGAACCGGCCTGGGAGGGAAAGTGTGCAAAGAGGAGGAGGAGGGAGGGGCCTGTGTGGGTCACTCTGGCCTCTCTGCTCTCCAGGGAGGTGACGGGGAAGCAGGGGCCCTGGACAGCACCAGGCTCCTGAGAAGGTGACAGGCTGTGGTCCAGGCTCTGTGTGGATGCGGTGTCCACAGGTTTCTGTGGACCTAGGGTAGGGATTGGAAGCACCCTGCTGGAAGCTCCCATTTCTACCCTGAGACAGAGGGAGACAGAGCCTTCAGCTAAGAGAGAGGAAGGAGTGACTGAAATGTCTCCGGATCTCTTTTATCTCAAAGTTCTCCCTTTACGACTTGTTTGTTTTCCTTTCAATTTTATTTGTTAAAGAAATCAGGTCAGTAGTTTCCAAGATTCTGGGGTTTGATGATGGAAACCTCATGGTATCGTGGGGCGAGGTCCCCTCTATTTCCTACAAATTGACAGATGGATCTAAAGCCTCCTTCAAATTCAGGTTTCCTCTTCTCCCACAAGACTGCTGCAGAGGTGCCCTGTGTTCTTCAGCCAAAGGCACACCCCACCCACTCTGTGACGTGAGCAGTCACTGATGGTCAATGGCTTGCTCGGGTCATCTATTGGGGTTAAAATTGCCATGTTCTGGTGTCTTGCGCTGCCGTCATTTATTTCAGGGGTATTTCTACAGAGAGAAGGCTCTCTGCAGCTGTTTGGAATTCCAGGGCTACCATTTGCATAGAAGGTCAGGGTGGATGTTTATTCCTGTGTTTACCAGTTTCCAAAATAATATGTTGGCTCCATAGCAACATCCAACACTGATATCTTAGCATTTTCTTTAGAATCCTTATAATCTCAAGACTTTGAGCCTTTTGATGTGTTTTAATCCATTACAGTTGTTATCCTTCTTGAAGCTTACAATGCCTCACCTTTGGCCACTGAGAGCCTTTGAGTTGGAATCTGTCAGCTCTGTAAACGTGGCCTGATGGGCTTCCGTAAGCCTCACTCCCATCCTGTGATGCCATGCTTCATCATGGTTCTCTCCCTTCCCCACCCTAGACCTGGAATTTCTATTTTCCATGGAGCTTTGGCATCCTAAGGTCACAATATGGCTGTGTATTTTAATAGCAGATCTGTGCAGTTGTTTCTTGATTCTGTCTCATTTCAGCTCTTGTGAGTTTATTTACTACTGAAAACGAAGTGGTAGCTCTTCTTCAAGCCCTCCCACCCTACTCCCAGCCTCCTCCTAAAAAAACAACTACTCACAAATATTAAGATTGGCCAGCCCACACCACTCTGTTTTGCACTGTAATTGCATCCTATTAAAAGGTTCATCTCCTCTTGGGTTAATAATTGCCTTGATTCCTTTATTTCTTGATTTTCTGAGTTTCTGTGTGTAGTAGATCTGTACATTTCTGCCCTTGTTACCACCTAAGAGTGCTGAGTTCATTGTCTCTGTTCAGCAAAGAATTGAAGAACAGGACGAAGACAGCAGGCGAGCAGCAGGTTTATTGCAAAAGCAACAGAGACAGGTTTCTCTGAAGAGAAGGGGCCCGAGCTGGGAATACGGTGGGAGAGTTGGAATCTCCTCCTTTCCTATCTCCTCCCCTGTTGATGCTCTACTCACTACTGTTGACTGCTGCCCCCTCGGTCCATGTATCTATGTGTTTTCCTGTTGGATCCCCTGCTAAGGAGCAGGAGTACAGAAGTGTCTGGCTGATTGGGTCCTCCACTTGTGTCCACCAGCACTTTCGACAAGCAGGTGGATGACCTCATCAGAAGACCCTCTCCATGCTCCTTTGGTCTGGCTCTGCCCCGACCTCCTCACTCACCATCTTGCCCTGGCTGCCTCTGTCTCTGCTGCACCCTAAGAAGAATTTTCTCGAATCACATTCAAACCCACCAGGTAATCGTGGACTCCCTGGGGGACTTCCTCATCTCTTACCTGGACTCCTGTGCGTGTCCTGTCTCTGGAGCATCTCTGCCTCCTGCACTGTGGCCATCTGGACCTCCCCTCCGATAGCATTTGCTTCTCTCCTTTTGAGAGCTCCTGCTTCCTCCACTCCACTACTTTATGTACTTTTATTTTTTCCAAATTTCAGTCCTAAGTTTTGGGACATCTGCTCAGGTATAGTCTAAGAAAAATTCTTAGAGGTAATTTTTTTCCAAGCATGAATATCTCACACTTAATTGACCATTTGGCTGAGCATAGAATTATAAATTGGAAATAATTTGAAGAAATTTAGAGGCATTCCTTCATTATGTTCTGAGTCATTATGTTCTGATTTAGTTGATGACATTCTGCTTACGGATGCTTTATTTGCATTTTCCCTATTTCTAAGTAGTATTTTCTGAAATGTGGTGATAGCTTGTTCCTTTATATCTGGCCTCCGTGGGACCTTCATCATGGTGGCTAATGTTCTTATACCCTAGAATTTTATTGCTTTAACAATTTCTTGCCTTTTGACTTCTCCCTTCTTCCTTTCTGCAATGCCTATTATTTGGATGTCAATTTGTTATTAATTTTTTTTAATTACTGAAATTTATTTTCAACCATTCCATTTAATTTTTTTTATGTCTACCACAATATTTTTTAATATCCAGTAGAGGGTTTTTCCCTCTCCGTGTCTTCCTTTTCCAATGGGCTCTGCTTGAGTCACACTTGCATCCTCATATCTCTGTGGGGCCGTTGATGATGGTGGGTTTTATCACAGGCTCTTCTCGCCTTCTTTGGGTGTTACCTCCGTTCCTCCACTCCTTCTTTACTTATTCTGCTCTCTGTGTTTCGCAGTAGGTCCTTCTCCATGCAGCTTGGTCAGGGCCTGGTGTTCCTCTTTAAAAGTGAGGCACCAGAGGGCCTGGACCTCTAGGAGGGCAGAGCTACAGGATGGCCAGCCTCAGCAAGGGCTTACCTGTGGTGCCGTCACTGAGAATGGCCCTTGTCATCCTCCCTGCTGAGAAATCTTCAGGCTGCACCTGCTTCTGGGTGCAGAAGCTTGGCCACCAGCATCCTGATGGCCTGGTGTGGGGGAGTCCCAAGGTGCACATGCATTGGCCCTGTGTTTTCAGTGTGGCTTCTTTCCTGTGAGTAGTGCAAGTGTCCTTCAGTCCCACTTGCGGACCTCATCTTCTGCTGAGGATAGGAAGGGAGAGATCTTAGGGTCCAACCGTCTCCTTCAAATAATGGACCGGTTGTTCAGCTTCAGAGCTCCAGGGACTTCGGGGTCCATCAGCGTGACCCAGCCTGCTGCTTGCCCTGCAGTCTGGCCCTCCCCGACCTCGGATGTCGTACTGGCTCCTCTTCTTCCAGACCAGGCCTTGACTGGGGTCCTCTTCATCATATTCACACAGAGAAACCTCACCTGTTAGGTCTGTGATTTGCTTTTCTGTCTGGGTCTACTGAGAGGCAGATGCCCACATGGCATTAGATGGGCAGGAGCTGGTCTAACCCCGCACCCTGCCAGTTCCTGTCACATCCAGTGGGTGGGGGCTGCTCTTCACCATGGGACCTAGCACATCATCTGGACATCAGGGGGCCCACTTACCTCTGTGTGTTGAGGACACACAATGTGAGGTGTCCCCTCTGGAGGAGGATGAGTGTGTCACACTGGGCTGGGAATCCAGGAAGAATCCTCCCAGGACAGAGAGAGGTGAGCTGCCTGTTTCCTGCACAATAGGGATGGCTTTCTGTTCTGTTGTTGCCCGAATCAGAAGTGTTTTTCTTCTCCTTGGAGACCCAGGAGACTCGGTCTTGGCAGCAGGGAACACTGCCCTGAGAAACGGCCCCGCCCCACATAGCCCAGCTCCAGGGTGGGCAAGACCACGGCTCCCTTCTCCCTGTGGTCATTCTGTGTCCTTCTGTCTCCACAGAACAGTTCCGGAGGAGGGAAGCTCCTTTACAAGGGTGTGCATGGAGGGGTGCTGCTGGCCAGGCGGTCACCGGCCTCGGGCACACTGCTGGCTCCAGAGCTGTGCGTAACAGGACCCTGTGCACGGTTCCTGCTGGACCAGTGGTGTGGACCCTCAAGGTGACCACTGTCCTGCCTGTTATGGACTGAACATGTGTCTCCCCACATCACAGGCTATAGCCCTAGCCCTCGGTGTGATGGTGTTCAGGGCGGGGCTTTAAGGAGTCTTGGAAAGGTGACTAGGTCTCCATGAGGTCACGAGGGTGGAGCCTCAGCATGGGCTCATTGTCCTTATAACAAGAGGGAGAGACACAGTGAGAAGGCAGCTCCCCAGAAACTGTACCTGAATGAATGTCTATTGCTCAAGTCATTCAGCCTCTGGGACTTTGTCATAGCAGGCTTCTCTGGTTTGGAATGATCTCTATTGCACCAGTGTTGAGAGGTGAGGCCTTTAACAGGCGGTTAGTCCGTGATTAAGGGTGAAAAGCTTCATGCCATTATCAAGGGTTGATTATCCTCAGAGGGGGTTCCTTGAAACAAGATGACTTTAACCTCCCACTTACATCCTGTGGCACTTTCTACCATGCTATGATGCAACAAGAAGACCCTCCTCACATGCTGGCCCCATGGTAGGTGACCCTAGAGACGTGAAGTCCAGAGAGAGGGCATGTGCTTGCCCAGGGTCGCTGGCTGGGAGGCACAGTTCCAACATCCACAGTCTAACCGTGAGCCAGCCTGTGTTCACCCCAGGGCTTCACTGAGACCCCACACCTGGAGCTAATGTGCTCCACACCTGCTGAAGGCTTCCAGGTGTGCAGCCTGGGAGGCAACCGGACAGGGCAGGCAGCGGGGTCTGGGGAAGCCTGAGCAGGACAGTCCAGTGCATTGTTGCCCGTCCTGTTGTGCTTGTGCTACTTGGGCAAAAATAATTGCTAAGAACACATTTTGAGGGTGCAGTGCCAGCTCTGCTGCAAGACATCACACGAGTCACATTCTGACAGGTTCATCATGATTTAATTTTTTTTAAAGGCATGTTAGAAAGATTGTTGTGGGAAATCTTGATAATCTAAGAACCAGGCTGATATAATCACAGAACTTCTTGAAGTATGATTTCAAGGACTGTCTTTTGAACCAGAGGGTGGGCTGGAGGGGTGGAAGTCAGAGACGAATAGACTCATGGTGGAAGATGAACTGTTTCTATGTGGGGAAGGCACATGTCACCCCATTAAGATCCACCAGTTGTGGGCCTGGGAATTCTTCTAGAGCTTTGCTTCTCTGTATGAAGTAATGCGAAGCCTCCACATGTCCACCCAGGAACGTGTCCTGGACCATCCTGGGAGGGGTGTGCTTGGGCTCACTGAACTCTGCCTTTGACTCTGGGCCCTGGCATGGACACACACGGCCCTGTCCTGCTAAACGCTGTCCAGTCCTGTTTTAGGCAAATTTCTAATAAAAGGAGTTTTGTTAAGGAATCATGATGCCTCTAGGTACTGAAAAATGAGGAATAGATATTTTGCTTTGGGGGTAAATCAAAATCATTGTGAAGTGAATGTTTACAATCATTACTTTGAATGACCTGCACAGCACTAGGCACTCTTTTTTTTTTTCTTTTGTGGTATTGATAATTATTGATCTAGCATTAATGGAGGTGAAAATTCCAATGTGAACAGTATGGAGTACCATAAGAAAGTCCCATTTTCTATTTGGCAATTCAGTGACGTTCTGTAAGCTTACAGAGGTCAGGACAGTGAACAGAGGCAGACAGTTTTGTCCCAGCTGTCTTTCTTCCCAGGTCTTGGGCGGTATCAGCGTCCCAGCCCCCGGGCTATACAGCACCCGTGTGCCTACAGAAACCTGTTCACTGGTGGAAGCCCCAACTGCAGGAAGCAGAGGTGAGGGGCATAAGAACACAGAGAGGCAGACAGCCCAGCGCAATCCAGAGAAGGAGCTACGATCGGAGATACAAGTATAGATCAAACGTCGCGGGTCTTCAGGAAAACTGGGAGAAGTGTCAGTTTCAGCAGGTCCAATGCGCTAAAGGCTCTGCTGTGAACAGCTCTATTTATATATTCCAGTGCTACACACAGGGAATAAAAATAAAATGGTGCTCTGCCAAATGGGCTGATATGTCACATCCTCTGTCATGAGGCAGGAAATGCAATTCCTTAAACTCTGCTTCAACGCCAGAGTCAACCGCTCACCAGCTCTGCTAGATGGGTTTCCAGGTCCTGTTTATAATAAGATGACCAGCTCACCATCCCGGGAGACTTCTCAATGGCAGACCCCAGACACATCCAGGCGAATGACTCTTATTTCATTTTCACCCTGAAGTGCCCCGATCATCCTCAATTCCAGAAAAAGGCCATGAGGCCAGCAGAGACCAGGGACTCACTGCTCTTCCTGGAGACCCAGGCCTTTGGCAAGATGTGACCTCCTGGGGCTTGTCAGCCATAAGTCGCTGGCTGTAGTCCTCCCTGGTGCCATCTTTGAAATCAGCAAAGCCTTCCTTCCTCACTGTTGCCAGAGCATCAGGTCCTTGCAGCCTGGGGTCATCTTGTTGGCTCTGCACGTGGGAGTGAGACAGGGACAGCTGCTAGGCCTGTTTGGTCCCTCTGCCATCGATGACCACTCACAGCCCAAGCCAGGCCCAGGGCACGGCTGGCATGCATGAGGCAGCTCCTTCCCCAGGTTCCAGAAGCAATGGTGCCTCCAGGGAAACGAGAGGCTCACGAAGCACGTGAGGGACACGATGTCAGCCGTGAAGTGAACTGAGTTGCAGAAGCTCAGAAAGGTCATCAGGAAAGAATACACAAAACAAGGAAATCATAGGTTTCAGGTCTTCATTTAGGATCTCAGACTTATTCCCCAAATATTTCCAAAGTTGAGGGAAGACGGCTGTGAGTGGTGCTTCACGGTGAGGCTGGGCGAGATCCCCAGGTGGGGGCACATCCTCGTGGAACAGCAGGACCAAGAAGAAATGGTCAGAACAAGCGAGTCAGTGCAGCAGAGAGGGGGACCCTCACAGGTGCTGTGGAAGGCAGTCAGCACCCCAAAACCTCCACTGGGTTTTCATGGGCATCATAAGCATGATCCAGCTGCCAGGGGACCAGAGTTGAGCTCATAAATCAGTGGCACAGACTGAGGATGCTCCGACATTCACTTCAATCATTCCGATAGTTGCTGACCTTCCACTGATAAATGTGCAGAAACTAGATTGCTAAGCTTTACATTTCCTAAAGAACCCTCTCTTAAATTTAAGTACCACTGAAAGGTGAAACCCATAAACCGTGGCTAGGTGTTCGTTTCTGGGAGTTGGATGCAGGGTCTAAATGTTCATATAAATGGGGTGCCGCCTGCACTAGTGCGGGTGCCAGGAGACGAGGCCAAGAATTGACTCCACCTGTCACTCTCTTTTAAGACCAGCTCTATCGAGAGAACTCACTCACCACACTTCTCTCCTTCAAAGAGTCCAATTCAATGGTATTTAGGAAATTCAGGGTTGTACCATCAACACAATTGATTTTATGATGTTTTCAACACCCCGAAATAAAGGCGTATCTATTGGTGGTCACTCCCCCTTGCCCCACCCCCCACCCTTCGTGACACTAAGACACCTCCAGCCTCCATAGATCTGCCTGTTCTAGAAATCTTGTGTAACTAGACCATGAATTCTGTGGTCTTCTGTGGCCAACGTCTTTGAATTAGCGTGAGGCTTCCCAGGTCCATTCTGGTGGCGGTACCCATCACTTCTCTGGTTGCTTTATTGCTGGATGATATTCCGCTGTATGGATTTGCCACGTCACAGGCCTCCCTTCACCAGGTGATGAACGCTCAGCTCTTGTACCTTCTGCTTGTTAGAAATAATGCCAGCTGGGCATGGTGGCACACACCTGAAATCCCAGCGACTTGGAAGGCTGAGGCAGGAGGATCCCAAGTTCAAGGCCAGCCTCAGCAACTGAGCAAGACACTTCCATGTCTCAAGATGAAAAATAAAAAGGGCTGAGTGTGTAGATCAGTGGCTTACCACCCCTGGGTTCACTCCTCAGTACTGCAAAGAAAGAGAGAGGGAGGGAAGGAAAACCTCTGTGAGCACTCAGACGCAAGATTTGGGAGGCACATGTTGTCATTTTCATGGCTGTGTTGTTATCAGTGACTGCCAGCTTGTCCTCAAGGGAGCCACAGTATCCTGTGTCCCCAAGAGCAGGGTGTGAGTTCACTCCCCCTTAGCCTCACTCCTGCTCCTTATCATTGTCCTTTGGAATGTAGACATTCTAAAGGGTGATTTTGATGGGCATTTCTCTGAAAGCTGATAATGTTGGACATCTTGGTCATTTGTTTATCTTCTTTGGGTAAATTTCTATTTGAATTCCTATTTTTAAAATTGGGTTACCTGTCCTTTTAGTTTCAAGTCCTTTTTTTCCCAACATCTTCTCTTCCTTCATTTCTTACCAGATGAGCCAATATGGCCTTGCTCTCTCCCCTCTTTCTTGTCCTTTCGGGGCTCCCCTCACACATGTGCTGTGCTTATAGTGCCCCGCATTTCTCTGAGAGCATGCTCATTCTTACTAATTCTGCTTTTCTGTCTCCAGGCCTCATGATCTATCTTCACTTAATCCTCCCTCCACCCCTGAGCCCGTCCAGTGAGTCCCTCACGTAGGTCATTGCATTTTTAAAAATCCATAATTTTTTGAAAGGAGCTTCGATCCCCTCGTGTGTGTGCTGGCTCTGATGAGAGGTCGAGCTCTCTCAGTTCAGTGAGCATGGCTTCCTTTGCTTCCCTGAGTGTCATTCGCAAAGCTCCTAAGACATCTCGACCTGGGAGCTTCAATACCTCGGCCCTCGCACAGAATTCTATTTTCTGGTTTTGTTTTTGTATTTTTGTTTTTATTTTCTTTGAGTCACATCTTTCTATTTCTTTGCATCTCAGAATTTCTATTTGAGTGGTTTAAATCGAGAACTCCACATGTCTGGGTCGTATGTCAGCACCCCTTCTCGCTCTGGAGTACTTGGCGGGAACTCCCTTGTTCATCTAGTGACTGAGCTAGACTACGCTAGTGACCTCTGTTTTATCGACAGTGGACCCTCTGATGCTGTCCCTCAGAGCACAGCCTTGGGGCGCTCACAGGATCCCCCAGAGAGCAGGGTCTTGGCAGTCCGGGCTCTCCCGCCTGCTGTCAGCCTGTGTGCTCGCTCGCTGCCGGACCCCACTGTGGGGCTCTCCCCAGCTGCCCCGTGGCCATCCACAGTGGCCTTGTGCGCAATGGCTCCATTGTCTGTGGCGGTTAAATGCCTGTCATGTGGTTCTGAGTCCCCAAGGTGTCTTCTGACCTTGGGGCCATCTCTCCCCTGCATCTCTGTGACAAGTGGTGCTGATCCTCTCATCCTGACTCAGGAGGAGCCCCTAGAAAGCTCCTTCTGTGGCTCCCCACACGAGCTCCGCCTCCGGGGGAGCTTCTTTCATAAACTCATTTCTGATGGGAACTTTGAAGCTCCTTCTCTTCTGGTCTGCTTCCTGGGCCAGACCTCACAGGATCTCTCTCTGGGTGGGGACCCTGACACACTTTTTCTGGGTGACCCCTGCTTTGCAGCCAAGATGGTTTCCCATGATCTTCTCGCCGTGCCCCTCGGACTCCATGTCCCCTGTGAACACTCTGGGATGAGAGCGCCAGGACCGACTTCTCAGAGTTCCGTGTCCACTCAGCCACCCGCCAGGAGCTTCCCCTTCAGCCCAGAGCTGGAGCAGAGGAGAAGGCTCAGCTGCTGCTCCCAGGTGGGAGCCAAGGGGTGGGAAGCCTGTCCTCCAGGCCACACTGTCCTGGAGCTGAGCTTCCCGCCGTGCTGGGCAGAGGGAGCAGCGCCACTATCTTACCCACGTCCAGGTGTCCGTGGCTATGTTTGCCTTCACGCATCGTATATCCCAAGGACCACGCCTGGAGACTCATTGGCTGGGCTGCTTTTAAAGCATTTTCAACATCTCTGGTCGTGTCTCCCCAGGGGGGTCTTTAGTCCACTCCAGAGCACTTTCAATCCCGACCTCCACAAGCTTTGAGGAGCCATGTAGAAAAGCGCTGGAGAGTTCTGGGAGAGAAGGGTCCAGGAGAACCTGCCAGTCCAGGTCCAGCATCTCCCTCCTGCATGTGAGCAGGAGGGACAGCCGCACTGAGGGCAGCAGGGCCTCTCAGACCCTAGCCCAGGACCCTCCCTGCAGGCTGCTCTTCAGTCACTGGACCTCCTCCCCGTCCCTCTGCGACTCAGAGCTGCCAGACCTCTTCCACCTTAGGCGGAGGCCCTGGTCAACATGTGGAGCAGGTGGTCCTCCACGGGCCATTCCAGAGCCATTCCTCAGCTCAGCTCCACAGATCATGCACCCTGAGGGCGAGAGTCACGGCAGACGTAAGTGCTTTGCCCACGTTGCCTCCCCCCAAACCCCAGGGAACCCTGAGAGTTGGGTGGTAAATGTGCTCGTAGTGACTGAGGGTGGGGTGGAGCAGGAGGGGGCATCCTCCACTGGAAACACCCAGAGCGGTGGAGGTGGCCAGCAGCTTCGCCAGATTCAGCAACCACTTCCTGGCTGTAGTTTCAACTGTGAGGTACAAATCCCCAGTTCAAGTCTGTCTTTACGGCAGTCTGTGCATCTCTCTTGATTCTGGTCCTGTGGCTGGGGTGCAGATCGGTCCTATTTTTGATGACAATGAAAACATCTGTTTCTGGCGTCAGATGCGGACTGTGATGTGAAGCTGGATTGTGAGTGTCCACTAAACTCAGAACACCACGAATGGCTCCCAATGGACTTGGTGGAAAGTGGACAGCTCCCTTGAGTCCAGTTAGACCTTGACAACAGGAAGGGACACTGTGTTAACAAGTGCATTTGGTTACAGCAGCTACTTGCTGAGAAATTGTAAATACAGAGAAATGTTTGTAAGCCGTGGCGTCTGAGTGGTCTAAAGACACTCTGACATAGGTGTTTGGATGCATGGTAATGAAATAGAAGCCGGGGTATTAAATATCTTCCTGCCCGAAGAACAGAGAGGTCAGGGTGGGACAGAGGAAGGCTGGGCTGGCAGCCACTTCTCTGAAGCTGCTCGGGGAGCCTGGTGCCCACCGACTGCCCACTCTGCTGCCCTTCTCTGCAGGGCAGCCTGCCGGGTGGTCTCTGCTCTGCATTTGGCCTCCTAGCTGGAGCCTGGCAGTGCAAATGTCCATAATTACAGGAGATCCACCGTTTTCTGCTCTGTGGTGGGAATAATGACAGTCTTTCTCTTTATTGCCGTTCTGATGGCCTCATGTTCTGAATCGCGTGACAGTATTAATAATGGCAAACGGGTCTCGTTGAGCACAGGGAGAGGCTTCCCATCCATCACTTGAAGGGCGGTGGTGAGCTGACAGGTTAACGGAGCTGCTCAGCTATGGGCTGAGCTACGCAGGATGAGCCACAGACAGTGCGTGTGTGGAGGAGAATGGGCCCCCTGCTCCGTGGCTCGTTCTCTGGAGATATTTACCTCAAAACTGAGTTCCAATCTCAAAATAGACAGCGTGCTTCTTGAATATATTGCTTTTATCCCAAAGAACTCCTTAAAAACAACATTTTACAAACCTCCTGAGGCTTGCAAAAAGATGGGAACCCCGAACTCCAAACGGCATAGACAGAAGGACCTTGGAATTCAAAGCCCACAAAACACAGGAAAGGGGCGAATACGCGGCGGCAGTGTCCACGTGGCCTTCTTTCACAGGATCTACACCCCTGGACAGCCTCGCCCCCAAGCACTCAGCATGGACGTAAGGTGCGGCCTCCGCTCTTATTCTTGGAAAGGGTGCCCTCTACCTCCCCGGTTCCTGCCTAGTGCTCAAAAGCCAGTCCTTCATTCCAGCTCTGGGCGCTCATCCGCGCACGCTCTCAGGATGAGCTTCCCCGGCATTCCTCCAGGGGATGAGTCCAGGAGTGGGCAGCTGGCAGGGAAGTCCACCAACGCACTGGGGAAGATGGGACAAGGGGCTCACAGCCAGGGAGGAACACTGTGCACGAGGGGGTCCTGGGGAGAGGTCCGCTGACTGCCCACTCTGCCTGAAGCCAGTTTCCCTCCACTGCCAGAACAGAACCTCCACGGGGCCCGGCCTGAGCAAGGTCTACCTGAGGATGCAGCAGCCTCCAGGGAGATTGACGTACAGGAGCAGAGCATCTGCCGTGCTTCCCAGCCTCCCTCTCGGGCCTCCATCTCCTCTCTTCCCCCTGCCTCCAGCAGGGGTCCATCAGCGGCTTCTTGTCTTTTGCCCATGGTATTGCCGGACATCGCCTCCTTCTCATTCTGTCAGCAGCTGCGTACCCAGAGCTGGTCACAGCACTAACAGCACAATGGCCCCTATTTCCTCGTTGGCTTTCCTCATGGCAGAATGCTTCTCCATCTGTCTCCCTTGTCACCAGCTGTGACTGTGGGTGCCATCACACCAGGATTGACACTGAAGGAGCACAGAGCCCAAAACCATGCAACCAGGTGGCAAATCAGATCCGCCACCTTCTCTTTACTGGGAAGAAAAAGAAAGACTTAGGATGCATTTTGATGGTTCTAGAAGGAAGTTTCCTTAGTGAGGGAAATGCAGAATATAGAATTTGTGCAGGGATTATGAACTTTTGTTGGGATTATTGTAGTTTTCTGTGAATCAGAGTTACACACATACATAAAATAGTGGTGCAGTGTAAGTCTCATTTCTTTTTCTGATTTGTTCTAGTTGGTTTTACAGGACAGTAGAGTGCACTCTGTCACATTATACATAAATGGAACGTGAACTTCTCATTCTTCTGGTTGTACGCGATGTGGAATTACACCAGTTGTATAGTCATATATGTATGTACAGTAATAATGTCCAATTCATTCTACTACCCTTCCTACCCCAATACCCCTCCCCTCCCTTCAATCCCCTCTGCCTAATGCAAAGTAACTCTATTCTTTCCAAGCTGCCCCCCACCCTTATTGTGAATTAGCATCCACATATCAGAGAAAAAATTTGGCCTTTAGATTTTGGGGATTGGCTTAGCATGATATTCCCCAGCTCCATCCATTTACTGGCAAATGCCATAACTTCATTCTTCTTGAAGGCCAAATAATATTCCATTGTGCATATCCACCACATTTTCTTATCCATTCATCTGTTAAAGGGCATCTAGGTTGGCACCATAGTTTAGCTATTGTAAATTAAGTTGCTATAAACATTGATGTGGCTGTGTCACTGTAGCATGCTGATTTTAAGTCCTTTGGGTATAGACTGAGGAGTGGGATAGCTGGGTCAAATGGTTCTAGTCCAAGTTTTCTGAGGAATCTCCATACTGCTTTCTATAATGGTTTCTCCAATTTGCAATTCCACCAGCAACATAAGAGTGTACCTTTTCCTATATCCTTGCCAATATTTATTATGCTTATATTCTTGATGATCGCCATTCTGACTGGATTGAAATGAAATCTTAGGGTAGTTTTGATTTTCATTTCTCTAATTGCTAGCAATGTTGAACTTTTTATATATTTGTTGATCAGTTGCATTTCTTCTTCTGTCAAGTATCTATTTAGCTCCTTTGCCCATTCATTGATTGGGTTATTTCATATTTTTGGTGTTAAGTTTTTTGAGATTCTTTATATATCCTGGAGATCCATGCTGCATCTAAGCTGCAAGCAGGCTCTCTCTTCATGTTATTGATTGTTTCCTTTGCTGAGAAGAAGCTTTTTAGTTTGAATCTACCTCATTTCTAAGAGAAAGTGTGGCCTCAATATTCACACATGGTCATGAAAAAAGAAATAACTAAAATGTTCTAATTGCAGACTCTTTCTTTACTTGCCATAATATATGAACATTTTTGAAAATAAATACATGACAGAACTAAGTGAGTTTAGTACTGGCTGGTCATTCAGTAATGGCCAGTGGGGTTCTCCCCCAGGAGGTGCTGTTTTTCATGAGGATGGAGAAGGAGAGAGGCTTTTGGTGTTTTCTAATAATCAGCCAGAAGGTTCTAGAAGACTGGTCTCTGGATGGGAAGAGGAGAAACTTCAAGAGATGTTAGAACATTGGGGTCTGACAGAAGGCCAGGAGAAAAGGAGGTACTTGAAGAATGAGGGAAAGCTAGGGCCTCTGAGCCCCTCCAGAGCTCACTGGAGATGTCTTACCTCGATGCAGGTGTGTGGGCACCCATGGTCTTCATGCTGGACACTCCCTTCTCCCTGAGACTTGGGAAATGCAGTGATTCTAAGCACAGAGACAGATTGAGGTGTCCCCTCCCTTGGCACTTGGTGGACCAGCACAGGCAGTCCAGTGCCCAAACACCCTGCCTGTTTGTGACCCCCCAGAATTCACTTTCTGGGACCTGGTATGCAACATGCAGTACTGGGAATGCAGTGCCTTCTGGGAGGTGGTTAGGGGCAAGTACCCCACCCTCAAGGATAAGTTGAGGCCTTAGAGAAGTGGCTGAAGGCTGTACATACTAGTTTTTTTTTTTTTTGCCCTTCCACCAAGTGAGGGTGCAGCAACATGGGACCATCTTGGAAGCAGAGAGAGAGCCCTCACCTGACACTCTCTTCCAGTAGTTTGATCTTGTGTTCCCCAACTCCAGAACCACGAGAGATAAATTCCTATTGTCCGTGAATCATCCAGTGCAAAGCACGTTTTATAGCAGCCTAACAGACTGACACAACCCCTATGTACATTTCCCTGACCCTCGGATGTGCATATGGAAAGAACCTCGGACTGAGGAGTCTTGAAGTTCCATGCACCAATGAGGAAAGGCGGTCCTGCAGGCCCCTGCAGCCCAGAAGATCTGTCCCCGTGATTTAGATGCCCAGGTGCTGTGGAGGAGTGGCTCTCCTGGTCCGCGTGACAGCTTGTCTTCATGTTCCCTGGGTGGGGCCGGGGGGCTGTGGACGTTACGCCAGCCTGCCTCTCCCTGTGCATGTGCTCAGACAAGGAACTCAGATTCTCATCTGTGAAAGAAGGAAAATGATTTATAATCTGTGTTTTTATTTTACTTTTAGTAGTGTTAAGTACACCACTGGCCACCATTCATCTCCAGAACTCTTCATCTCCCCAAATGGAAATTTCATACACACTAAACACTAACACTCAGTCTCCCTCTTCCCTGGTTCCCGGCTCCCACCTTTTCATTTTCCACCTCCACGTGGCTCCCGTAAGCAGAACAGACGGCTTCTGTTATTTTGTGCCTAGCTCTCCTAGCCTGGTGCTCAAGGTCCATCCATGTGTACCTAGGATAACACATTTCATGAATTAGTGTAGCAAGAGGTTAACGACAATAAGACAATTATAATGATATACGCTGGTAAAAGGTACTGAACAGTTATGAATTATTCATTTTCAGGAATTTTCCACTTACTACGGGGCTCTTGGTTGACTGCACTTAACTGAAATTGTGGAAAACGGAACCCCACAGGAAGGGATAAACTACCGCCACCCCAAAGTGGAACCAAACCGCTGGATCATAGGACAATTCCAGTCCTACTCTAAGACCCAATAAGAACCCACCTTCCACGGGGCAGCGCGTGTCAGGTATTGCCACATCGTCACTCACAAACGTGTCCAGAGCCTCTGCACTCCCGGGAAGCAGGACCCTGCCTCCTCTCCATGAGAGAAAGGTGAAGAGGGCTTAACAGTGCCACTCCCAGACAGCGGAGATGTCGGACTCCTCACACCCTGCGCGGACTCCTCGGCAACAAGAAGTCCCTGATGGTACCAGCAGATAGGGCTACAGTCAAGGCTCCCCTTACAATTGAGCTCATGTTCTCACTTCCACCAAAGGAGTTTTAGTTGATGATATTCATCCTTAGGGTTATTTTTGTCCAAGACGTGTGACCTTCTGTGCTCACTTCAGTACATTCAGATCACCATTGCCAGCTGATGAGATGCTGGAACCAAACTTTCCAGCCACCATAACAACCAAAGTGTCGAATAGACGACGTGCCTCAACCCAACCCAGCAAGACAGGACAAGTGCCAGAAACAGATGAGCACATCTACTAAAATGTCATCACCCCACAATGGATCACCCTGTCCCACCTCAGCATCTGTGGAAAAGCCATTTGAGTATCTTACTCTGGATTTAAAGCCAAACTGCTTGAGCTCAGGGAGAGAGGTGACCGTCTCCAGCAAAGGAGAGACCCTCCTGGTGCAGCACAGGGCCCAGGCTCGGGAGCCAGGACCCTGGGCCCAGACCCTGGCTCCACCAAGAGCAGACCTGATGACCCCAGCGGCTGAGGCTGCTCCTGGAACTGCTTGGTACCCCATGTCTTGGGGGTTAAGTAACATGGCGTGGTGGCCGAGGTTTCAGGAGGGACGTCCAGAACAGTGCCTTGACATAGTAGCACCCTCTGTGTCAGGGCTTGCTAGTCTTTTGATGATGGGGATAATGAGCCGCCAAGTACCGGTGCTGAGCTCAGCCCTGAAGCACAGACGTGGCACCAAGTGCAGATGAGGGGTGGAGGGGCCGCACCCCCCCCCATGGGGGACTCCCTCCTCCACAGCTGCCTCTTCTCTCCTGGCTCCAGCCTTCTGGACATTCCTTTCCTCTTCTCCCTCCCTTTTTTGTTTTTCCCTGGGGGCTGCTGGCGGCAGGTGACGGCCCCTGACTCCCTTCTTAGGAGTATGGGCGCAGAGCTGGGAACATGGAGGCCAGCTCTTCTCCTGGGGCTGAAGGCAGGAGTCCCGGGGAGTCTCAGAGGTCACGTTGCCTGGCCCGTGAGGAATGCTGTCTGCTGAGGGAAGAGGCCACCAGGCAGAAGCAGGGAGGCCGCCTGCTGAGAGGGCCAGGCCCCTGGGCGTCACGGGGTCCTGAAGGCACCTGCAGAGGACATTCCCTGTTTCTGTCTCCTGAGGTCTCACAGGAGTCTCCACTCCCAGCTTCCAGAGTCCACACCTCTCCAGCATCAAGGCCCACGGTGGGGTGCCCTTCCTCTCCTTCTTTCCATGGTCCAACTTCCCTGTTTTCCCCCTTATCTACCCACGGGTACGTGAAGGAGCAGCCAGGTAAGCCCAGATAATCCCCCAACTCAAGAGCCTAGTGTAACCGCATCTGGAAAGAAGCCTCATCCCCCAAGTCATTTCTTGCAAAGCCCAGGGATTAGGGCCTGGAAATCCTTGGCAGATGCTTTCCTGCCTTCCTGTCACCCTGGGCGTCTCGGGTTCTCGCGAGGTCTCACCTGCACCTCCGTCTCTGAGGTCCTGCGGCCACACTGTCCGCCTTCCCCTGACAGGAGCTTGGGAGGACTTCAGCAGCTCTTGGCTTGCGTTTATGCCCTTTTGAGGGTTCTGAGACTGCAAGAAATAAAGACCAGGTTACAAACCCAGGTGGGAGAAAGGTCATGGTAGATATAATGGCATCCTTGGAAAGTTTAAATATTTCTGTTAGAAAACTTTAAAGCTAATAAAATTTTCATGGGTTGGCAAGACATAAAATAAATATACCTAGAATCAATTACATTCTTCCTACCAGAGGTAACTCGGAACGCATAATTTATAAGGAGATTGCTATTCACAACAGAAACAAAAGTATGAAATATTTAGAAACAAATTTGAGACGTGATGCATGACCTTTATAAGAATTGAGCAAAGTTGACTGGAAAATACGAAAGCCTCCCATCCAGAGATCACTGTGCCGCCGTCTTCCAGGCGGGAATGCTGCCTCTGGTGACGTTGGCAGGGTGGCTGGCGGGGTGCGCGGAGTTTAGGTCCAGTTGTTCATGCAGTGTCACGGGAGCGCTCTTCAGCCGGAAGAGCAGCACAGCGTAGCGTGATGACAGAAAGAGGATGGTGTGCCGGCCGCCCGCGCATCCACAGGACCCGGTGGGAAGCAGTCGGTGACCACGAGCTGTCTGTCATTGCTGACGCGCATTTTGAGCAAGCTGCCCAGCCTAGAGAGTCAGGTCCCTTCTCTGTGAATCAAGGTGGGCCAGCACGCACAGGTGCACCCTGGAAGGCAGGCTCCAGGGTTTGAAGGAAGGGGGTGTGGTGTGTTCTGGACACTGTGTTGGATGACTGGAGTGATATCTGGGATGGAAGCCATGACCCCCAAACTGCTTCCCTGTGAAGCTTTGAATAAACCTGTCCCAGGACAATGGAGAGTGGGGGAAATGGAGGTCTTCAGATCAAGACAGTGATGTATTTCATGTAAAGTTGAATTCTCACGTGAAAGTGAGATTGACTCAAGTTGCTCAGGGCACCTGTACACCTGTACTGAAATATCAACCTGAACCCCGTTAATGGGTCATTTAATACAGGCGGATCAAGAATTTAAAGCCATTTTAAAATCAATGTTAATGTAAACAACAGCCACAGAAAAAATCAATGCCGGCAATTCTGTAAAAAAAATATATTCTCCTGGGAAAAGTGGGGACCGATTCTCGGGAGTCCTGTGTTACCGCAGTAACTCTCTTTCCACAAACGTCTTTCCTCAGGAAGCAGGAACCAGCTGGGATGGACGCAGGAGCAGCCCTTACCTGAGCGCTACACCCACCAGGGCGCTCCCAGGGGAAGGCCAACAAGGCAGGCAAGTGCGCGCAGTTCCCTGTGAGAACTTGAAGCCAACAGCCGGCAAACAGGGAGAGCCGCCGGGCCGTACTGGGGCCAACACTGGGTCCTCCAGGGAAAACGTCTTGCTTTGCAGTATTCACTCAAATAACAATCAAGTCACTCCCACCGTGTACTCTTGGGCTTCCTTAGCGCACGTCAGGCCACCAAGCTGGGCTTGCTACACCTGAAGGCCACTGGAGAGTCTGGTGTTTCAAGTCCCAAGCCATGGGTCATTCTGGTAGGAAGAGTGCACTTCCCAGGCTGGGACATGTGACCCTTCCTGTCGGTCTCCTATGGCTTTCCCTCCTGGTACAGCAAACCCTGCAGGCACCCCAAACCCTGCCCACCCCACTGCCTCAGGGCTCCCATTACTATAGCTCTGCTGACTGGTCAGTGTTCCTCCAAGACGTCAAGGTGTCTTCTGCCACAGGCCCTTTGCACCTGCCCTGCTCTTTGCCTGGAGGGCTCCCCAGATCCCCACATGGCTTGCTCCCTGGTTCCCTCAGAGTTCTGTCAAATGTCGCCATTTTCCATGACAATGTGGTATAACATAGAAGCTATAACCCTCCAGGATGTGCATGTGCTTGGCTTTCTCCTGTGTTCAGCATTTGTGATCTGGGAGTGCCTCCCACCTGCTCGTCTTTCTTCCCTCTGACTGAAGGAGGGGCTCCCTCCATCCCCTTCCAGAAAGCACTGCTGGCCAGGCCTGGGGAGCTGAGAGTCTCCACCACTGTCCCAGGGACTGACCGCCTTGTGCCCATGGGGCTTCTCCTCCCCAGGCTGCTCTCAATCACTCACAGGCCGCGACCGAGCTCAGCGGGAGAGCAGAGTGGGACAGCCAGTCCCAGGGAGGGTCTCCTCCACGCTGGGACTTCCCCAAACGCTCTCTGGGCTCCTCCTGACCCCTCCTTCCCTCTCTATTTCCACCCCCCCACCGGGCCCACCCCCTTCCCCTCCCCTCCACAGGCCTTGTCCCTACAGGTCTCTGGACTCCAACTGCATCTTGACGTCTGCTTCCCAGAGGACCCCAAGGGACAAGGAAGGTAGAAATGTTCTCTTTTCTGCTCAATTCTATACCCTAATGAAACAAAAATAAAACACATTCAAGCCAAGAACAATCGAATAAATTCAGAATAAAATTATGTTGTAGTATTTTATGTTTCTGAGATTAACCAAATTAATAACCACGAGGAGTTGATTGGGAGCTGGTGCAAATCACACACCGCAGTATGTATAATGAGCACGTCACTTTTCAAAGAGAGCTTGGCAGCCTGATAAGGACTTTAAACTTGATTCACAAGTGCTCTCTCAACTAATTCTGACGGAATCATTGTAAGTAAAGCAACAGAAAAAGATGTGCATGGAGTCATTCATTGTATCATTAGCTCTAAAGTAAAGGTGGCACTTTTCCCACTGTAGCAAACAGGTCGTTTGCGTGATTTGGGGATCATCTGGAGAGGAAGAGACAGGAGCTGAGCTGAAACATGGAGAAGCCGTGGTCTAAGGAAGAGCCTGAGGAGAGCTGTGCTTTCCAGGCCCCACTGGGGCTCGGCTCACCCTGGCAAGGGTGGGTGGTGACCTGCGTTCTCTTGGTAAGCCTATGCGGCCTGGATCCTGAGAAAGGGGCACTTTCCTTATCCCTGTTTGATAAGCAAGATTGAAATCACGCTGGGATTCACTCCGTGTGCTGCAGCTCCAAGGCTGGGACACACTGCATTCTGTGGGTTTTCAGAGGACACTGTTTCTGGGACATCTTCTTGACCCACAGTGGCTTTCCTAGATACAACAGAAAAGGACGACGTGAAAAGTAGAAATGGTCTGCAAGGTGGGCTCCGATTTCCAAAATGCTAAGAACAACCTCATGGTCCTTCAGGTGGGAAACAGAACGCGGAGGGCTGAGCCCTGGCTGTAAGAGCTGGCTTGCCTCCAGTCACCACCCCAGCCGCCACTCGAAGTGCTTACCTCTGGTCACACCAGCACTTCACCTCGGGGACTCAGTGCGGGAAACACCTCGGATAGTGCTGCCCGCGCAGGCGCACGTGCCCGGGGTGAATCAGGTGGACCAGCAGCAAAAGCTGCAGCCTCTGCACTCACCATGTGCTTGTGTCCTGATCTAGTCCCTGCATCACCACGGGCTCTGTGTCCTGATCTAGTCCCTGCACTCACCATGTGCTTGTGTCCTGATCTAGTCCCTGCACTCACCATGTGCTTGTGTTCTGATCTAGTCCCTGCATCACCACGGGCTCTGTGTTCTGATCTAGTCTACTTAGAAATGCTCCAGTGTCCATCCACGGGTCAGTCATCGCTGCAGGAGGAAAGACGGCCTCCCAAGGAAGCTGCTCTCCGCTGGGCACACAGGGGCGTTCCCATGGCCCCTCCCGCATCTAAAGGAGAGATGCTGCCACAGGGAGGGGATGTTGGGTTACCAGATGCCTCCTGACACTGGTGGGTGCTCTCTGTCCAAGGATGCCAGGCGTCCTCAGAACTGACCGGTCACCAGAGGAGATGGTGGTGAAGTAGCTCTCCCGGCCAGGTCAGAGGTTGAATTCTGCTGTGGTGTAGGTCTGAGGTGCCCCCCACCAGTGCATTAGTCCCCTGGGGACGCACTGAGAGGTGCCTGCAGGCAGGAAGGGTGTGGCTGGAGGAGGGGGTCCCTGAGGGCTGCCCCGGGGCTTTGTGTTGTGTCCTTGTTGAGCAGCGCTCTCTCTGCTTCCTGGTGTCCAGGCCCAGCCTCTTTCCTCCTCCTCGTCCTTCTGCCATGATGTCCGGTCCCACCCGAGTCCTGGAGGAAGGGAGCTGAACTGAGCCCTCTGAAACCCTGAGCGCCACATGAACTCTTCCTCCTCTACGGTTGTGCTTGTCAGGTCACGACACAGAAAAGCTGACTACACCCGTGTGCCTTTAACCCCCTCTCTTGAATTCTGAATGCTTTCACTGAGTGGGGGTTTTTGAAGGGAGCGCAGTTGACTCATGGGTTCCTGTACCTCCAAGCCCTGCAGGAGGCGTATTTGGGAGGGATTTCTCCTAGAAGCAGTGTGACAGGTTATCAGCCCTCTGCCTCCTGGGCTTGTTCATTGACCTCCTGTTTTCTGATGGCAAGTTTGCTCCTGACCAGGAGGCAGGTGGAGGCCTGTGGTCGGGCTGATGCTCCTCAACGGCTCTCCTTGGGCCACTGAGAAACCTCCCTGCACCTGCAGCTCTCAGCAGAAGTGTGGAGCTGAAGACGGTGGGAAGGGAGGCTTGCCAGTAACCAGGGAAGACGTGCCCAGCTCTTCCCTTTACCCTTCTCCGTGACCGACGTCGGTCGGGGATGGAGAATTTTAACCCAGTGAGGTACTAGAAGGAAACCAGAAAACAAGATCAAATGCTTTACCTGAACCAAGAACTTTCACATACTGCATGTGTCTTAACGTGATCTGACACACACATCTGCCTTACGAAATCCGGAGCTAGGGCTGGGGCTGTAGCTCACTTGCCTCGCAGTTGTGAGGCACTGGGTTCAATCCTCAGCACCCCATAAAAATAAATAAATAAATACAGATATTATGTCCATCAATGACTAAAATAACAACAACAACAAAAAAAAAGAAATAGGGAATTCAAACTCAGAAAGCATATGGAAATTTCAGCTATCACACAACCAAATTACTACAGGAAAGAGGAAGATCTATGAAATGCCTCTCTATGAAACTCTAAATGGTGTTTTTCAACATGGAAAAACTTGAAGAATAATTCATGAAGCTATGTGAATTAAGCCACCCTTCAAGCCAGTAGGGAAGTAGGTACACAATCCATACTGTGGTTTTATCCAAGGCCATGTCAAAGGTTAAACAAATTAGGTAGAAGAAAAGGGCCAGAGAACGAAATCTCAGACTTTAGGTTCACCAAGAATGTTGGTTTTGAATAAGGTTAGTGAAATAGTTTTCTCATTTGCACTTTACTTTCAGATTAATATTACAATAATTCTTGGTTCATTTTCAATTTTCTATCTTACCAAGAGTTGAATCTGTGAAAGACACTCATTATACACAGCATGCTGGATTTGAGGTATCTGGTGTGTTATTGATAGGTGATATGACAAAGCACATGTTTCACTGTCTTGCTTCTAGGATCAATGGAAACCTGTCAATAATTCATCCCACAATGAATTTGTTGCACACGACTTTAATTAAAAGACTTGGGGAACTAGCCAGCATGTCTGAGATGCAGCATGCATGTCTATGCAGTAAACAGGTAATGTGGAGCAGTTTGTATCAAGGGCTTTGACAACTGAGAGCCAGGGCCAAATTCTCACTCATTCACTTGCATTTATATCTTCTTGCCTTAGTCAACTTGGGGTGCTTTAATAGATTACCATAGACTGGGTAGCTTAAATAGCATGCACTTATTTCTCCTAGTTCTGGAGACTGGTATGTCCAATTCCAAGATGGCAGCAGATCTGGGGTCTGGCGAGGGGCTCGTCTTGGTCTGCAGATGGTGCCTTCTTGTTGCATCTTGGAGGAGACAACAGGGAAAGAGAGAGGGGGAGAGAAAGCAAGCCACAAGCTTACCCATCTCTCTTGCTAATCCTATTTATGAAGGTTCCACCTATAAGACCCAATTATTTCCAAAAGCCCCACATCCTGAGGCCATTACTTTGGGGGATTTGGATGTCAATATATGAATTCTGAAGGGAACAAATATTCAGTCCACAGAAGCTCTCATCCTGTTTTTTATCTTTAGTAATCACTGCCTTGCATGGTGAGGAATTACTTGGGCTTACTCTATAATAAAATATGAAACACGCAGTGAATGTTGTGGGTTTGACATCATGTTATATTTTTGTAAAGTAAAGAGTTTTGAGTAAGAAATAAAGTCTATTGATCTGCTGCCAGAGCAGGCAAGTTTGAAATATTTGAATATTTTGATGCAGAAATAAAACATGGAAGAGATCTCACAGTCTTTGGTATTCAATATATCATTGATACATTATTATTATTATTATTGATACTGGACCTAAGAATCTTTACTGTGCAAAGTGTGACAGATCGTAATTCAGAATGATGTAACACAGGCCAGAGGAATGAGGAGCTCCAACATTTGCAGGAGGCTGTCTCTGCCCCTGGGGAGTCACAGGACAGCAGGGCTGCAGGAAATAGTGGGAGGTCACCTCACCTGCACAGGCTCGCAGCTGGAGTAAACCATCCTGTGCTCCCTCTCGAGTTCCCAAAGGCAGGATGCTACAAAGGAAACTTTCAATTAAAAAACAGAGTGAAATTATGTATTAGTATCATAGCAATTTAGTTTTCTCTCCTTTTCTATGACTCATTGAAAATCCCAGAGTTCTAATGGCTCAAACTCCTAGAATACTTATTTTTTTTTTATAATCAATGTTTGTTTTTCTATAACTGATCGGTCAATGACCCATCTACATGGTTTCAAAAATTAATTTTGTTTCTAACTAAATTCCTTTCTTATGTGCATATGTGACTTCATGACCAATAAAATTCTACATCATGTATAACCAAAAGAATGAGAAGTTGTACTCCATATGTATATGTCAAAATGCATTTTACTATAATGTATAACTAATTAGAACAAACAAAAAAGTTAGATGACTCTATAATGTCCAATGTTTAACAACTGATTTTTAGAGATACTTACAATACTGCATGAATTTATAAAATAAATAAATAATTTTCAAAACACCCTAGCAAGTGTAAAGAGGGTTAGAATATATTGTCTCTTACAAGGGGGTCTGTACATATTAAAGGTGTGTAAACTTCAAAATTTCCTTCCCACACTTAGAGATTTGTCTATTATTATTATCAATCTTAAAGAATGTCTAATCATATTCTTTCATTTGTAGTTTTCTTCCTGTCCTTGTAACCCGATTTCCTAGATATATGTTAGCAGTGTCCACCCTGAATTGGCATAAATGCTGGGGCCAGATAGCAGGCTGAGGTGTGACCTCAAATTTCGGTAGCAATGTCAATCTAGGATTTCAAGGATACTTAGTGAATCAGTGTCGTAGCACAAGCTCTGTTCACATCTGGTCACTGCACACAGCTTCCCTCTTACAAGAACACTATAGGCAGTCTGCAGAGGTGATGTCTGCCCCAGGCATGGACAACGGGAAGCAGGTCTGCATCTGCCTTCCTCCAGCTGAGGCCGACTCAGGAAGACCAGCAGCCCCCTCTGGGCTGTTGACCACGAGTGTCCTCTGCATTCCTTGGCAAAAGCCCCTCCCAAAACACAATGGCCATGCCTGGTGTCAACAGTGACCTGAAGTCTGGAGTCTGGGTTTCATGAACTTACCTGTAAGCGCTCAGCTGGACTGAAATGAGGAGGAGAAACATCACTGCAGTGCAGATCACCGCTCTGATCTTCTCTTTTTCTCATTCTAAACTCAATTTCCACATGAGATCCTTTATCAACCTAATGTTTTATGGATTTGAACTTTTTCTTCCTCTGTTCACAGAGGCTTGTAGTTTGGGAGACAAAGTTGTTGTGTAAATAATTAACTATTCCAATGAAAAGCCATCATTTCTAACCTGCTGCAGCATTTTAAGTATTGTTTAAGAAAATTAAGCAATGACAGCATCGAATGCATAACTAGATGGCTGTTTAATACCTGTGAAGGTTGGGTCGTGCTTGGTTCGATTCTCTTTATTTGAAATAAAATGTATTTTCCTCCTGATCAGGATGCATGGAGACACTGCAGAAGAAAAGGATTCTTTACCCTGGTTTCCACAAAGAAGGTTTTGTACAAATCGAAATTTTAAATAATTTCTCAGTTCCAGAACTTCTGATGGGGCTGAATAGAATTATTTTTAAAATGTGTAACATAAAATACCGTTTCAGACACACTGAGCATTGCGCTGTGGAGGAGCAGGGCTGAGACCTTGACAAGCGCTTGTTCCTCGGCCTTGTGCCACGCACAGCTGAGACGCCCTTGTGTCTGAAATGTGCTCCCCAGAGGATAGGCTGACGTTCTAAACCCCTCACGCCCTTGAATGTGACCTCATTTGGAAACATGTCTTTGCTGATGTGATCAAGATGAGGCCCTGATTCATGTGACTGGAGTCCTTATTATAAGAGGAGAACAGGAGAAGATGACGTGTCATCTACAGGAGAATGCCGTGGGATCACGGAGGCTGAGCTTGGAGTGGTGTTTCTTCCAGGCAAGGAACACAGGACTGCAGGGAAAACCAGGAGTTAAGAGGAGGTAAAGGAAGGACCCTCTGCTAGAACCTACAGATAGAGGATGGGCCATCAGCTTGACTTTGGACATTTCACCTTTCAGAACCGTCACAGTGAATCTCCTGTTGTTTAAGACACCCAGTGGGTGACAAGTCATTGAGACAGCCCTCATAGACTGCCACAGTCTGGCTGGGCACAAAATCACAAGCCACTCACAGCTTTGTAGATTCAAACAGCAATTCTTTATTCCTGATCTCACACTGGCCGTCTACAAACACGTTCTGGGGAAATCCACATTCTCTGCCCAAATCCACATCACCACTGGGCTTCTGTCTCCCAAAAAAACTGAATGAATCCCGTGAGAACTCAAGAGGAACTCAGGCAGCAGGATACACCCTATTCCCAGCAGGAATAACCTTCCTAAACCCGGAACGCCCTAAACCCAGATTGTCCTAAACCAGGAACGCCCTAAACCCGGATCCGCCCTGGTCCTTGAGCAAGGTCACCTTACATGCAATGTCACTGCAAAATGTCCTATTTCCACGAGTCCTTCCACTAAGCAACATGGGGTACGCTGGCAAGGAAATTGTCATACCTACTTGGCTAATGGCTCCCAGCAATAGACTGGTGCAGACGGTAGAGTAGATGATTCCTCTAGGTGGCTTCTCTTAGGTGAACCAACTCAGAGCACAGGGCTACAGAGCCTGACAACTCAACCTTTAGCTCACTGTCCACAGACATTGTGAGTCTCAATGCAAGGAATCTATGAGCTCATGTAAGCACGTGCACCACTAACTTTACAAAATAGGCCTCACAGAAGAGGGTGGTAAAATCCCCACATTTATAGGAGACCATATTAGGGGGAAAAAATCCCCTTTTGCTTCTAAGACAGAAGGGCTGGGGTGAGCACATTGAGCACCTGTAGGGAACAACTAAGAGACCTCATGCTGCAGAATAAAGTCTTCCCTGGGCCTGTCTTCCATGTTGTATCAAGGACTGGGGTTACTTTCACTTTCCTGGACATGTTTGGAAACTGGCTCTTCTCTGAGTTAAGGTGGAGACTGAAGAATCTGATTGTACACACTATATATATTATCTATATCTATATCTATATCTATATCTATCTATCTATATATATCTATATATATATATATATATATATATATATATATATATATATATATATAGAGAGAGAGAGAGAGAGAGAGAGAGAGAGAGAGAGAGAGAGCTGGGCACCCTGCCAAGCTGTTCTTTCCAAGTCAAGTGCAGGAGAAGACGATGCCCAGATCCAGGCCAGAGAGAGGGAAGGGCAATTGGTCTGGTGCAATTCCTTGTTGGGAAGGGCAATCAGTTGGTCTGGTGTGTCAGATGTCAGGGTCATCCGTCACAGACATGCCTTGGGCATGCCCCACCCCGTGGCCCAGTCAAGGTGGCACACAAAGCAACTACTCCAGGGCTCAACAGAGACCCTCTGCAGGGCCTCTCCCAGGGCCTCCTGGTGCTTCCCCCATTCACTGACCCTCCCTCACCCACAACCAGGGCCCCTACCTCATCAGAGCCAGTTCCACACAGCTGTCCCAAGGCAGAGGCGGACATGCTTCTTTGCCTGTGTCCCTGCAGAACATTACACAGTCCTGGCTTGAGCAAATGTTGCTGTACTACAGTAAGATTCTCCAGAGAAACCAAGCTAATGAAATTCAAGAGATAGAGACTGGAAGGGAGGCAGAGAGTGTGTGAGAGAGATTTAAAGGATTTTCTCACGTGATCATGGAGGCTGGCAAGTCCGCTCTCTGCAGGGCGGGGAGCTGGAGACCCAGGAAGAGCTGACGTTGCTACAGGAGTCTGAAGGCTGTGGCTGCCATATTTCCTGTTGCTTAGTGGGGAGAGGGTGGGTGAGTCTTCTATTCTCTCCAGGATTTCAACTGATAAAGGAAGGCCCACCTTCGATATGGAGGGTAATCCACTGTACTCAAAGCCTACCAGTTAAACTATTATTCTCACCCAAAAAACACTCTCACAGAAGTATCCAGAATATCTGACCACTTTCCTAAGCATCATGTGGTCCAGTCAAGTCAACATATAAAATTAACTATCACAGGCCGAGCACAGCGGCACGCTCCTATAATCCCAGCTGCTCAGGAGGCTGAGGCAGGAGGAAGGTTAATTCAAAGCCATCTTTAGCAACTTAGCAAAATCTATCTCTAAATAAGATATTAAAAAGGGCTGGGATGTCACTGAGTGGTTAAGCACCCCTGGGTTCAATCCCCAGTACCCCCCGCCAAAAAAAATTAACCTTCAGAAACACAATTTATACATATATAGGTAACAATCTTTTATGTATAAGCATTGTTATAAATTATAGGATATATTCTATGTGCATGTGTACATGCATTCATACAACTTAACCATTTATAAAAATAATTTTATGATGAAAACCAGGTTTTATTTATCAAAATAAAATCATTCATTGTTCATCTTGGCTGAGTTTCTATAAAACAAAAACTCTGTGGCTCTCTCTTTCTGCTTTCCTGCAGGGAGCATGTGGCCCTGTGCCCTGTAGAGGGTGACAGCTAGTCCATGTTCATTGAGGAGGATTTTGCTGAACAGGAGCGGAGACTGCAGCGCAGGTGTGTGTCCTCGCTGGACTGCCCCATCTTACCAGGCCAAGGCGTTCCCTGCCCAGCCAAGCCCGGCACTCCAGCTGGGCCATTGTGCTGCCACATGGAACAACAATGCTTTTCTGCTCCTTTTGTTCTTGGATTGTCTCTCCTCTCCCCCCCTCTCTTGCTGAGGACCACCATCTGGCCCCTGGGTGCCTGCTGCCTACTGAGCCCCCTCCTCGGCACCCCAGGATCAGGAGGTTTGGGTCACACAGGGCTCTTGAGGACTTTGGCTCCTGACTTTGGTGCAGATGAGCAGTTGCTATCACACTGACGGGATGGCTGCCCAGGGGACGGGGCTGAGCAGAGACCAGGTCTCCAGTTTGTCCCCACCCGATTCAATGTCTCCTCTGGACAGAAAGTGTGCCTGGGGTAGTTCTGGTGACCGTTTGGCTCTGTTGACCATGGCTTTTCCCACCTAAGGATCCCAGGTGGGCAGACGTCATCCTGTCTCCTGTGTGCTTCACCCAGAATCACTCCGGGAGCCTGGTTAGTGTCCTGCTGCCCCAGGGCCATGGGGACATGGTCATTCAGGGCCCACAGGATGGGAGCTGGGATGTGCCACCTGAAAGTTAAAGCAAAGCCTTTAGAAAGGAGATCAGCCAGGAGAGGAGCGTTGAAGGTCAGGAAGAGGCAGCAGAACCAGGTGGGATGAAGGCGGTGGAAAAGGGCTCCAAGCTTCCAGAGGCCGGAGGTGAATGGAGCCTCAACCTGGCAACGCAGAAGCACATGGAGGCGCTGGCCGGAGCTGAGTGAGGAATGGCTTCATCCTGGCCACCTGGAAAGACCCCACCCACACTGCTTTATGACTGAGTGCTCCCCTGAAATCTTCATCTTTTCTCCCCCCGTCTCATGTATGTTTCCCAGAAACTTTAGGGAGCCAGTGCCCCTAGTGTTCAGGCAGGGACTGGACACAGGAGGATGTCAGGGCTCCAGGTAGATGTCCCTTCTTCTCAATCTTCAAATTTTCACTCAAAAGACTGGGATATGCGTGAGGCGAGGAGCCATGTCTGAGGCTCACTCTACACTCATTTCTTGGTTGAATCAGTAAGTAAATCCAGTAAATAAAAGGTGGACCCTAGGATTGTAATATTTTTGAAATTGGAATCAAGCTGAAAAAATTTGGTCTAATTTTTTAATTCTCTTGATGAGCAGATTAAGACTCAGAGGAATTAATTCATTTGCCTAGTTTTGCAAGACTAATTCGCATTGAGTTCACACTCCAGGGTATAGATCAAATATTCATTTCCTGACCTTGTCTGTTTTCCATGATTTTGGATAACTCTTCTTGATGATTTTAGAAATGAGAGTGATGATCTCACCAACAAACCACTCCCTGTTCACAGGCACTTTTCTTGAGAAAATATTTCCCCCTCAGATTTACACAAAGTGTCTCAATTCTCACCAGGTGTCCACATTTGTGCCCGAACAGGACACCCATCTCCCCACAGCAAGGGAACGAGTAAAAATGAATCCGTTGCAAAGCTAAAGTTGGAAAAACAGGTCAACAGAAGATGAGTGGCTTCTCAAATTCCATCTTATTGACAGGGCAGGCACTGGGCCCTCAACTTGGGGCCCCTGGGATCATGTATGGTGCTCCAAGGACAGGTGACAAACACTGCACACTCCACCAACCACACATCGAAGTGGCCTGCTCAGGTCACCCGACCTTCCCTGCCATCCCAGGAGGGGACGGGAGGCCTCGAGAGAACACCAACCTTTAAAATCCCCAAGGAGTAGAGGTGCTCAGAGGGAAACCGAGGAAGAACCAGTGGGGGAACAGAGGGGGTGTCTTGTCTTGCCAGCATTGGGGGACGGCACCGAGAGCCCAACGGACAGGGCTGAAAGAGGCCACTGGGGTTGAGGTCAGCAACTGTGAGCCCCTGCACCGAGCCAGCTCAGCATGGTGGCGAGTTCAAAGCCTGTCTTAGACTGAGAAGCAAACCAAGCTGACGGGAGTGGAGAGGGGTTAAGGGAGGAGGAGACGGTGGGAGTAGGGGAAAGTCAGAGCAGTGGCCTTCTTTTAAATCCTGTGTCACGGTGACATTCAGGTGCCATCTCTATCTTTCAAGGCAAGTCCCCACCATGACCCTGGAACGTGGGAGAGGGACTTGGGAAGAGGGAAACTGTGCAGATTAGGAGTGAAGCCTGCCAGGCCCCAGGGAGGAGGCAGGACCAGGGGGGACCAGGCTGGCTCTGCCAAGCCTGGGCACTGAGGGCAAGGAGCTGTCATCTGGCGCCCCTGCCCTCTCCCTACGGACTGATCCCAGCCCATCGGGGCCTTGGACCTGGGGTGTGGAGGACACAGTTCAAAATGTGGCCACCTCCTTGAGCTTGGTTCTTGTTTACTCAGGGCTCTGCCTCACACTGAAGGGCTTCTCCCATCTGTGTCAGAGATGGGACGAGGCAGACACGATGGTCAGGCAGATGCTCAGGTGTAAGATGTCAGTCAGTCACTGACGGAACCGGTTCAGGACTTTTAAATATTTTAGAGAAGACTTTGCTAAAACAGATATTACTCTGTATATTTATATGACTGGGATCTAATTTGAAATCAGGATAGAGACTTATGTCTGTGTTACACAAATTTACATAAGCAGATTTGGGTTTTTTTCCCGTCATGGGGAAAAATGATTCATTATAGTGTAGGGAAAATGGCAGGTCAATTTGTGCCCTGGACTCACTTTCTCTTTAGCATGATTAATGAAGATGGACACTGGAGTCTGTCTTGTTCCTCTCTGAGCCCCAGGGACAGTTAATTAGCCCTTGACTCCCATCCCCACCAACAGCCTCTGTTTCCCATTCCCATGATTCAGGAAGCACCAGGCATCTATAGCTGGGGTCTCCTTGCAAGAGACCATGGACAAATTGACAGGTGTCACCCTGAAAGCAGCAGCCTGCAGCACACAGGAGAGCAAATTAACCCAGGAAGCATTGATCGACCACATGGTGGAATCCAAATGCCAATGCAATTTCCAAATGCTAGTTTTAAGTGCAGCAGAAGCCATCTATAAATTCACCTCTATGACTTTTACATTCATAATTTATTTCCTGCCAGGAATCTAGTACCTTGCCATGTAGCTACTGCACAATAAGAGACCTTGCGAATGGAATTAAAAGGCACAATTCACATACTTGACTTTTCCACCTCCAAAGCTCCTGGGATTTTTAAATTCAGTTTGAATTTCCTGAGAGCTTTTTAAGAATTGCAGGTTTTCTGGTTAACAACCAAATTCAAGTAAGGCTTGGTCCCAGATGGATTTTGAAAGCCCATTTAGTAGCATGCTCTGTGGGCCTCAGTTCCAGGACTGAGCTGACTGCCCCAGAGTGGGCAACATGCCCAGAGAGGAAATGCCTTAGCTTCAGGGCCTGGGCCAGGAACAGGAGTGAGCTCAGTCCTTAGGGGTCCTACCTACAACAAAGAAAGAAGAAAAGCTCACATGGAAATGAGACGTACTACCCGAGTGGCATATGCCCCTTTCTTTATTAAGGAAATTGAACAATACAAAAACCATCTACCAAAGTGACACCCTTACATCCTGGCTCCTCAAAGTGACCTCTGCAGACAGCCGCTACTGCATCATCAGCACTGGTGTGCTGAGCCCTGGCTATCTGCATACGTGTGCCAGGAAACATCTGAGACCCAGAAAAGGACCTCTTGCTGGAGGTCAGCCCTCTGATGACACTCCCTTTCAGCTGGCCTCACACACTCCGGACTACTCTGCATGGTTCCCACATCAGGCTGCATCTTCCAGCTCCCTCCCTCCTTGGAGTCAACCCTGGTTCCCTCCTTCCTTCTCTGAGCCTCTGATTTCCATCTCCTGGGGCAATTTCTTCATGTCTGTGGGTGTAACTCCTACAAGCAAAATGAACAGGTACACTTGAGAGCTGATTTTGGTTGGAATGTGTGAAAGTGCATGAACGTTGGTGGCCACTAGATAACCAAGAGCTTCCTTGTGCTGATCAGTCTGCTTGCCTCAGCAGGGACAATTGCTGAATGAATCCCCTGGTTTTCATCACCATCAATTAGGAGCCTGGAGAAGAAGGAGGCTAAAACCCCACTAAAAGTGGGCATGCAGAGGGAGCACTCGAAGTTGTATTCCTTGACTCTGTAGCTCTGCCCAGGACCGCAGGCCTTCCAGCCTGTCCAGCATGAATCCCGCTGTGCATCTCCCCACAAGCTTCCCTGGCTTCAGAGTTACACACACAGTAACCTGATGTGCAGCTCTGGCACCTCGACCTGTTCAAACCCTGCTTGCTCCCCCAGGTCTCTCCTGTCTTCACTAGGTACCCCTCCAGCCTTCAGTTCTCCTGGGGATCAAGTGCTTCGCCTCCCCTGACCCCAGGGCCTGCATCACACATCCACCCAGGCTGGGTGTTCTTCCTCTGGTGTGAACAGGATGCTGGCTGCCTGCCCCCTGCGTTCACGCTGGCACTGCGTAGGCCCACGTCTGGCAAGGGGTCCTTTGGTTCCTGTACCAAAGGAGGCACTGCCTTTCCTGGGCTGGATTGTAAAATGGGTCTGTGGATTTCTGCTGGGAGAGGAGGCTGCCTGTGGCTGGGGAGAAGGGGCATCATGCTTTGTAATGCCCTGCCCTTGGGAAGGACTGTCATCTGCATGTGCGAAGTCTGGCCTCCACAGGGAAGTCCTGGGCAGGGAGGCCAGAGTCTGCTGTCCTGGGAGAGGACACCCTTCTCCTTCAGGCAGCCTGTGCTGCCCACAGGCTTGGCCATCAGAACAAAGTTTATGAAGTGTGACATTTCAGAGGTTACTGCATTCACATTCAGTCACACAGACACACTCTCTCTTCTTCTGTCAGGACTTTCCAGTGGAGTTCTGGCAACATGAAGGGTCTGCTTCACATAAGTCTCCTTTGTCCGTGTGGCTCTTGCAACTAGTCCCTTCCCTCCAGGCTTGGAGACCAGGGGCCAGGCCATCCCTGGAAGTCCACATCTTTCCTCTGAAGTGCAGAGGCTCCATGGGTGGGACAGGAAGGGGCTGGGCAGGGCTGGATGGGAAGGAACCCATGTCCTCTGTGGGTTTTTTCATATGGGAAGACTCTCTTCTGTCTCCCAAAGGTCTCCTTCATCCAAGAGACTCTTGGTCCTCACCTGAATGAAGGATGAAACATAAATGTTGGTGAAACTACTCTGATCAATATGGTCCTTCTGCAGGCAGGAACTTGACAAATACCATAATGATAACCAAGTGAGGGAGGTGTAGAGGGCAGAAGCCGCCAGGGCAGGATGATGAGTGAGGAGGTCGGAGCAGGGTCAGAACAAAGGAGCAGGGAGAGGTCTTCCAATGAGGTCACCTTCCTGCTTGATGAAAGTGCTCACGGACACAGCAGGGACCCACCCAGACAGACACTTCCTTACTCATGCTCCTAAGTGGAGACCCAATAGAAAAACTAAAATAGATGCGTGGACAGAGAGGTCACCCATCAATAGTAGGAGTGCATGGACAGGGGAGGAGATAGGGAAGGGAGGAGATTCCAGAGACTATAAAGAAGAACAGGCTAAAACTCCCCCACCAGATCCCCAGCTCTGGGTCCCCTTCACATTGGAGAAGTTCATTTCAGTATCTCCGTCACCTTTGCAATGACCCTGCTCCTGGCTTGCTGTCTCTGTGTCCTGTTCTACAATGCTTTGCTGAATGGACACAATGAACCCAGCACCCTAGGCAGTAACAAAAGTGGACACAAGATGTGGCACTGCTGAGAAGTGAAATCCGTGCCGTGGGTCCTTGCTGGGCAGCTCAACACAGCACTTCCTTCAACAGCCTGCACTGCTGACCCCATGCCCCTTCCACCGCCTCACCCAGGGCAAACCCATAAACAGTTTCCTGCCACAGATACGGACAGTGGCCAGGTGTGCCCAGGGGTGCTCCTCAGTACCTCCATCAGCTTCTGGGCTTCTTGATTTCTGCTGGTGTGTTGTCAGACACCCAGATCACACCATGAAAAACAATGTAATTACTATTATGTGTGTCAAGGGCTCTTGGCCTTGCCTTTCTGTTTATGTAATTTTTGACAAAAACAATGTAGCTTTCCATTCTAATGGTTTGAATCACAGAAAGGGGCAGATTGAGGGCTCTCATTTTCAAATAGCATGGGTCTGTTCCAGGGAAGAGACAAATCCCTAACGCTATTGTATTTTAAGTGTTGGTCGTACTGAGAATTCCTGTTCACTGACGGCTCTTTCAGAGGCACCAGCACAAGAGGAAGGATTCAAGATTCTGGTACCATTGGGGCTCCAAAGAGCAAGGGGTTGTGGGACAGGTGGTGGGAGCCACCAGTGCTGGGCATCCGGAGTGTTCCCTCAACATGTGCCACACATCCTTGTAGGTGGGCATCATTATCCCAATTCTGAGGAGGAAAACTTGCAGCTTAGAGAAGATAATAATTAATAAAGCAACAAAGCAGTGACGTGGCAAGACCAAGATTTGAGCTGTGGGTGGACACCACGCCTGTGAATGCTGGACTGTGCTGGACTGTGCGGTGCTAATGTTTCCTACAAGGCTATTTTGCTACAGATAAATAGTTAACCTTCCAAGTTTTCTTCAGTATGCTTGGGAGCTTTGTAGATACTTTGCAGTCAAACAGGTCTTCCTTAGAAAGTCAATGCTTTAGAGGAATAAATGGATTCATTTTAGATGTTGATGCTCCATCAAATAACTACAATGACCACAGGACCTACATGTAGCAGCTTCTCAGCAAATATGTGTTAGATGAGGGAGAGACTGACTGAGTCCTGCATGTCTAAGTGGACAACACTGTCCACGTGTTTGAATTTTCAAAATGAACAGATGTGGTCCCCGTCATCCTGTTCTTGATCTGTAGGGCCACATGGGACTGTAAACCAACAAGACCAGCAGATGGACTTGGAAGAGGTCACCTATGAAGGAGGAGGACACTGGAGGACAGTGGCCAGCACACTCACTGATCGGGGGTTTCCTGAGGGCTGAGGAATAGAAGACCCTCAGATGGCTGGAGCCAGGTGAGTGCTGGTAGCGGGTCAGACTGCTTCAACAGCATGTGCAACCACGAGGCTGAGCCGGGGCTCCCAGGCAAGGTCACACAGGACTCAGAATCATGGCGGGGACTGACATTTACATGCTACTTACTCAGTGGAATAGTTGAACACATTCAGGAAAAACTGTAGCGAAGAGATGAGAAGAGAGCTCAGTAGTGACCCTCCCCAGCAGAGGCCAGGGTGGGGAGGGAAGGCCAGAACAAAGACGGAGGGGCTGCCCTGAGGTGGCGGCAAGGCAGAGGTGTGGCTGAGGAGGGGACGCGCTCCCTGGAGCCCAGTGCCCCAGGGCGGGCTCTACCTCTGAGCCTGCGGACCCCACAGCTGCTCACAGGAGGGTTGGGACATCTGCTGTTTGGACTGGGCCCGAGTGACCACGAGTTGGCAAGGTCTTCTCTTCCGGCTCAGAACGGTGTGCTCTGAAGGGTTTGCCTCACGGTCCATTAGGGATTCACCAGCCTCTCCCATCAAAACAACAATCCTGGACTGGAGGTTCCTCAAAAAGCCCTGTCATCCGGGTAAGAGGCGCCTGCACTGGGAGCGCTGGAGTCCGTGATTGGCAGCTTTTCTTTATTCTGGTCTCACATCACCATTTAAACCAACCAAAACACTCATCTTGCCAGAGAGTAAATTGCCACTTTGAAACATGAGTATGAGATTCTGCGTACTCGCCATTGTGAGGTGGTGAGGGCTGGGGGTGGCGGTGGGCAGGAGGCCATTTGCATCTTGTTATCCCTCCCTCCTTCTTGCTTCCATAATCATCGAAACACTTCAGATCATTAACTCTGCCAAATACAAATTAGAAAAATAAAACTCTCCCAACTGACCCTTTTCCTAAGCCCAACTCCAGTTTACAATTCTCAGAATTTTCTAGATGAAATTAATCCTGTTGCTTTTGCCTCCCAACCTCTTCCCAAGTTCTTCCTAACCTCTGTCTCTTCATAAGCTCTACCAAACACACACATTTGAAGCTAATAAAATATCAGATTTAACTCACCCTGAACTCTTGCTCAGCAGAGCAACTAAGCATATTTACTTCTTGTTACCTTGAGAATTGAAAACTTGTATAATATTCATTGTCACTTATCAGTGAGAGTATAGACGGAGTCTGAAGTCACTAATTACCCACAGAGAGCTTTACAAGTGAGGATGCTTTCGCGTCTCATAGAAGGCTATGGATGCACCCCAGGTGCTCAGTCAGGGCCTCTGAAGTGCAGGCAAAAGGTGAACTCTGCTCAGGAGAGCAAGCCAGCACCGGGGCAGGAAGCCACCTTCCACAGCCCCTGTCCCACCATAAAATCTCTGCCAGTCAATAAAAATTTTAAATGTGCTAGTTTAAATTTCAAACAGATTTTATAGAAATCAACATAAGAAAAAATAGGCCTAGAGTAGTCCTCTATCATTGAATCTCAATCAAACACCTCTCTACTGCAGTCCCGAGGGTCAGGGTTGCCAGAGCAGGAGGGACAGGCCCAGCGGGGGCTGCACAGCCAGCAGCCAATCCTGGCCCCAGGTGACAAGGTGGCCTTGCTGTCTCCTCACCAGAAGAGCAGTGTGTGTGGAGGGTGCTTTCCATTCCAGGGTTTGATTGACATGGAGTCTTCTGTCATCTCCTGCGTAGTGGACCCTGTTTTGCTGGGAAGGGGCCAGAGTCAGGCATACAAACTGGATCGTCACTGAATCCAGCCAAACCAAGCAAATCTAAATAGGGTTTTTTGCTATGTTTACAACATCCATTTTAAATCTTTTCATATCTTAATGCTTATGTTAAAAACTACGAAAATTCTGTAAAAATACATACTCTCAGCAAACACTTTTGAGCATCCTGTCTGAGCAGGTCCTGGGCAGCTGGTGGACGCTCACTGCTGTGGAAGGAGCTCTATCCTCAGGTCCAGTCAGCGGGTTGGTGTGATTTGTTCACACACGTGATAAAGGGTTACTCAGATTCGTGTGTGTTTTGTCTTCAAACACGCTACATGCACATAGACGCATGTGCACATGTGTACATATCCACACAAAATGTTTATGTGTTGTCCATGATGTTTAGATCATACTGTTCTATATCCTGAGTTTTACACTGAGCATAAAATCGTCATTCAGATCCAACTGCTTGGAGCCTCCTGAAGCTTTCAAAGTAAGATGATTTCTGTTTGTTCTGTTCATTTGCTTTTGATTTCAGAAAGCTCATCACTTCAGGGGTTCAGAAACCAAAATGTGATTTAACCTTTTTTATAAATGTGTGCTGTTTTATTGATTATTCACCTTTAACTTGACTGCACATTTTTTTAACTGACATATAACAATTGCCCATATTTATGCAGCACAGTGTGATGTTTGGATGTGTGTGTTCACTGTATAATAATCAAATCAGGACATTTATCATGTCTGTCATCTCATGCGTTTAGCATTTCTGGATAGAGAACATTCAGAATCCTCTCTTGTTATTTTGAAATAGCCAGTACAATATTTTTTAAAAAGAACACACAGAATGCCACTGAAGTCAATACCCCAGCAACTCACTGTCCTGCGCGCTCACTGGTCTTGGGAACACACCAAAGTTCCCCCCACCTCCCTTCCCTGCTCTGCTTTTCACGGTGCTCTCTGCGCAATGCAGGGTCACTGCTGCACTAGGCCGACCGCTGCGTTTTCTGAGACTCCAAAGTTGTGCAGGATATGAGGTGGAGCGCAGCACAGCCGCAGTAGATAAGAACAAACAGCATGTAGTGGTCATTTTTTTAATCTGGGTCCGAGGGCTGTATTAGTCAGACCTCTCCAGAGAAACAGAACCAATAGAATGCACGTGCATGCACACATATATGAACACACACCCACAGCACGTGCACATGCAAAGATATTATGATAAAGAATCAGCATATGCAATTATCGAGGCTACCAAGTTCAAAATCCTCAGAGTGGGTCACCCGATGCTGCAGGTGGGCTCCAGTTTGAAGATAGCAGGCAGGAGACCTAGGAGAGCTCAATTTCCAGCTCAAGTTCAAAGACTAATTGCTGCAGTAACAAGGGGGAGCTCATGTTTTGGATGAAGTTCAAAGCAGTTCTCCCTTGCTTGAGGTAAACTACACTTTCTGTTCCAAGTAACTTCTCATACAATCAGCTGGTTGGATGAGGCCCACCCATATTATGGAGACCTTCTGCTTTGCTCAGGGTGCTAATTTAAATGTTGATGACATCCGCAGGGCACTCACGGAGATACACAAAGTTACACTTGACCAATATCTGGTCATTCCATGGCCCATCCAATGTGACACAAAATGCACCATCTCAGGTACACAACATCACTTTCAGTCACTTTTAATATAAAAACCACTACCTATTATAATTGTGTTGCAAATTAGCCAAGGCTTCTGCTTTTAAAATGAAGAATAACAGAAGAAAACCATTCAATAAAGCCAAGCTCTATTCTTGCCCAGATATATTTTAAAAATTAAGGTGAATTTGGAGAAGGTTGGCTGAGCCCTCAGCATTTAATCCAAATCCAGCAGAGAATTTAAAGTCTATTTTCATTGAAAACTCTCCAGAAGGCTGTTTTCCTAGAAAGGGACTCTAGAATCATAAAAATGCAGGTGCTTTGTTTGCAGTGGGACAGGGGTTGCATGGAAAGGTTCTGCCACCAGGCATAACAACTGAAGGGAGTTTCCAATAAATCCTGGCACAGACTTGCTGAAATTACAAAGTGTCTTAACAAATGTCATCAAAATATATTTTTGATACAACATAGTAAAGTCATGTCATCCTACAGATTATTTATTTATACATTGATAAATGGTTAACTAGAAATCAAAGATTCACCTCAAAGGATTCACCTTCTGGGTCACCCCAGGTCCTGACTGAGACAGGCTCTCTTTCTCCTGCAATCATCTTTCAACTAAAGACCACAGTCACTGCACAACTTCTAGAAATGGAAATGAGCAATAGGTGGGATTGCAGATGATGAAAAAACTAATCTTTGTGCTATTCTGAAAACCAGGATTGATTTTTGTATAGGAATTGTCCAACACAAGTCTCCAGGAGTCTGGATTTACTTTAAGATGACAAAGTGTGTCTGCTACTGCAGCCTATGTGGATCCCAGACTGTCCCTGAACAGCAGTTCATCTAAGAGGCAATAGTTAGTCTACCGATGATGGCTTGCAATACTATTCACAAGGTCACGTGGCAAACCACAAGCAAAACGTGACTTTCTGTTTCATGGCTGGGCATGCCTCCACATGATGTAGGCATGCCCGTGCCAAGGTGCCCCATGTTTGTCAGCTTCCATGCAGTAAGAAACAACGACTCACTACCTTCTGCATGTGTCAGGTGACCTGTTACCTTCTTGCATATGCATTGAACAAGTGACTTTGCCACCACCAAATGTCACTGCCTCCCTCTGGCATTTCCATGGCTCTCACATTCAGTCTTCCTCAATCCTTCTCTAGTCCTTACTTAGTTGTGACCACTGAGCTCTGCTGTTTAGAGATTGTGGCAGAACAAGAGGCAGTAAACATGACCCATGTTATCCGTAACCAGCTCACTCTGATGCAATGGAGAATACTCGAAATTCTGAGTTTCTGCCCCAAATCCTACATGAAAGGACATTTATGAATAGCTAAGAAAGCTAACTGGTGTTATAACTGACACAGTTGGCAATCTAAACTAAAACTTTGGATTCCTTTCATGTTTTCTGAAAAGTCATTTTAAGAATGTGAGGGATGAGGTTCAAGCGAATGATTTTCAAATCACATGTATTCAAGAAATGGCTTTCAAATGCTGAGGTCCAGAGTGGCACATGATATACACAGCAGAGTGGCAGGAACACGAGGTCAGAACTTCCGTGATTTCAAGATAGGAACATTCTGAGTTGCTCCATTTCATAAAAGGGAATGTACCTTAGAACATTTGATAAGATGAACTACAAACTGAGCTTTTCAGATACTTGATTATTCCTTCAGGTATATTCTTTAGTTTCTCTTAAATTTGTTTTGTTATGTGGTTACATAATACTATTTCCATTTTAGGGGGAGGAAACCTGGTAAGTTTAGCTGTATCCTCAATAGATCCCAAACCCTTCATATTAGAAGTCTAAACACCAGGACTGATCGCCGTGCAGATATCAGCTTTCTATCTTGTTATGGTTTGGAAAACTCCTGGGTGAGACAGAGCAGGATTATTTAGAGGTGAAATGATGAGATTATGAAGATGATGACCTAATCAGCAGATTAATCCATTGGGTGGATTGATAATCTGAGCTAACTCTAAGCAGGGAGGGCATGGTGGAGGAGGTGGGTCTCTGGAGGTGTGCCCATGGGTGTTATCGTACCTCACTGCTGTCACTCAAGCTCTCTGATCTCAGACACTATGAACTTAGCAGCTTTCCTCTGCCATGCCCTCTGCCATGGTGGGCTGCCTCACCCGGGGCCCAGGGCTATGGATTTGGCCAAACATGGACTGAAGCTCAGAAACCATGACAAGCTTTGCCTCTCTAGGCTGTTGGGTATACTAGTCACAGTGAGGCAAAGCTGACTAACAACCTTTTGTTTGGATAAAAAAATAAATAAACGCTGCCCCAAACAGGCAGATTAATGACCCCAGAAGGTAAATTCAAATTATGGGGTGGGGAGGATGGCTTAGATTGTAGAGAGGTCCTTGGTCTAGGAAAACAGCCAGACCCAACAGGGTCGTAGCAGGACGCTCTGTGGCCATCTCCATTCTGATCCCATCTGCTGGGCTACATCAGGGGCAGTCCGACAAGTGGGCCAAGGCTGTTTCAAGGAATGGGACCCAGCCAAAGGTCCAGACAGCCTCTGACACGGTGCCGTTCAGTGAGCATGCCCATGAGCCCTACATCAGAGATGCGCGGGGCCAGCAGACACACGGCAGGCACTAAATGGGCCATGTGCCTGGGAGCCTGGCACTGTGACACCCAAATCAGACCCAGCAGCTTTCCAAAGCATCAACAACGGCACTGAGTCCTCCATGACTCTCGGGCTGGGCTGCTTCAGTCCACTTGCCAGTGGTTTCAGGGGTTCCACACCCAGTGTCTGTGACTTTGTTACTTTACATGGCAAATGTGAAGGTGCGAATGTCACTAAGTTAAGAACACTGAGTTTCAAAGACGTCCTGGATCATCCAGGGTCTCTCTCGCAGCTGTGATCAATCAGGGAGATGTGACATTTCTGGCCTTGAAACTGGAGGAAATGGCAACAAGCTAAGGGACACAGTGGCTTCTAGAAGCTGGAAGAGACAGGAACATGTGTTTTCCCAAGGACCTTGGGAAAGGAATGCAGTCCTGCCAACACCTTAATGTTAGACCAGGAGAGCTTTTGTCCAAAGTCTGACCAACGAAACAAGATGACAGATCCGTACCGCTCGAAGCCTTGAAATGTGGCAATTTGTTATGAAGTGATAGAAACACCCAAAGTCACTTCACAGGAAGCAGCTATGGTAGAAACCTGTGCTCACTGACATCCCCAGTGGAGTGGTCCCACAGGTGACAGGGGCAGTGCAGGGGTCCAGGGAGCAACCTTTTCAGACCCTCTCAGAAGCCTCAGGCTCTCGGATCCATGACACTCCCAGGGTGGGGACAAGGCAGCCTCACTCCCAATTCTGCCTCAGGCTTCGCACTGCTTCTCCTCTGCGCATCCCTGCCAAGCCCCCATCTCTCTTTCCCTTACCAGGAGACAATCAGGATAATTCAGGGAAAAGCCCCATGTGCTCATCTTCCTGTGCCGAGGCCCACTTTATATAGGTCCTGATTCTCCCAGGCAGATCCAGGTGGGCGCGGAGACCCTGAGAACCTGCCTTTTCCTGTAGCTAACTCCTGTTAATCCGCACACTCACTCAATGCAGAGGCCACTTCTGTCAGGGCTGCTTCAGTCAGCTCAGCCCAGACCTCTACCTGTGCACATCAGCCAGATCTAGTTTAAATTCCAACTATTGAAAATAACTTTTCCTCTGCAGAGAGCCTCTGCTCTGCAGGGCACGTGCCTACTTCATTTCTAATCCCACAGCCAGTTAATTGGTGACTGTAATATGATGTCCCTGTTTACCACTAAAGAACTGAGAACTCTAGGAACGCATGCCTCCATTCTCATCCACAGCCTAGGGGAGCAGGGAGGGTCTGCCTTCCCGTTAGCCTGGCTCAGAAGGTTTTCAACACTGCTCACTGGGCACTGTTGATTGCAAGCTTTTGAAGCTGAGGGACTGTGTTTCATTTAATTACAAGGGCCTAACGTGATGCTCAGCCCAGAGCCTGGCAGAAGGCAAGCTGCTCAGTAGGGTATCCTCTGCTCAGGTGCTCATTAAGTGTCAGGAAGGAATGGGAAAGATGGGCAATGTAGGGCTCCTCACCTCTGTGGATGGTCCCATAGCTGTAAACACAGTAGGCTTGGATTCCAAGTGATAGTTAAACTTAATTGAAATGAGACCTGAAAAGAGGATTTGAAGTATAAAACATTTTTAGAAAAGTGCAAAAAGCTACTAATCATTTTTTGAGTCTTCTTGTTTTAAAGAGATATGTAGTAGTGATGACATGCTAAAGACATGCAGGTCAAATTAAACCTCTCCGTGTGTAATAAATCCTGGGCTCTTGCTAGAAGGACGCTTTAGAGAAGATGAATAATGAGGGATTGAAACGCAAGGCTGTGGTTGGCACCCAGCTTCCCACCACTCCCTGGTTGACCAGAACTCCCTTTGACTTGCTTGGCATTTCTGTGCTGAAATGTACTCTGTTTGGCTCTCAAGGTTTCTCTCCAGGCCACAACCTTCTCTGTGTCCCTATCTTGCCTCCACAGATGACATCAAACAAGCTCCCTTGTCCTGCAGCACTAAATTGGTCTGGCAGTAGAGGAGGAGCAGGATACGACCTGGTGAGGTGGGGGTGAACCCATGGCCCAAGCTCACCTTCCTGCCCAGGGAGTGCAAGCCCTGCTGAGTTCTCCACAGAGCATGGCTGCTCTCTGGGGGGTTGAGATCTTTGCAGCCCTCATCAACAGCTGTCTTCCCATCCTCTAGGCCCAGAGACAACTCGAAGTGTCTCTAGTTCTGAGTACAACCATCACATGTAGTCTTCCTCACCCATGTCCCACCTTGGAAATGACCCTTCAAGGAACCACTTGCTCACAGCATTAGCTCACCAGCTGTTCACTGCTCACTACTGCAGTCACTGAGAAGACCCTCAGATCTCGGTGGCTTAACCCCAGAGTCGATTCCAACTCAGATAAAGTCCAGTGAGAGATTTCTGTAGGTTTCACCAAGACCCCTTCTACCATCTAGAGATGGAGATTCCATGGGCCAATCTTGGACATGGCATCTATCACTTCCTAGAGTTTTGTTGGTCGGGATGTAAATGCAGAGGAGGCTGGAAGCAGTCACCTTGGACCCTGGAGCAAAGTAGATGGTCCTGGAGAAAAGTCAGGCAATCTCTGCCACACTGGTTTAAATTTTAATCACCGAAGAAAATGGACATATCTTCCATGACAATGTTTGTGTCCTGCACTGGGAGCTCTTGGGAGGAGGCATGATATAGGTAGAACTTGCTGGATTCCTGTTCAAGGAAGCACCCAATTTTGCCACGAAAGACCTGTGGAGGACCACGATCTTCATGTGTGAAGGCTCTGGCTCAGGACGTCTGACTGTCGACCCCTTGCACCTAGGAGCCAGTGGAAGAGCAGGAGAGAAGCAAAGGACACACATTACAAGTTTTCCCAGGACATCTCCTTGGAACTCAGCTCCGTCACCCTGGAGAGAGGATTTGTCACTCTACATTCCATCAGCTGCCTTCCTGCCGAGCCCCTGAGACCAGGGCAAAGGACAGGTAGCTGATTACCAAATAAAAAAAAGATGAGTAGGTGGCACTCCCCATCCCCCTGACGCTAACAGCCTCCAGGGAGGGGAAAGGTCCGCACTCTCCAGCGCAAGCCGTCCTCCCAGGACTGCTCTCTTTCCGGCCTTTTGTACTTTGGGTCGCCTAGGCAAGATCAGAGGAGCAATGGTTGTGCAACTGATGTGATTCTGCAATCTGTATATGGGGTAAAAATGGGAGTTCATATCCCACTTGAATCAAAGTGTGAAATATGATATATCAAGAACTATGTAATGTTTTGAACAACCTACAATAAAAATTAATTAAAAAAAAAAAGATCAGAGGAGGAGGACACAGGAGAAGAAAGGAAACCTGAAATCTGTCAAGGGATAGGATGTCTCCCCCCTTGGACACCAGCTCTGGACCCCTTCTTCTCCAGAGGAGTCTCTCGCCCCCCCCCCCCCTTCTGTTTCTTAAATAGAATTTACTTTTCCCTCTTTCCTCAGCATTTAATCTTCAAAACCAGAACGAGGAGCTGATCCTGAATTCAAGACCCATTTCCCCACTTCCCCAAGCCCTACCGAGGATCCCCACTCTTCTCAAATAATGGACCCACTGAATCGGAATCTTTGGCTGGAACTCTTCCTCTAAGGGGACTGATGAGGTCTAGGCCGTGGCACTACCGGGATGGAGTGGGGCCTGTTGGACGTCTTCTGGTCACTAGGGTGCTGGCTTCTCCCCCGCCTCCCTCTCTCTCTCCACTGCCACCCGTACCCCCTGCCATGGTGAGTGCCTGGCCCAGGAGGAGGGGGAATGGGTCCATGTCAAAACCTTGGGATGAGAGCCTTGGTGGGCCCCTTTCTGCATGTTTACACAGGAAAGATGATGGAGGGACACTGCTGTTGGCTGCAGGGAAATGGGAGTGAATTAGGAGAGAAGGACATGAAGGCTTCACTTCTGGAAGGAGAAGAGGAGCTAGTGACACCATGACAGGCAGCGAAGAGCTTGGGGGACTGGGCAAGACCCTGGGTGAACAGAAACAGCAGGAAGAGAGAAATCAAAATCCAGTTACTTTGAGACAGCCCCAGCTCTCGTGAAGTCACTTTGTCACCTCTTACCCTATACAGACACAAAGGCCACAGACCCCCCTCGGAGCCCTGAAGGGGTCAGGCTTTCCTGCTGTCCTGGGCTGCCCAGTCCCTGCCTTCCCATCCCACCCTACTCTCAACCTCTTGTGCATTTTTTTTAATCAAAATGCACCCTAAGGGACATGTCTGTGCCTGCCACTTGTACTGACATAGGCATTAGGGCCAAGTGGTACCCTGCTGGGGACTCCAGTGTCAAAGTCCAACGTGGAGAGAGGAGCTTCAGCTTCACCCCTCTGGAGAAGTAGACATAGTGACAAATGTGCTCGTGAGACCCCGACTGGGTTGTGACTTCCCTCCAACCAGTCCCCATGGGTCGGCTGCTCCTGAGCTCCCTGCATCCTGCACCCTCTGAAGCCACCTGGCCCAAGTTCACTGACCTGCCTGTGTGCTCCTCTGACTGCTCACACCTGCAGAGTGTGGGCTAGTTTTGTAAGAACTCTGATTCTCAGTGCCTTGTGCAATGCTGGGTGCTCAGGGACAGGTGCAAACCACATTGGCAGAGACCTTTGAACTTTTGTTGTCTCCATGGAAGTTCTCTCTGTTCTTTCTGGCTGTGTGTTTTGAACTTCTTTCCTCTGTACCTATTCTCATGATCAACCATCTCTCTCAAATGCCCAGCTCCTGCCAGCTGCTCAAGAGACTTTTCAAACTTTCCTGTTTTTAATATTCCCAGAGTTGAGATCACCTGTCCAAAGACAGAAGAATGATGTTCAGTGCCCTGTGTGGTGGCCACACCTGTCATCCCAGCAATTTGGGAGGCTGAAGCAGGAGGATCTCAGGTTCAAAGTTCAAAGCCAGCTTTAGCAACTTAGAGAGGCCCTAAACAACTTAGCAAGACCCTGTCTCAAAACGGAAAATAAAAAGGTCTGAAGATGAGGCTCAGTGATCAAGCAACCCTGGGTTCAACCCCCCCTACCAAATATGTGGGGAAAAGGACTGGGGATGAAACTCAGTGCACCCCTAGGTTCACTTCCGGTAAAAGGGGGTGGGTAAGGGAGGGAAGAGGGGCTGGGTCGTGGCTCGATTGTAGAGTGCTTGTCTATCATGAGCAAGGCACTGGGTTCCATTCTCAGCACCCCATATAAATACATAAAATAAAGGTCCATTGACAACTAAAAAGAAGAGAGAAATGAAGAGAAAGGAAGGCAGGCAGGCCCAGGATTTCGGCATGGAAACCCACTGCATGAGCCTTTCCCACCTTGGTGGCCTCCTCCCACCTGCTTGCTTTACACGTCCCTCTGTCCCTCTAGGTTTTTCTAGTGGTTCATTTCTTGCTTTCCCCCCCTTCCCAGCTGCTGTTCTCCTCACGAATGTGTGTGGCAGCTTCATGTCTCTCAAGAGGCTGGCAGGCTCCTGTCCCTTGGGCTGAGGCTCATTTCATCCCCAGGGCGCTCAGCTCCTGGAATCCAGGACACCCGGCTTGACTTCTGGACACCTCCTCGGCTTGCCAGAGCCACCTGCAAACCCAGTGCTGAGGAAGGAGGGAGGAGGGAGAGCAGACCTGCCCGGGCCTGCAGGGCCCTCGCCAGGTGCATCCATCCACCAAACACAGGAAGACGTTGCCCGTCGTGAAAGTCAGACTGCATCTACAAGTGAGTGGTAAAAGTACTGCCTCTTAAAATAAAAATCTATAAAGATATTTAGAATTACAATAACATTTGTAAAGAAGGGTAGAAAATGTTCAGTATTATCATTATATTCAAAATGTTAGAGGAAAAAAAAAACACCTTAAAACCTAACAACATGCAGAAAGAAATTAATAAAAAAAATGCATTTTTTTAAAAAAGGAAGAGGGTAAAAATTCAAAAAACTAGTTATTTGGGGAAAAACTTTAATAAAACAAAAAATATTTTGCAAAACCAATAAATTTAAAAGTTTTAAGAGCCATAAATTCATAGTTTTAAAATTATAAAGATTAGGGATGGAAAATAAGTTAGAAGAAAAGTGTAGTGTCCTTGGATGGGGAGATTAAAATTTAAAAATAACTAAAGATTAGGAGTGAATTATATGGAAGTATAACTATAAATAAATGAATCAGTATTTAGAAATTCAACAAAACCCAGCCAAACAAAAAGCCCTCCATTCCAGACAATTTTAGATAAAAATTCTAATAATACTTCAAGAAACAAATATCCTACCACTTTAGAAATTGTTTAAAGGACTAAAAATAGAAAGTCTTGTCTCAAAGCTGGTATTAAAGTTGTTTAGAATAGGGACAAGGACGTTATGAGAAAGGAATGGAATAAAGTGATCTCATTATTGACCATAGAAAAATGTTATATATATTAACAAACTAAAACTACTGCTATACATAAAAGTAAACAAGATGGACACAGCAGGTAGCCACCAAGAGTGCAAGAATGACAAAAAATCAAGCACTGAAATGCAAAAATGAGATGAAAATCCATTAACTTAAAATGTACATACATGTGTGTTTGATAAATTTAATATACACTCAAAATAGCTTTGTAAAAACATGACAAGAGTTTTCCTATTGTAATGAAAGATAAAGCCTTGCAATAAATCCGGTAATTAGTTCTGAAAAAAGAAAAACATTATCTTTAAAGTCAGGAGCAAGAACACAATGGCAATTTGTTTCTAGGGATTTTTTGTTTGTCTGTTTGTTTGTTTATTGGGCATCTAAGATAGCACTCTGAAGCAAGCATACCAAAGTAACTTTTACAGACTGGAACAGTCAGTATTTTCATATGCATAGAAAATGCTCAAGAACCTTGAACCAAATTATTGGAATTAATAATACAACTTACAAGATGTAAAATCAATTTATGAAAACTGCATCCCAATAAAGTATCAATGAACAAAAAATCCAATCATAAACACATCTTTTACAAAAAATATATATACTATTGAGGAAATCTAACAACACATATGCAATAACTTTATGGGAACAAATATGAAACATTATTAAAGGACATAGAGTAAGAGCTACATAATAAGAGCACACGGTGGAGAGGAAGATGCAGAAATCAGGTTGGTCAATTAACAACAGTGACTTGAGACGTGACGATGGCACAGGGAATGAAGCACAGGTGAACACAACACAGACGGTCCAGACAGACTCCGACCCACACAGAGACGGACACTGGCATAAGACGGCGGCCACAAAGACACTGACATATTTAATAAAAGGGACGAGGAAACTAGTCACCAAAAAATACAGAAGTTTAAATCACAATTTAAATTTCAACCATTTATCAGATTATCACTCTCATCAGGGTAAATGGGGTAAAAATCTAAAGATAAGATACAATACTTAAAAAATGTGTCACTGGAGGTCCTTATGCTCAGGCCATGCGAAGCCAAGCGCTGGGGGACGTATCCACACTCCAAACAATGGGACGCTTGACAAGACAGATGAGATGGGCACACGTTTTAATACTGGACAATACGTAGCTGAGAACCCTGACCCCTGACAGAGGAGATCAAGTCAGGGGATCCCTCTCCCCAATTTTTGCCTGCAGGAAAATTCTGGACTTCTGTTCAGGAAGAGAAGTCCACGCAGAGCCCTGTATCTTACTGGGCTGGAGCAGGGATTGCACTTGAAGGACCCTGAGGGGCTGGACGGAGCCGGACGGCAGAGGATATAAGTGGTGGAAGAAGGTGGCCCCTCGAGTCTTGGTCTGACTTCTCTTCTGCCCAACCAACAACGGAAACTCCTTAAGACTGGAAATAGGACTGCTGCCGAATTCAGCCAAATTACCTCTGAACACTGCCCACCCCCACCACCCCCCGACACACAGATGAAGATCTTTTGAGTTGCCACCAAGAATGTATTTCATTGAGTGCACACAGCATTTTGGTAGAGTTCCCAGGGAGTCAATAAGGATCTAGAAGACATAAGGAAGTGAGGATAAAATATTCCTAAAGTAAAGACTATTTCATCTATGTCCTAAAAAATGCATGAAACTAAGTTACCAAAGGTTAAACTGACTCTTAGTGCTGAGTGTCTGCTGTGTGCCTGCCAAAGTCCACCTTACACTCAATTTTCAAGAGCCCAAAATCATAAAAGATACAATGTTTAGAATCCAGTCAAAAATTACTAGAAAAATAAAACCAGAAAAAAACTAAGTCAATCAAAACAGACTCAGAAAATATCAGAGATTACACAAGCTCTTTTAAACAGCTAATTATAATATGGTCAGAAAGAAATCATAATGAGGAGAAAAAACTGAAGGTATAGAGAAGCTCTTGTATCTTTTAGAGATAAAAATACTTCATAGCTATAAAATGCCGTGTTCAAAAAATTTTTCCTCTGGGAAAATTTCACTAGATAGTATTGACAAAAAACTTACATATTGTAAAACAAGTAGAAAACATTAAAATAATAACTATAAAATATGAAGCATAAGAGAATTATAAGGTTTGGAAAATAGAACTCATTAAAACTTATTTAAAATCCCCAAACTGATACTTGCATTAACTTCCTAGTCAAAAGAAAATCTAAGTCATTCCATGTACACAGCACCAGCAAAAAGAGAACATTCTCTCTTTTTATTTTAGCTCTCTTTTGTTTAGTTTTCCTATTATAAATAAATTTTCTTATTATGGTCAATTTAATAACACTTTTTTTTGCATTTTTGTGTTTTGTGTCATAATTTTGTTGAAAATGGCCTCCCAAGCATATGCCGAGGTGCTGTCCAGCATTCCCAAGCACAAGAAGGCTGTCTGGTGCCTCATGAAGAAAATGAACCAACTGGATGAGCTTCATTGAGGCATGAGCTAAAGAGCTCTTGTCTGTAAGCTCAAAGTTAATGAATCAATGATACAAAACAAGTAAGAATCAAAGACACAGGAAAATGCAAAGTCAAGTATTGATTCATTGATGAACATGTCAGTTCAGAGAAACCTAACTACTTAGCCTGTGGAAGAATGGTTAGAAATCCATTAATTCAGTATCCATGATGATTTCATAGAACATAATCACCATAAATAAGAGAAAAGAGAATCTTCCTTATATCAATGAAATTGATACTCTTTCATGTAGAACTATTATAGCAACTGTACTAAAGAAGGTATGCTTTCTAGTATTAGAGAAATGCTTTGCATCATACTAACTCTAGTGCTAACAATTATAAATTTTGCACAAACTTGAGCGACCTTTTGAAGGCATGGGAAATTGAATAAAATTTGGCATAAGCTAGAGGCAGTTCGGCCATTGAAAGAAGAAAACCATGCCTGGTGAAATCCACATTTCACGCAATCTTTCCTCTAAGAAATTTTCTCATTTCTTTGCCATGTCAGAGTGAACCAAGTAGCAATCCCCAGTCATATGGAGTTGAGAAGTCAGAGGATGGAGCTCAGGCAGCTACTTTTAGTGGAAATGGTGGGGAGACAGGAGAGAGTCCCACCCTTTCTGCTGAAATGGCCCTGAGTCCTTGGCTGACCCTTAACTACATGGAAGAGGCAGAGGAGAAAAAGATCGAGCAGAAGATCCAACAGCTCCTCAGGACGGGAAGACAGGTTCTGGAGTTGAATTCCAGTGCTCTGAAGGCTTGTTACGTTTTACTTTAAATGGGAAGTCAAGAACAAATATCACTGGAAGGAAATTGAAAATAGATAAGCATACACAAAGATAGCTTGAAGATGTCTAGGGAAGATTAGTTACAGCTCGGTTCATGGAAAGAATTTTGTAACAAGATACAAAGCCCAGTAAGTAACCTGTGGAATATTTGCAAGAATGCATGCATTTTATGCAGAAAAATTAAATTCTTAACATTATGGATTGTAATCAATCCCCTGAAAAAAGAGGCAATGGATTGAGTGGGAACAAGGAAACAGCAATAAGATATAGTCTCTAGTACTAGTCATTAAAACTCAAATCCACAGGGTGATTTTTGAGTTTTGAAAGCCTCACTAGAATGGAATATTCTAAAAGAGTGATCAATGCAGAGTCTTGATTTCAGCAGAGATTTGAAATTAGTAGACTAAAATTTAAAAAAAAAAAGAAAGATGAAGCAGTAATAAATTTAACTGAGCACACACCCGAGCAGGGTGTATTTGAACTCTGCACTATTTTCTGGTGTGCAAGAAGCAGCTCCATCTCATCTCAGCACATACTCAGCACTGGATCAAGAACCATCCCAGGGCACGCAGGCCACACTGGGCTGCACTCAGGGGGAGGCGTGTACATACGGGTAGTCATGGCTGCCCTCAGGTGGGAAAGGGGCCATCCTTACCCTGCTCGCTTTATTGATTTATTTGTGTGGGAAATTCTATTCCTAAAATTCTCTTCCCTCAGGAATCTGAGTAGAGCATCTCCACATCTATTAGATGAGGCTTCTTTTGGGTTTGTGCACAACATTTAGTTTCAAACACAATTAAGGAAAGGAGGATTTCTAGAGGTAGGAGGTAAGTGTGATCCCCATATTCATCATCCCCCTTAGTCTAATTAAAAGGCAAATAGCAAGTGTTGGTAATTCATCCTTTTACATAACAATATTGATGCCATGGGTTCCCTTCTCATGGAAGGATTTTTTTTTTTTTTTTAAGTCAAAGTAAAGTCAACTGTGAGGTTATAAAGACACTCATGCAAAGTCCTTTTGGAGGGATCTTGGTCACACACACGTGGCCCCCAGCCTGCAGACATGCTGACCATTTCTATAAATTTCCAGAAGCAGCCTCTATGTGTTGATCTCCAGGCAGCATACAGGACGAACCTGCACACAGCGAGACGGCTCTCTGACACGGCCACTGCTCTCAGCTGGCTGCGGGACTCACTTTCCAGATGCTCATTTGTAAATCCAGACTGTGGTTTAGGCCCATGAAGACCCGACCAGCTCAGGGTCTGAGCTCCTGTGCTCTTCGGATCTCCAGTGCTATTTGCCAAGAGGGGAAGGAGCAGATAGTCACAAGCCGTGCAGGGGACAGAATTTAAGATGCCTCGCTCAAGCCAGCACTCCTGGGGCTGTGGTTTCACTCTTGCAGAGAGAGCTCAAGGAGCTGGGAGATGTGCACAGGAAAGAATCTTGTTCATCTTGGAAAGCTGGGCAAAAAGGGTATCTACCTGGCCTACTGAATAAATGGGGGTGGGTGGCTTCTTATATTTCTCATCAATCTTTAAAAATTAAGGTACATTAGTTTTCAAAAACTGTGTTTGTTTGCATATTCATTTATTTTAATCCAATGAGGCTGCGAGTTGCTATGCTTTTCCAAGATGCCACATAGATTTTACTCTCCAAGTATTATTTCTTGGATGAAAATTATGAAGAACTCTGGCATCCATGTCAGTAATTTTTAAAATGGTTGCCACTTTGTTCCCTTCTGCAAGGATCTCAGGTATAAATGCTCAGGTGTTAAATAAGATATTTGTAGGCAGTATACTGAATCATCATCAGAAAAACACAAAGTACTGCAAAACATATTTTAGAGGAATAATCCTAAAAATATTGCTAATATATTTCTGAAAATTCATGAATTGCGGAAAACTTTTATAATGATGATGATATAGTGAGAATTAACTAAGTTTTAAGTTCTTACTGCAATTTGGGAACTAAGTGTTTCATAAACATGGTTTCTTCTTAAGCTTCATGAAATAGGTAATATAATCACCTCCATGATACAGATGAGTGGACTGAGAACTAGAGACCTAAATAATTGGTTATACAACCATCATGTGGTTATCCAACTAGTAAGTGGAATTCAGCCTCAGAACAAGTGATAAAAACTCAATTCTATACCACTGAATAATCTGTCAAGTAGTAAATTCTCTTTTCCTTTGATCTCTCTGAATAAATTTATAATTTTAAGAGAAAATGAGATCATAGTACTCCCTCTCCGTGGGTCAATCTACGTTGCTAATGACATTGTGAGTCAATCTCTGTTTCAAAGTCGGTCTTACAAGTCATTGTTTTCAATAGCCCCATGGCATTCTGATAAATGGGAAGTTGTAAAAGGTGTTAGTTAGCTATTTCTCTGCCATAAATTACTCCCAAAATGCAAAAGCTTGAGATCACAAGCATTTATGTGGAGTCTTTGAGGGGAGGGCTTTGGGGGAAGCTGAGCCGGAGGTTCTGGCTCAGACTCCCCTGCAGGCCACAGTCAAGGTGGTGAGCAGGGCTGCAGTTAGGAAGGCTTGACTGAGGCTGGGGGAGCCACTTCCAAGACAGCCCCCTCCTCACCACGTGGACCTCTCCTTAGAATATAGAGCTGACTCCCAGGGAGGGGGACATAGGAGAATGCAGGGGCCTTGGATGGACTAAGGCACACACCATCACTCCCTGTTTATTCTCTACAGCACAAGAGACTTCCGAGTCCCATCCCAAACCCCAAGAGAGGGGAGTCAGTTTTCTCTTGCAAGAAAAAAGTATCAAAGATATTGTGGGAATACTTTCAAAACAGAACATGAAACAGCTCTGTGTTTGCACTTAAATGTTTTCTAATTGACTTCTAATGGTTTCTGCTGTTAATAACATCACTACAAGCCTCTTTGTGAACAAGCCTCTGCGTGTTTTGCCTTAATTTCCTCAGGATAACATCCAAGGGAGATGATTGGGATGAAGGATGTAAGTATTTTGGAGGTTTATGACACACATTGCCTCTTAAATGAGAGTCAAGAGAACTAGCTCTGGGACCTCTGTGGAATACAGCATTTTCCAGAGATAGCTGGAAAAATAAATTACATTATAGGTATTATTCTTACCAAGTGATGTTGACACATTGCATGGGACGCCTGAGTCCTACTGTTTTGTTTTAGTTCAATGACAAAATACCTTAGACTGGGGAATTTATAAACAACAGACAGTTACTGGTCAGCACTGGGATGTTGGAAGCCCACTGACCAGAGCAACGGCAGATTCAGGGTCTGGTGAGAGCTGCTTTCTCATAGACCATGCCTCCTCCTGGTGACCTTACGTGACAGACAGGGAGAGCCAGCTCTCTGGTCTCATTTAAAAGGACACTATTCCCAAATTTGAAATCTATGCCTTCATGACCCAATCACTTCCCCCAAAGCACCTCTTCCTACCACCATCACCTTGGGGGTTAAGATTTCAACATTCAGCTACCCCCCTTGAACCTAAGTGAAGTTTGTTTAAACCAATGAGAGACGACAAGGACAATACTTTGTGACATCTGAGTAGGTCATTAAAAATGCCACTCACTTCTGCCCTGAGCTCCTGGGACACTTGCTAGTGGAGCCCCCCCGTCATGCCTTGAGGAGTCCAAGCATGCCGGGGGCAAGGCCTTGGGTACATACTCCAGCTGAGTGTCCAGCTGAGGCACTGGCTGTCCACAGCATCAACCACCAGATATAAAGGGAGCACGTCTTCCAGGTCTTCAGTTCCCAGGGACCTGGGTGACGCTGCTTGGAGCAGAGGCAAGCTGCCCACTGAGCAGGATCAAGTTGGAGACTTGTCAGAAAAGCAAATGACCAGAAATTCCACTGCAGAACATCTACCTACAAGAAATGAAAACATGCATCAACAAAGAGACTTGAATGTGAAAGTGTTATAGTTCCTAAAAGCTGGAAAAATCCTGTATGTCCATTGACAGAAGAGATGGGTGTTGGTGGTATGCCCATTAAATGGAGAGTTAGCAAAAACAAGAGTGAAGTAGTAACACATACAGCATAGGTAAATCCTACGAAGGATAATACACTGCATGATTTAACTTGAGTGACATGGGAACACAGTGAAAACTAACCTGTAGCAATAAAAGACAAGGCTGTGGTTGTTGGGGACCTTGTGTGGGATGGACTCAGAGGGGGCAAGTAATACTTTCTGAAAGGATGGAAGTGTTGTGTATCTTGGATGTGGTTAATAGGGGTTTACAATTGTCAAAATTCATCACACTGAACACCTATCATCTGTATATTTAAGTGTATGTGAATTACAACTCAGTCTTTTAAATGATACCTGCATGACTGCATCCACCTTTCTGAATACTTTTGCTCTCTCAGTCCAGACACAGTTAACAGCACCACAGAGGGACACTTTCCATTAGCAGTAAGTGGATGGAAAATGAGAAGTCATATTTATTGAAGTCCACTTCCCATTACCGAGGCTTCATTAATTCAACTTGGGAGCAGATGATGCCAACAAGTAAAGCTAACCACTTGGTGAAAAATGGGGTCCGAAAATAGGAACCTAAGCATTAGCAATTCTGGGAGATGAAGATTAAATTGGGCTCTCCTACTACTAATGTTCCCACATGAATTTATGAAAAGGGAGTTAGCACAGGCAGTCGATGTATTGCTTAGTCTGCTCTGCTCCTTTTAAGTCGCAGGAAATAATTTGGGTAGAATTAGGGTTATATTAACATGATTGATATTTGCATTCAAGGTCCTGAAACACGTTTCTAATTGACAGAGAAAAACCTATCTTAGTTACGTGGCAGTGCTTTTGTGAGAAGATTAAATTCGGTCTGGATCAAGGGAAATACCAGAATAGAAGTGAGTCCCCCAGCCTGCCATCTTGATCTTTCAAAACTGGAAGCAGTAAAGAAAGAAGTATTATTTGTGGGGAGCAATTCCTCTCTTTACTCAGTGAAGTGGAGAGTGGTTCTGTGTTGTCTTCTGAAATAAAAGCTGGCCCAGTCTCATCTCTGTATCTTAGCACATCTAACAACAGAACATGAAGTTCTCTGTGTCTCAGAGAGTAGACCTGGAATGACATCAATAAAATATTGAAGTGGCACCACTGGTTCTGTGGGTCCTGTTATTTCCTCTCCCCTGATATCATCAGCCATGTGTTAGTACAAGGAATCTGAGGGAGAGAAAAAGCCCTCAGTCTGGATTTATCCACAGTTGTCTTTCAAAGTCAGATATGGAGACCCCAGAGCAGGGCAATGAGGTGAGAAGATGAACCATTGGGCTATGGAAAGAAATGTAAAAGCTTACCTTGATATTAATTTTAATTTAAAAAGAGGCAGCCATACCTAATGTTTAATAGCAGGTCTTCAGCCGTGCCCTCGACAGATCAGCCTGCCACTGCACCTCACAAGGTTATTTCTTTATGGTTGTGCTTTCTCACTTAAGTGTGCCAAACCAAGTGCATGTAAATAGGTGCATGAAATTGTATTGCTTAATTTCGCTCAGCAATCTTTTACCAATAGAAAACTGGCTTCAAAAAATGTAGGCACAGACACCAGCTGCTCCCTATTAGTCATGAGCCCCTGTCAACAGGTGAACAGAGGATCTGGAAGGAGCCCAGGATGCCCCTGTGCATGCCTCCATGGGGACAGAGCTTCTGCCCTTCTCAGACAGGGGGACTGAAGAAATGTCCCTTGAAACAGCCAAGTTTAGGAAGGATGACTCCCAAGACCCAGAAGGTGGACAATAAAGGACAGGCAGGAGACAGATGGTGTGATCCCTTACAATGTCCATGGAGTCTCTCTTTTATTTTGTATCAGGGATTGAACCCAGAAGCCCTTAACCACTGAGCTAAGTCCCCGGACCTTTTTATTTTTTAATTTGAGACAGGGTTGCTAAGTTGCTTAGGACCTCACCAAGTTGCTGAGGCTAGCTTTGAACTTGCAATCCTCCTGCCTTAGCCTCCCTCCTGAGCTGCTGGGATTACTGGAAGTTTCCAGACTGCAGCTCAAAATAAAACAGGTGGAGGAACACAGTGAACTGTCTGAGGAAAAGATAATGTGGAGGGCCCGGGAGTTCAAGGTCATCAGAGTTGACCTGACAGAAGACAGGAGACAACAGGGCCCTGGGAGGGAGTTTCAGAGAGGTGCAGAGGGCTGTCCTCAAACACTCAGCTGTTTCCTGGTGTCCAGGAAACTCTGCAAACCCAAGGAAAGGACTGAGAAACTCCAGAACACAGCCCGGTCCTCCCACAGGCCTGGGACAGTTCCCTTTCCTACCCGCAGCCTGGAGGCTGCATGACTCACAGGACCTTGTGTAGAAACCTAGTGTGGTTCTGCCCCAGAGGAGAATGATTATCCCTGGATTGAGCACTGCTGCAGTCCTGCCCAGCACATCCTAAGAGCAAGACTCAAAAGGATCAAACTGTTTGCCAGGAGCTTAGCTGTGCCTCCAAAGAAAGCTCCAGAACATTTATAGGAATGCAAAAATATGCGGGAGCCCACAAGGCAAAACCCAGAATGCCTGGCATCCAGTCAGAGTGACAGGCACACCATAAATCAGAAAAATGTCATCTCACTGGAAAAAAATAAATCCACTATTCTACTGGAATATTGTAATCTGTCTCTCAAAAAATGGTAGCTAAAATTGACAGAAGATCAGTAAGGATATAAAAGCTTCAAATAACACTAGCAACCAACTTAATCTAATTAATATTTATAGAAAATTCCACCCAGTAAACAACAGAATACATAACCTTATAAAATACCCACAATCTTTTTTCCAGGATAGATCTATTAGTGCCATAAAATAAGTCTCAATGAGTTTCAATAACTTCCTACAAAGTACGCTCTCTGACCCCAGTGATTTAAATTTAAATCAAAAGTAGAGATATTTTAGAAATCTATGTATGTAGAAAGTAATACCTGTGAATTAAAAAAATTTACCTGGTTAAAATGAAATACATAATATTTATGTAATTACACTAATGCACATTTAGAGGATGGAATATTTAGCACAATATATCAGTATAAAAATTTCAAATAATCAGCTTATGTTTTCATCTTAACTAACCAGAAAAAGAAAAGAGCAAGTGAAATCCAAGGTAAGCAAATGGAAAGAAATCACAAATAGTAGAATCAAATCAAGGAAAAACTAAAAAGAGAGAAATCAATGAGATCAATATCTGCTTCTACAAGAGTATTGGTAAAATTTGTCAATTTCCACCAGACTTGTTTAAAAACAGGGTAAGATACATTGTACTAATGCCAGTAATAAAAGAGGCAATACCATTACTGATCACATAGATATTAAAGGAATAACAAGAGGATCCAATAAATGACTTGACACCAATAAATTTGACATTAAATTGGACAAAATACTTGAAAAACACAAAATACTGAAGCTCATTTAGGAAGAAAGAGATAACCTGAATAATGCTATTTGAATTCTATATCATGTACAACCAGAAGAATGAGACTATACTTCATTTATTTACAAAGTGTCAAAATGCATTTTACAGTCACATATAATTAGAACAAATAAAAATACATTTAAAATTTTTGAATTATAGACATTTCCACAAACAAAACTCTAGACTACATTTTTTCCCTAGGGAATTCCACCAAAAAAATAAACAAGAAATAATATCAAGTCTACATAAATTCTTCCAGAAACTGAAAATGAGAGATGGTTCCCAAATAATTTCATAAGACCAACTGTACCTGTTACCCAAACCACACAAAAATATTAGAAGAAAAGAGACTGCAGATCAAACTCATTCATAAACATTAATTTGAAAGTTCCAAACAATTTTTTTGCCAATTAAATTCAAATAACATCTAGCATCACATCATAAAGCATCACAACAAAGGTGGATTTATCTTAAGAATTCAGAGGTGGATCTACATTCAAAAAGCCCTCAATGCAGTTCACTATATTCACAAACCAAAACAGAAGAGTTACATGATTATGCAAACAGACACAGAAAAGCATCTGATGAATTTCAGCAACCTTCATAAAAACTTTCAGTAAATTAAAAATAAAAGGAAACTTCCTCAATCTAATAAAGGTCATCTCTGAAAAATTGTGCTACATCCCTTACATTTAAACTAATGATTTGCTTAACAGTAAAAGGCAATGTTTCAACTCAAAGATTAGGAAGAAGATGAGATGTTTGCCCTCAAAACTTCTTTTCTACTGTGTACAAGAGGTTCTAGCCAGTGCAATCAGGCAAGATTTTTTTTAAATATACTTGTTGAAGCAGGAGAAGTAATACTGTCCTTCTTCACAAATGACAGGATCATCTATGCAGAATATCTAAAATAACCTATTTTCAAAAGCTAGTAGGACTAATAAGTCAATTAACAACTTTAAAGAGTAGAAATCAATGCACTTCATGTTTCTATATATTTGCAATAACAATTGGAAACTAAAATTAAAGCAGAAATACCATTAGCAAGAGCATTGAAAGAATCAAGTAATCATGGATAAACCTGACCAAATGCATGAACTCTCTCAAGACAATAGGACATTGCTAAGGGAATGTCAGGAAATAAGTGGCAAATCGTGTTATGTACAAGAGTCAGAAAATTCTGTATTGTTAAGGTGTCTGTTTTTCTGAAATAGAATCAAAGCTATCCCAGTCAAAAATCCCAGAGGAATTTCCGGTCATTTTAATTGACAAAATGATAATAACATTTGTATGGAGATGGAGATGTCTGGTAGAAACCCAAACAACTGCAAAAGAAAAACAAACCTGGATGATTACTACCGCCTGATCTCATGGCTCATTATGAAGTCACAGTAACACAGAGAGGGCAGAACTGTTGTAAATGGAGACAAGCTTATCAGTGAAACAGAGAGAAACAGAAATTGTACAGACATATATGTACAACTGATTTGGCAATGGGACAAAAGCAATTCAGGGTATAAAGAATAGTCTTTCTGTACTAAAATTCTTGGATGTATCTATCTCTCTCTCTCTCTCTCTCTCTCTCTCTCCATATATGTTTAAAAAAAGTAAAATTCAAACTATATCCTGTGACAAAATGGACCATAAATCTAAGTTTAAGATCAAAAACTAGAAAACTTCTAGAATAAAATGTAGCAGAAATGTTTGTGACCTTGTGTTAAGAAAAGGCTTATTCAATAACCACCAGAAAAGTACAGTCACTAGGGGAAACTGATAAATTGAACTGCCACCAAGTTTAAAACACGTCTGTTCTTGGAGGGCAATAAAATGTTAAGAGAAAGAAATGGTAAGCCCCAGACTAGAAGGAAGTATTTCAAATCAGATACATGAAAAAAGACTTGTAGACACACAGAGAACACTCAAAACTCATGATAAGCACAGAAACAAACCAGTTAACAAGGCAGTAAGAGACGTGACCATCCATTTAGCAGACCCTCCTCTAGAGAAGCTGTGTTACGCCAAATAACCACCTGCAAAGATGCAAACCTCATCACTCATTAGGGCAATTAAAATTAAAATTACAAGGAGACACCACCAAGCTCATATCAAAACAGCTGAAATTCCAAAATCTGACCTTTCCTGGTAATGAGCAGGGTGCAGAGGAGCCGAACTTCCAGAGGGTGGGAGGAATGCAAAAGCACTTGGAACACAGTTTGGAAGTCTCTTAAGCAGTTAAACCTACAGCTCTCATTTGATTCAGCCACTTGGACTCTAGGAACTCCCCCAAGAAAAGGCCGTGTAAGTGAACGGAAAACTAAGCAGAGCATACCCTCATTCTTAGAGTAAGGCTTTTGTAAAATGAATCACTCTGTAGCCACTCTTCACATTTGCCTTTTCTCTGGGTCTGAAACCCTCTTCATCTACTGTCTTTAGAGTCCTCCTCTCACAACATCCAAATCATGGCACAAATGTCACCATCTTGTTGAAGCTTTCTCTGGAAACCTGACTAAGAGGGCACCTCCCCTCTACGTCTCCCCTCTCCATGCACCCTCTCCCAGGAGTGCTCCCACCACTAACAACAAACACATCAGTAAGCAATTCCCCGCCCACGCACACCCGGCAGAAATAGCCAAAACCAGAGTGGGTATTTGATGAATGACGTTGTTGCAAAGTTGGCTGAAACTTTTGAATTCTTCAAGAGGCTGATTTTAAACATGAATTTATATACACTACTGTTAATTAATGACTTTGCTCAAAGTCTGAGAAATGCCTTGAGATGCTGACTTGTGATGAAATAGGAATTGTGAACTACAAATACCTAGGTAAACATACACATACTTTCAAACATGGTCAATAGCAACACACTGTCCCCAACACACTATCCCCAATACTTGGTCTAGGTGGAGGCCAAGTACAGGGCATGGTGAGTGTGTAGCAGCCCCCCCCCCACTTTAGGGAGGTGGGGATTGGCTTCCTCCAAGAGTGATGCCAGACCTGGCTTGGAGGATCACTGAGCAGATTCATTTTAACATTTTTATTTCAATTGAAATGTTTTGTTTGACATTCTTCCTACAAGATGGGAAAGGAAGAGGAAGGTGGAAGAGTGATATTGATTTTTTAAAAGCATTCTTCGGTGTCCCTGTGGTTGTCTCTTGAGGTAGGCTCAGCTTTCCCAGACACCTCCGTAGCAAAAATAGCCATGAATGGCGTGTTGGCTGAGCTCCCTGGTGTGGTTTTTTTTTTTTTTTTTAATTTCATACATCATTTACTGTTTGCTGCAGTGATTACACAACACAGTCCATAACCTCCAGAGAGGAAAGATGAAAGAAAACCAAGCACTGTGCGTGGGCTCAGGCACACACAGCACACAGGGTCCACGGTGCCTACACAGAGCTCGGCTGAGGAGGGGGAGGTGCACTTGAACCAAGGACTTTTTTTCCTCCTGAATTTGCTGGTTTCAATAATTTTGTAAGTTATCTAACTGTTTAGGAATATGTTAAGTTTTTGCTTTTATATTTAGAACAGAAAAATAATTTAGTTTTAATGTCTGTGACTTGGCAGGGCACAAGCCTGAGGGACCCACTTGTATTCTGACTCAGTATACAGAAAATCAGTTTTGATTCTACACACATATGCAAATTGACAACAGAATCGGGGCCATCATATTTCCTTCTGAATTCTGCTTTGGGGAAACCATGAGACCATGATCAGAATAAGAAAGGTAACTTTTTTTTCTTAACTCAATATTTCTTATTCTTTTACAGATCACAAGTTATGGGTACACTCCCAGGAATGATGGTGAGTGAAGATCACAATTTTTTTTTTCTATACCATTTCCAGAGATGTGCTGTCCACCGGGGAGAGTCCCTGCTCAGTATCTAAAATTCAGCCTACGCTGACAATGATGATGACTTATAATTCAGTAGGAGAGACGAGGGGAAAGGGACCTTCATTCTCGTAACAATAAAGAGCAGCTGCTGCGTTTCCTGGAGCCTCCCCAAGGCCAAGGCCGGTCTTGGATTCCCTGTCGGTTTCTACAAGGCCTACGGCTGTAACGGTCCTATGCCCAGCCAGCCTCAGAGAGTGAAAGGGCTGAGCGCTTCTCCAGCCCTCCTGTGTGGCTCTTTTATGTGGGAACAATTCTAACCTGGGGCCCAGTCAGGAGGGAGTCAGAGTGATAGACCTGCCCAAGATGCCCACCCACTCTCTCTGTTGCTCTGGTCACTGAGTTCTTCCTTGTGCCCCCTGTTCTGAGGAGGGGCCTGGCCTCCTAAGCCCAGTTATAGTCAGAAAACCTTTTTTCATTTCAGATATGCTTGGCAGCATTCACTCGTCCTGTAAAGTCTTAAAATGAGAGGTTTAAAAGGATAGCACGTCATGGAAACCTCATGTCTGCCCAGCCTTCCCCCAGGTGAGAAGGGTACAGAACAACAGAGCCCTCTTCTCTCCTGCTTCCAGATTAATCCCTGTGGTTACCTGCAAGCTGTTGTTCAGAGGCAAGCTTAAGTATGGAAAATCATGTGGTGGTGACGTTGGTTTGGAGGTCCCTAACCAGCATGAGGGGCTAACAGCACCCATGGATCTGTAGCATGGGCTCTTACCTGACTGTGGGCCTGTGACCCCAACAGGCTGGCCTACAGGTGAGGCTACATATCCTTTTACCTCAGGAAGCCTCCAACCTCCTGGGAGCTGTGAGGGAAGCCCTGCTCCCACCACCCAGAACCTTCAGAGACTCATACTGCAGGAGGAGGCCCCTGCCTGTCATATCTATGCAGGGCCCAGCATGGACAGATAGAACCCCACTCTGCTGCCATCCTGCCTCACTGGACCTCCTGGTGCTGACAGTCACCTTCACGTCTGAACCGAACTTCTCGACCTTCTCTAGGAAGGCTTTGGTTTCCCCGAGAGAACAGCTTTCTCTGCGTCCCCAGCCTTCTGTCTAAGTCTCATTTGGTTCTGCTTCTTCATCTTCAAGAAGATGCACGGCTCTTGGCCCCAGAGGACACAGCCTGAGACAAAAGGATTCTATTGATCGCTGTTTATTAAGAGGCGGAATCCCAGGGAGCAGGAGGGAGCATCGCTGAGGTGCGCCACCAGACAGACCCCTTTTTTGTTCACACAGCCATTTATTCAAACTTGAGAGCCCACCTTCCCAGAGGCCATATGGCTTATCCTAAGTGCATGGATTATTATTCCAACGATATATCGCTGATTCTGAGAAGGAAAGAGGATGAAATGGCTCCCAGCTCCTCTTGGGATGAGAAGTTTCCCCACTGGGCATTCTTTACCTCTGACCTTCAAGCTGGGTGTGAGTGGAACCTCAACAGAGCTTGAAAAAAATTGATATTGATAGAAAACAAGGGCTGAGGCCCTCACCTGAGTCACCGGGCTATTGAGCTGTGTCATCAGGAGGTGCTTGGAAACCAGATGAAGTCGAGCACCACAGTGCTGAGAGTTGGGGCTGGAATCGATTTATGGACCATCTGTGGTGCATGATAGGTATCTAGTATACACAGGTGTGCAGCCTCCATGTCCAGTGTCACCTAATTAAGTGGGTACATGATAAATGTGTTACTTAGAGAAAATTCAACCATCTCTGAGTTGGAAGAGAACTTGATCTAATTGACAACCCTCTGCCGCACCCTTGACAGAGTCCTCGAGACCAGGCTCAAAGATGCAGTCTCCTGAGGTGACCATCAGCTTCTTGGGGCTGTAAGTCTTAGAACCTGCTTTCCCTGGTAAGCAAATGGTCGTCTCTCTGCTGCATGCAAGCCCTTCCCATGCTTCTAGAAACCTGACGCTGAGCAAAACCATCACAGGTAAGAAAGCAGATACCGTTTGATGACATTTATGTTACGTCCACCCAGCCATAGCTACCTATGCCTATGGAGGAGGATCCAGTGAGAGAGACATGTTTGTCCAAGAGACTTGTGAGTTCCACCAGTGTCCCAGTCCCTGATCTGGGTGCTGGCCACACGGTTGTGCTCATTTGTGAAATTCATCAAGCCATTTGCTTATGCTGTGTGATTTCCCTGATTGCATACTTTCATTAATATTTTCTTGTGATGTCAAGTCTCATCATATTATTCTTGTGAACCAGTGTCCATTAACTGTTCACCATCTGTATTGTCTCTACCATATGGTGCCAAGCTGAAAGTATGACCTGTTGGGCTGAGGGTGAGGTGAACTCCTCAGCTGCAGATGTTATCGAAAAACCATTTCCATAAAAAAGACTCTATACTTCACCAGTGCACCCTGAAGCCATTTCAGAAGTTTGAATATTTTTCAAAATAAGAAGCCCATAACTTTTCACATCTACTTTATTTTACTTATCATGTACTTATCAAGAAACTGAGCATATGGGCCAAATATTCAACAAATACAATAAGAAATTCAATGGCTAACATACAAATTTTGCAGAATGATATGAAATGGAGCATAAGGTTTTAAGCATTATGTTTCACCTTAAAATTTTCGAGTTCAAAGCCAGCCTCAGCAAAATTGAGGCACTAAGCAACTCAGTCAGACTCTGTCTCTAAATAAAATGAAAAATAGGGCTGGGGATGTGGCTCAGTGGTCAAATGCCCATAAGTTCAATACCTGGAACCCCCCCCCCCACAAAAAAATTTCTAACTTAATCATAACCTTTCTATTTTGTTTACACTCTGATAAATCATAATATACCCATGTGAGGGGATTTTATTAAGGTATTTCCTGAGGTTTGGATCAAGAATGTCCCCAAATACTCACGAGCTCAGAGACGGGGCTGTTGGACTGTGACTGGGTCATGGGGACTCTGATCTCATCAGTGGTGGCTGCATGGACAGCTGGGAAATGGGACCTAGTGGGAGAAAGCAGGTCACTGAGGGCATGTCCTGGCTTTATCTTGTTACTGTCCTCTTCTCTCCCCGCAGCCCCGGGCACCGTGAGCTGAGTAGCTTCCTTCTGTCCTGCCCTGCCTCCAGGATCTTCTCAGATCCAAAGCAATGGGGGCAGCCCACCATGGACTGAGACCTCCGAATCCACAACCAAATTAAAGCTTTCCTCCTGTGAGTCGCTCTTGCCAGGTATCTTAGTCCCAGCGAATGTGATCAAATGACACCTGAGTTCTCAATACGAAAAGTATGTCGGCTCCTGAGTGCACGTGAAGAGCAAGAAACCTAGAAGGCTGCAGAGAGCGCCGCGGCGACGGCTGCCCTCTTATGAATGTCCCTCCAGGGTGCTCATCCTCAAGCCAAGGAGCTCCCAGGCAGTGCGCCTAATCCAGTGTGTGTGGGGGGTGGGGGGGTTGGGAAAGGTATCCCTGGTGCTGTTAATGATGAGCCACATCCAAGTGCCCCATGACAGTTTTCTGTCATAGAGAAAACCCCAAAGGTAAATGAGAGAAAGGAAATATTTCAGTGGGACTGGAAATGATTAAGAGTGAGTAGGGGAGCTAAAAGAAGGAGGTGCAGAGGAAAATGTGGGCTCATAGACGAGAGTCAACTCCTGAAGGCCTGGGGAGCTACAGAAGGCTTTCTGTGGAAGAGCGAGATCATCTGTTTTGAGTGTTCAGTAGCACGAGTGAGATGCAGTGTTAGGAGAGATGGAGGATGGTCAGAGAGGGTGGAGTGGCACACAGGGAGCTGTTCAGTATCCGTGATGGCACACCTTGACCTGCATTGAGCTGCTGGTGTCGTGGAAGGACAGGGGAGTAAAGAGTGTGCATGGGGTGGGGTCTGCCAGCCCCACTTGTCCCAGAATGTGGAATGTGGGTGTAGAAGATGACAGCTCAGGAGCATCCCCTGGCTCCCGGCTCGTGCATGTGGGCTGATGGTCTTCGTGTACCAAGGAAGAGTTGGTAGACGTGTAAGGCAGGACGGTTGCTGCATGCATCTGTGCCCACTGTGACTTCACACCCCTGTGGGACAAGCACTTGGAGAATTTCCCATGGCAGCAGGGTCCTGGGACCAGGATCTCCTGGTGAAAAACAGGTGATGGTTCAAGACTCAGACCCGGGAGTAGCAAATAGGATCCTAGATGATTTAGACCAGGTGAGGGGATGCTGTGGTGCAATGTGGTTAAAGGGAAGGAAAAGGCCAGGGAGAAGCTGGACACCTCATGGACCTAGAGTCCAGGGACAGGCCGAGGAGGAGCCCAGAACCTGAGCAGCAGCCTGGAGGTAGGAGGTCAAGGAGAAAGGTTCAGCATGGAGCACAGAGCAGGAGCTTCCCCAGGGCTGGGCAGGTTGGTGACCGCTGCTCAGGCCCCAGCCCTCACATTCTGACCAGTGAGGGGGAGCTCCCTGGGGCTGTCTCTGGAATGCTGGAGGGTCATCTGCTCATCAGCTTGGACCATAGCTCCTGGCTTCTGTCCAGATGACTGATTCCTACTCATCTCCTTATGGGAGGGTCCCTTTCCCACTCCCTTGTTCTTCCTGGGACAGTCTTCCATATTTTTTTTTTCCAATATGATTAGTTGAAGAATTTTCCAAATCTTTAAGTTTTACTTCCTTTTCGATTGACAATCAGACTTTATTTTTTCCATGTTTTTATTGGTGTGCTCTAACGGTACACAATGGTGAGATTCACTGTGGCATATTCATACATCCACACAGTATAACAACGTGATTTACCAGTAGCATTCCCCAGCATTTCCCTTTTCCCTGTCCTCCTTCCCTCCCCTCATCCCTTTCCTCTATTTACTGAGCTCCCTTCAATTTTCATGAGGACCCTCCCCTTGACTCTCTGAGTTTGATTTATTTCACTTAACACAGTGTCCTAAAGTTCCGTCCATTTTCCTGCAAATGACACAATTTTGTTATTCTTTATAGATTAATAAAATCCCATTCTTCATACACCACATTTTCTTTACCCATTCATCCATTGATGGACACCTAGGTCAGTTCCGTGATTTGGCTATTGTGGATTGGGCTGCTTTAAACATGGGTGTGCGTGAATTGCTACAGTGTGCTGACTATGATTCTTCAGGATAAATACAGAGAAGTGGCACACTTGGCTCATATGGTAGTTCCATGCCTAGTCTTTTGAGGAACCTCCATACTGATTTCCATAATGGAGGTACCAATTTACAATCCCACCAACAGTGTGTTCCTTCCAGCAGAAGCGTTCTTTCTCCTCCGCATTCCTCCCGCATTTGTTATAGTGTGGTTGCCACCGATGGCTGCCATTCTAACTGGAATGAGATGGGTTCTCAGTGTAGTTTTGATTTGCATTTTCCTAATTGTTAATGTTGAACTTTTTATATAAATATTTGGTGGTCATTTATATTTTTTCTTTTGAGGAGTGCATGTTTAGTTCATCTGCCCATTAATATTGCGGGGATGGGGTGGGGGTGATGTCAAGTCTTTTGAGTTCTTTATATATTCTGGATATATTTTTTTTTCAACAGAACAGCTAGCAAAGATTTTCTCCCATTCTGTAGGTTCTCCTTCACATTTCTAATTGTTTTCTTTGTTGTGCAGAACTTTTTAATTTGTTGCCACCCTATATTAACTCTTGGCATTATTTTCTGTGCTTTAAGGATCCTATTGAGAAATTAATTCTTTGTACCTATATGCTGGAGTATTGAGTTGCATAGTTTCTCCATAATTCCTAGATCCTTGGTCCATTTTGAGTTGATTTTTTATGCAAGGTGAGAAATAAGGTCTAGTCTCATTCTTCTACATGGCAATAGCTAGCTTTCCCAGCTCCTTTTGTTAAAAATAGTGTGTTTTCTTACACATGTGCTTTGACCTCATTGTCACAGACCAGATGGTTCTAACTGTATGGGCTTGTCTCTGTGTCTTCTACTCTGGACCACAGAGTTTGACATGCAGCTTTATGGTATAATTAAGTCAGTATTGTGATGCTTCCAGCATCGCCTTTTTGGCTTAGAATTGTTTGGCTATTCTGGGTCTTTAATTTTTCCAAATGCATTTTAAGACTTTGTTTATTTGTTTTTATTTTTTTGAAGAATGTCATTGATGTTTTGATGGGAATCGCACTGAATTTGTATATTGCCTTTGATAATAAGGCCATGTTAACAATATTATTCCTCTCTGTCTATGAACATGGGAGATCTTTCCATCTTCTTGGGTCTTCTTCAAATTTTCTCCAGTGTCCTTTGTTTTAATTGTAGAGGTCTTTCATCTCCATGTTATATTTATTCCTGGGTATTTTGTTATTGTTGTTTGAGGCTATTGAGAATAGGATTGTTTTCATGATTTCTTCCTTACCAGGTTCATTATTGAGGTATAAGAAAACTATTGACTTTTAATGTTGATTTTGTAACCTGCTACTTTGCTGGATTTATTTATTAATTCTAGCAGTCTTCTGGGGAGCTTTTTGGATCTTCTAAGTATAGGATTAAATCATCTGCAAATAGTGATGATTGAACTTCTTCCTTTCCTATTTTTATCCCTTTAACCTAATAAGTTGGAAAGTCTAGAAGAAATTGTTCCATCTCTAGACACTTGACATAGTTTAATTAAGAAGACACAGAAAGGTTAAATAGACCAATAACTAGCAATGAAATAGAAGCAGCAATAAAAAGCCTTCCAACAAAGAGAAACCCAGGACCAGATGGAGTCTCAGCTGAATTCTACCAACTTCTTTGAAGAAGAGATAATGAAAGTGCTCTTCAATGTATCTACCATGAAATAGAAAGGGATGGGACACTTCCAAATTTATTCTGTGAAGTCCCTATCACCCTCATACCAATACCAGACAAGGACACATCAAAGAATGAAAACTATGGACCCAGATCCATGATGAAATTAAGTGAAAAAATACTTAATAAAACATTAGCAAGTTGTGTTCAACAATACATTAAGAAGATTGTATACCACAACCATGTGGTCTTATCCCAGAGTTGCAAGTGTGGTTTAACACATGCAAATAAACATAATTCACCACGTAAGTGGCTTAAGGACAAAAATCACATAATCATCTCAATAGATGCATAGAAACAATTCAACAAAATTCAGCATACATTCATGATAAAAATAACAAAGAAACCAGATAGAAGAAACGTCCCTCAACATTCATAAAGACCATACAACAAACCCAAAGCCAAAGCCAACATCATGGTAAATGAAGAGAAATTGAAAATGTTTCCTTTAAAATTTGGAACAAGGCAATAGTGTCCACTCTCACCCCTCCTGTTAGCTGAAATACTGGAAATTCTAGTCAGAGCAATGAGGAAACACTTCTGTCTTTAAGTTAATGACTCTCTTCTTGAATCGACTGTAAGCAGGTTAGTGGAGCGGGGCTGTTTCTTTAGCACCTTGCCTGGGTACCTCCTCAGCCACATGCCCAGGCTCATTGCTCACAAGTTCCACTGTCCACGAATCACCAGCACACAAACACAGCCCAGCCTCATTATTTGACACTTTATAACCAGGATGGCCTTTCCTCCGTTGTCCAATAGATGTTCCTCCTTTCCATCTGAGACCTCTCTGGAGTGGCCTTATCTCCAGCCTTCTACCAGTATCCTGCCCTGGTTATGTAGCATCCTCTAAGAACACCGCGGTTTTCTCTCCCACCCTCCTCCTCTCCTTCTGCACCATTGGAAGAATCCACACAGTTTGCAGCCATATAGACTTTTCCTATAATGTACATCAAAACTCTTCTAGCTCTGTCCATTACCCAGTTCCAAAGCTATCTCCACATTTTTTTAGGTATTTATTATAACAACACCTTTAATTATTGATAATAATTTCTTTGGGGGGTTTTCCAGAGAAAAAGAATCAAAAGGATATATAGATTAGGTGTAGACACAGACCTAGACAAAGGTATGTAGAAAGAGGTTTAGCCTGAGGGATTTGTTTCTGGGATTATAAAGGCTGAACCCAGAAGAGCAGGGTATTTCCAATAGAAGCTCAAAGGACTAGAACCAAGGGACCCAATGGGTAAGTCCAGGACTGAGTCTGAGGCTCAAGACACAGGAGTGCTGGTGTGGAGGGGTAGAGGATTTGAATGTCCCTGCTCAAGAAGAAAATGACTCCATTCTTCCCCTTCTCTCTTTCCCACTTGGTGCCTTGGCAGGGGGGACAGTTCTGTCCCACACTGGCCAGGGAAATCTTCTTTAGTGAGTCCACTGATTTCAATGCTATTTTTTTCCCTCAGAAATACCCTCACAGACTCAAATAAAAATGGTGTGTTGCCAGTCATCTGGGCATCCTTAACCTAGTCAGAGGGACACATAAAATCATGCTTACGGAAGGCACCCCAGGCCCTGATACCAGTCACCTGACGACCTCGGGCAAATGGTTCAAGCTCTCTGTGCCTCACGTCCTCGCCTGGTAATGGTGACAACAGTGAAATCACCTCCTGTGGTTTGTCATGAAAGGCATTGGGACAACCACAGCTATAAGATGTGGGGCAGCCTGGTGGGTCCCGGGGTACCAGGGGTAGGCCTCCTCCACTCTCTGCCCAAGTCATGGGGCCCCCACCACTGAGCACCAGCTGGAGACTGCACACTCTCCCATGGAGCAAGTGCCAGTCCAGGAGGAGACTGAATATGACTCAGTTCTTCATGCTGGGCACAGGATGAGGTCACAAATCAAGTGCTGTTTTTGTCAGACAATCCCGAGGAAGTTTTCTGGTTTCCTCTTGTTTCCTCTTGATGGTTTCAGGATTAAATATGGTAGAATCAACAGGGCATTCAGCACCATGCCTAGCATACAATACTTTCTTATCAACTACTTTAGTAATTTTAGCACTTTTACATGCTTTACATTTTTGCTTCTGGAAGGATTCAGTAATTTAGTTTCCATTTTTTCAGGAGACTGACGTTCCGACGAGCTATATGATTTTCCCACGCTCACTAATCGTCCTCAGTGTTTCGATGCAGTGATTGACACTTGGCATGCTCATCGGTAACTACTGAACTGAACTGGTAATTAAGCGAATTAGTGACAGAATAGGAGGCTACACCCTGAGCTCTGACTCTGGGGTGAGCGTGTGTCTGCGGAGAAGCCCTTTCCCTTTCTTACTCCTCTCCTTCCTCAATTGATCCCGACTTCAGAATCTCCCTGAAGGTTGTTCCAATTGTGCTCTTGACCTATGAAGAGTGGCAATGTGTCTGACTTCCTCAAAACAATACAAAAATCTCACTGACCTTCTGGAACATCCTATGGAAAAATGCAGGGAGGAGTCTGCATTATGGGCTCCCGTTGTTCCCAGACTCTGCTCCCACGTGCTGCTTGGGCTCAGGGTGATCCATCCCTGTTTTAAGCAGCCAAGAAAAGCACCGACTGCGGCCCCCCAGGGGCCCATGGAGTCACGGAGACTTCCTCTTTCACAGCTCTGCTCCTCTGTGGTCCCCGCGCCAGATGTCTCCTGCTCGTCACTCTATTGCTTACACTCTAAAGCTTTCGAATTTTTCTGGGGTCTTAACTTTAGGCATCTGAGTCACAGCTAGTTAGTCTTCAAATCACCAGGCAGTGGCTCATGAAATCTAATTCTCCATTACAAAATGGCCAGCTCCTGGGGTGCTGCGCTCTGAGAGGCGTGACTCCACCACCACCTTCCGGGGAGATCCCTCAGAGCTATGGAGCTGCCTTAAAAGGGAAAGTCCAACAAGTAAGATGGCTGTTTCCAGCTGGACAGAGAATCCTCAGCCATCTGCCTGAGCTTCAAGAGCTTCCCCTGAAATCGAGGATCTGGATTAAGCCGTATAAGGTAAGCTTTGTCCCTGCAGAGTGGTGTGCTTGTCTTCTGATCGCATCCCATTTCAGTAACAAAACCTGTCACAGGAAGAGCTCCCGACGTTGGCTGCAATCACATAAGGACATCTGAGTCACACATCTGCTTCCTGTCTGCCTGCACTGAGGCTTCTCCAACTGGTATTCGTGAATGCCGTCAGTCTCTCAAGTCCAATAGTGCACTCCTAGGGCATGGAATAAAGAAGAGACTCGCTTCTCTGCTATGAAAAAAATCAAGATAGAAGAGCCCTTGTGTCCTGTAACCAAACAATAGAAATAGGATATTGTACATAAAGTAAGGGTTACAAGAATTTTGGATAACAATGAAAGAAATCATAATATCATCGTGATAAGCAGAGAGCTCAAGTTCAGAACAATAATCACCACAAATCAGAGGTTTTAGAAGTCACCTTTCAGGCAGTTTATGTACCAGTGTAGTATGAGTGTGTGCATATCTGAATAAGGGAACTACCTTCAGCAAGCACTAAATAGAGAAATCAATGATGTTTGAACCATTGAGTGTTTTTGTTTTGTTTTGTTTTTTAGTTTTATTGATGTTATTTTTTTAAAATACACAGCAATGAAATGCATTACAATTCTTATTACACATATATAGAGTACAATTTTTCATATCTTTATACATAGAGTATGTTCACACCAATTCATACAGAAGGCACCCCAGGCCCTAATACCAGTCACCTGACGACCTCGGGCAAATGGTTCAAGCTCTCTGTGCCTCAGTGTCCTCACCTGGTAATGGTGACAACAGTGAAATCATCTACTGTGGTTTGTCATGCCTTTATACATGTACTTTGGATTTTTTTTTGCATTACAATTCTTATTACACATATATGCCACAATTTTTCATATCTGTTTATATAAGTATGTTGACACCCAATTCGAGCCGTCATACATGTACTTTGGATAATGATGTCCATCACATTCCACCATCCCTGATAATCCCCTGCCCCCTCCCTTTCCCTCCCACCCCTCTGCCCTATCTAGAATTTATCTAATCCTCTCATTCTCCCCCTCCCCACCCCACTATGAGTCAGCCTCCTTATATCAGAGAAAACATTCAGCATTTGTTTTTTTGAGATTGGCTAACTTCACTTAACATTATCTTCTCTAATGCCATCTATTTACCTGCAAATGCCATGATTTTATTCTCTTTTATTGCTGAGTAAAATCCCATTGTATATATATGTCACATTTTTTTTTTATCCATTCATCCACTGAAGGGCATCTAGGTTGGCTCCACAGTCTAGCTATTGTGAATTATGCTACTATGAACATTGATGTGGCTGTGTTCCTGTAGTATTCTGTTTTTAAGTCCTTTGGGTATAGTCTGAGAAGAGGAATAGCTGGGTCAAATGGTGGTTCCATTCCCAGATTTCCAAGGAATCTCCATACTACTCTCCATATTGGCTGCACCAATTTGCAGTCCCACCAGCAATGTATGAATGTGCCTTTTCCCCACATCCTCACCAACACTTATTGTTTGTCTTCATAATAGCTGCCATTCTGACTGGAGTGAGATGATATCTTAGAGTAGTTTTGATTTGCATTTCTCTGATTGCTAGAGATGATGTGCATTTTTTCATATATTTGTTGATTGATTGTATATCCTCTTCTGAGAAGTGTCTGTTCAGGTAGATCCTTGGCCCATTTGTTGATTGGATTATTTGTTTTTTCGGCACTTAGCTTTTTGAGTTCGTTATAAACCCTAGAAATTAGGGCTGTATCTGATGTGTGAGGGGTAAAAATTTGCTCCCAGGATGTGGACTCTCTGTTCACCTCACAGATTATTTCTTTTTCTGAGGAGAAACCTTTTAGTTTGATTCCATCCCAATTATTAATTCTTGGTTCTTGGTTTTATGCCACAGAGCAGCTAGAAATGGAACCTCCTCTATTCCGCCATCTTGGATTCTTTCCTCTAATGTTTTTTGAAAGTAATTTTGAAATTTAACATTTGAAATCTAAAATGATAAAATGATATTTTAACAGGGTTTTAATTCATCATTTTTAACTAGCATATATCAATTCTTGACAAGCAACTGATTTAAATTTACTTGAGGGAATCTGAAGAAAAATATGATTATATTAGCATACAAATTTATAGGCATAGTTATTTTCTTATCAGTGTCTTTCTTTGCTGAGAACACCGTACACTAGTCATATTAAACAACCAAAAATTATAAATTAGGAGATAATTATCAAAACATTATGCATTTATAAGGAAGTTAAACTCTTAAGATATAAGTGTATTTTTTCTCAAAATAGGTGTGTGTGAGTGTGCGTGTGAGCTGAAGAGTCTCAATATCTTCAAGATAATATAGAAATTCAATATAATACAAAAGAAGAGAAGAGAAAACACCAGCTTCCCACACTCTCTCCGCCAAAGCTGCACTCGAGATCTTCCCCCTCCTGTATATCACTTTCTAACTTTCTAGTTCCTGTCAAAATTCTCCTTCTTAATAATTGTTAATCAGCATTAATATTTTTCCTTGTAGGAATAAAAGTGTTTAATGATCTTCAAAGCTGGGACAGTGTTCCAAACGGGTGTTTCTTCAAGCCTCAAGACAGTGAGGCGGGCGTGACACTGTCCTGCTGCAGGGCGACTTTTCATGCCAGGTAAGTCCCATGCCATGGCAGGTGAACTGCTCAGGGGACAGTGTGTGGTGTAGCAGCCCAGGTAAGAGCACACATGTCAATTCATACATTGTGTTCTAGAACCCGACACACTCATTACTGTGGGTGCTGGTTTTGCCTTAGGAGAATTTGGGGATTCACCGCAGGTGTCTCTTTTCCCTGGTGCGTAAAACACAAGATCATGGCCTTGGGAAATGATTTTACAGGGATTCCTGTTGTTTTAGCCAGCTTTTTGCTGCTGTGACTAAAGGACCCAACCAGCACAATTATAGAGGAGGAAGAGCTTATTTGAGGGCTTGTGGTTTCAGAGGCCTTAGTCCATAGAAGGCCGGCTCCATTCTTCAGGACTCAAGGTGAAGATGAGCATCAGGCAGAGTGTGTGGCAGAGGGAAGCAGCTGACGTCATGGTGATCAGGAAGCAGAGAGACTCCACTCTCCAGATACAAAACACACACCCCAAGCCACGCCCCAATTCCCACCTCCTCCAGCCACACCCACCACTTCAGTTCCCTCTCAGTTAACCCCTATCAGGAGATTAATCACTGATTGTGTGAAGACTCCTGCACCCCCTCATTTCTCCTCCAGACCTTCTTGAACTCTCTCACATGTGAGCTTTTGGGGGATACCTCACATCCAAACCATAACACCTAATTTCAGAGAACAGACATGGCCTTGTGCTTTGTATAAAAGGCACCTGGAAGGATGACTTTGATGAGGGACATGAGGAGAGACTTGAAAAGAAACTTTCAGGTCACTTTTTAACACTGAGAAAGATCCAACCTGAATCAGTGTTCATCACACTTCAGGTGTCCCGAGGGCTTCCTAAAGGAAGGTCACCATGGCTGTGCTGTTTATCAGACAGTCTCTGGAGGGTCCTTCTTGCAGACTGGTGTGTTCCACAGTGCTTGGACCCTGTGGGCTACAATGGGTTGGGCACGGTGAGGTGTCCACAGCTCCTGAGGATAGAGTCTCTGTGGTTCAGGAGTCTGGGGGATTCAACGTGTCGGGTTCACACACCTGATGTCTACTTAGGGTAGCGTAGTGGGTGAAAGGGCTTCTGCAGCTTGGTTGAATCTTTATCACATTCTGTGAGCAGTTGTTACTGTTCCCATGTTATAGCTGAGGAAATTTAAACTCAGAGAATGTAAGCAACGTGCACAAATTGCCAGCTGATGATTGCACACGTGACTGCAGCCACGTCAATAAAGACCAGCAGGGACGAGAGCTCAGAGAGGCCAGCAGCCCCTCTGCAGGCCAGCGTGGGCCCCCGGAAGGAGGCTGCACTTTCTTCTGCTCTGCATTTCCCTTAAAACACCGTGCGTGGAATTGTGTTGGGTTTTAATTCATTCAATACTTGCTTGTTTAGATCAACCCTCGTCTTCCCCAGCTCTACTGCTCACAGTGTTCACTGTTGCTTCCCGGGTCCAGTCCTCATCTCCGAACAATTCCCTGTTTCCTTCTGTCACTAAGAGATGCTCTGCAGAAGCAGGTAGCTCAGAGCTCTAGCCTTGGCTTTCTGCTTCCTGAATTGGCAGGTTCAAGTGTTCAGCGCTTTGAAGGGAACTCCTCTTGTCACTGGGGGAGACACCACCGATACCAGCTGTCACTCCTTCCCGAGCAAGCTTTCCTCTCTGTCTGTCTTTGGAGCTTTTTTCCCTGATATTTGACATGAAGAAACTGCATAACAAAGTGTTTATGGGTGTGTAACTTCTGTATCTGGCTCAGGGCTTGGTGAGGTTCCTGAACACGTGTCTCTTCTAAGTTTTTAGTCACTATTTCTTGAATAGTTTGCTTCATCCAAAATTCTATTAAAAATGTGCTAAACTTTCTTCTTTCACTAAGTTAAAGTGAGTCATTTTCAAAAACCTCCTGTCTTGGTCTCTCTGTGTCTAATTCTGAGTGACTCCTGCAGGTCTGTTTCCAGCCGATCATGGTTTCTCTGAATCCATCTCATCTAATGCGTCCTTTGCTGCTGGCTCTTTCCTGACCCTTGTCATAGTGACCTGCCATTGCATCAGGGACTCTGCCCGTTTTGTAAGTTGCCTAATAACTTTAAACATTCTTTATCCTATGACCTCTCTCTGAGTCCTTGGGAGTTTGATAATGCTGTCTATTCTGTCTCCCGGAGAGCTGACTCCTTAGGCAGTTGTTTTCATTTTCATTGTGCATTCGTTTTTATGGATTCTTTTCCTCCACATTTTATTGTAGTGGTGTGAACTTTGCAAATCCTACCTACACGTTTCTGGGTTACCCTTAAACGTCTGACTGTTCGACACAAGCATTTCATCAGTGTCTATCAGCCGCACCCTCTGATTCCCCTCCACCCCCCATCATCTCCCACGTTGTCACCATCTGTGAACTTATTTTAAAGACATAATGACTGCCGTACTCCACTCAATCACATTATTCAAAATCAACCCACATTTCACTGGTACTGCTCGGTACCCAATGTTCATGTCTGATATCTTCTCTCTCATTGTGTTCATTTGTGTTTTATAATAATAAATGTTAGATAGCGTCTCTGGAGAGGGTGTCTGGTGTGCAGCCTGTCACATAAGGTGTCATTACCATGACGGGAATTCTTTGTGGCAGCTGTACCTCAGGAGTGATGAAGGTCACTCATCCAGAAGAGGTCATTTATAATGATTCTACCTGGGTTCAAAACAACTGTGAGTGAGTACAGCGTTCTCCCTCTGTTTTTCTCAGTCACACTGGTCAAGTATAATCCCATAATCACCAAGACCTTATAAACAGTGTTAAACCTTTCTGTATTCTGTGTGCTTATTCTTTTTCTCCCTGGCTCTCATACCAGCCAATAGCATTTACCTCTTTTTATTTATATGAATGAGTTAGAAGTTTCACATTCTCTTGCAAGTCTTATGTGGCATATTTTAAATTTCAACATTAGATATTTGACTTAACAACAGCGCAGGCCACCAAGATCTCTGGGTCACTCATGGCAGAGGGCCGCGGCCGAGATCAGCGCCCTCCATGTGTGTGCTGCTGCAGCTCAGCGCCCAGGGGCCCTCTTCACCGGGGGCCACAAACCGTGATTACTGTTTGTGTTGTCTTAACAGAGGATGTGCATTTAGATTTACTCGTATTTTCTCTTTGTTGTTTATTCTGGCTTCAATGATCTTTTTTTTAATAAGTGTGTTTTCTTCTTTTACAGGAATTTAGTTAGTGGTGACATTCCCCAGTCTTGTCTGAAAGTGACCCTATCTAACTTCTCCATCAAACAGTACTTCAGCTGGGTATAGAATTCCATATAGAAGATCTTTTCCTCTTTTTTCTTTGATACTTTGGACATTATTCTATTACCACATGATTTTTGTTCTTTCTTTCTTTTCCTTTTCCTTCCTTTCTTTCTTTCTCCTCCTCCTCCTCCTCCTCCATCTCCTCCTCCTCCTCTTCCTCCTCCTCCTCCTCCTTCTTCTTCTTCTTGGAAAAAGAAACTTTAGTGTTTTGCTAACACAGAAAACACCACAGGGTCTCCTATCCCAGAGGCTGTGGTCCTCCCCATCAGGGGACACAGGAGGTCTTTAAGTAGGTTAGTTAGAAGCTACGTTCCATGTGTTCCCTGTCTGGAGTCGTAATTCCCTTGTGAATTTAGGAGACAGTCATTTCTTAGATCTTCTGGTGCCATCCCTGAGTCTGGATTGCTTCATTCCTGTGGTGGGTGTGTCTGAAGGACAGAGGATCCTGCCTAGGGTGGGGAAGAAAGACAGTCCTGCTCCCCGAGATTAGGGAGGGGAAATTAGGAGGGGAGGGAGGAAGGAAGAGAAAGGAATATGTTGGTGTTAACAGTCACAGTGGCAGAGCAGGGCTGTATGCAAAGCATAACGTGGCCCACTGTCACATCTCTTCACAGTCAGGTTCTAGTTCCATTTCTATGGGACGACAGGTGACAGCTCCAAGCTGCTTGCTGCTGAGAGGGGGCAGGGTTGGAGGGAAGTGGCCTGAAGTCCTCCTTCTCTATCAGGTGGTGCGTGGAGAGCTAAGGCTACTTAGCATCAGGGCTGTGTGGGGGCCATGGTGACAGTTAGCAGGTGACTGGACACGGCCCCAGGAAGGGCCGGGATCGTGACATCAAAGCATTGCTTTCTTGTAAAGAATTAGCACAAAAGCAGTTAGTATTTCAGCCAGTCTCTGAAAACCATGGAGATGAGTCACCCTAACTTCAGGGGAGATCCAACGTGCCCTTGATCCCGAGCTACCACCTCATGGCTTCTGCTGTTGACCTGGAGAAGCCTTTCACCAGGCAGATTTTGATGTGATGTAAGTAAATCTCTCTTAGGCCGTTGGTCCAATTGGAGGGAGGGTTTATGGTTTATAGAGTTTACAGTTGCCCTCTGATGGCCTAGTACATCCATCTATCTTTCGTGTGTTCAATTAGATGCATTAGAATTTATGCTTAGGAGAACTGGTATTTCCCTCAATTCTGAAAAATTTCTAGTTATTATATTTTGGAGAGTTTTTTCTTCCATTTTCTTTATTTCCCCATCTGGAATTCCTATTCCATTTTATGACATTGGAAAGTAATTTTTCCCTGCATTTCTGCTAAATCTTGAAATATATATTTATGTGCATTTCATGTAAATATTCAATTCTATGTGCTATGTATTTATTTAATGTATTTAAAAACGATTATTCAGTACTTACATTTTCTAGGTATTACATACATACAATTTGATTCTTTAAAACACCCCTTGAGGTAATATTGAGCACAGCTCTGGAACAATCATTTTATCTCTACTCTGCTTTGTATAACATCCTCACTCCCGTGATTTTTTATTTCTTGTATTTGGTCGTATTTTATATCTTACTGGCTTGTTGGTTATAACTGTCACAGAAAACTTGGTCCTTGACCCTAATGCTCATCCAGTAACCAGGAAATGATTTTGAGAAAAAGGAAAAAGAAGATTTATTGCTTTGGTAGCAAAGGAGAAACACAGGGGGTCCTGTCCCAGGGGCTGTGGCATCAGAGGGAACAGGGAGTTTTTAAAGAGGTGATTCAAAGAAATCCTGTTTCCTGGGATTAGGGAGGAGAAGATTAGGGAAAGAAGGTTGGGGAAAAGGAAAAAAATACAACAGTTTTAGAGCAACAAGCGATATAGTCGAAGCCTAAGTTGACCACTGTGACATAACTTGGCTTTTCTCACACCTCGACTCCCTGTCTGGTGCTTCTGCTGAATTAAGTGTCCTTGTCCCGTGGCTTCCCCAGAAGGTCCACCTCTTGAGTCCTTGGACATCTCACTGGCTGGTCGTGTTTCCAGACTCTTGCCATAGTAGGTTCTCTGTCTCACAGCTGGGTTGGGAGTCATCTCGGGTGGACATTATGTCCAGGACTCCTGGGCAGACTAGGTTGCAGGTGAGCTCCTATAAGATGGTCTGGGGTTTCTTTTGTGGTACCCCTGGACTTTCGGGCTGGGCACCACTTTGTACCAATTAGTCATTTTTGGAATACAGGTAGCATTACTTCAACAGGTAGGCTGCCTGTGTTATATATTCTTAGGAAGTACCTTTTTCTTCCCAGTCCAGTTCCAGGCAGGAGAACTTGTTTGCTTGCTTTCTGAGGTTACTTCGCCTTTTTTTCTTTTCACCTTTTCACTGAACAGGCCATTTTGTGCGCAGTGAAGTTGTGCCAGAGACCTGACATTCACCCGTGGTACGGTCACAGAGTGCCACTCCTTCCCGGGCCTTGTCTCCTGCTCTTGTATCCCTGAGGCTACAGTGACAGCTACACCTCCACCCTTCTTTTCAAGGCTCTCTCAAATTCTGCTGGACTTTTCTCTTACTTTCCTGATGTCTTTTCTACCTTTAAAATTATATCCGCTGTAATACAGCCAGCATGTCTATTTCCCAACTGATTGGCAATGCTGCGTAGCATCCTGATGATGTGAACCCTGAAGCCTGTCTGCCTTGGTTCAAACCCAGGCCTAGCACTGAGCAGACTATTAAATGCTTTATAACTTCTCTGTGCTTCAGTTACCCCGTTTACAAATTGGAAAGGATCGTCTTGCCTGGCTCATCTTGTGCATAAGGAATAAATGAGTTCACATTTACAAGTTTTTAGAGCCATTCTCAGGCTCTGTGTAAGTGGCAGCTATCATTATAATTGCTTGATACTCAGGATTTTACAATGTTGCCAGAAATAGATGTCCCCTTCAATGCCATTTTAATATAATAAGCACCCTTTCAACTGTGTTTTAAATAATCAGTTCAACTCTGTTTAATAAAAGTTTCATTTTACACTGGTATATTATGAACATAAATTGTCTGGTAAAGTGCAATTTCTACATAAGACTCGAGAAGTAGATAATGTCTGTAGCTAGAAAATGGGGAAAGCGGAAATGCAGGTAACTCAGAGGCTCAGCACTGATGGAGGGTTCGGGTTTCTCTCTGTCTCTCGCCATCCTTGCCCTTCCCATTTGTTATGAAAACAGGCGTTCTCATCTCCAGCTTGGGGAACGATGTCTCCTTCAGGGCACCATGAGACACTGGCCCTACCTCCCCCCGAGTTCCTCTTGTCAGGAACCTGGGGTGCTAAGTCCAGGAAGGGAAAAGGAGAGAAGCCAGCGCTGAAGTTGAAACTCTAAATGATACCAGGATGCTGAACATCACACACAGAGTAGGCATAGGCTATGTTTAGGAACCATGGTTGCAGCCAGGAAAAATCTAAGACTGTCCTGCATTTACCACCTTTGGCTCTGCAGGTAGACCTGGCCTTATGGGCATTGGATGCAATGAGAGAAAAATATATTTCCAGCAGGCACTGGGAAAAGCCAATCTAACCCCATGCCCGCCATGTCTGGATTCAGGCACCTTGAAGGAGAGGGTTGTGCAGACCAACCAACATGAAACTCATCGCAGCACCATTCTGAGATGTGTTTTGCCATTTGAAATTCACTGCTGCTGCAACAGGGACTTCTGCATTTCCTCACAACCCTGTCAGAGACAGAGTATGCCCCCAGGTGGAGCACATGACATTGACCACACTCTAGATGAGCAGCCCTGGCCAGCTGCAGCTCACGCCCATTCTGTGCGAAGGCTTAAGCTGAGCAGAGCTCTGCACACACCTTCACGTGAGCTCTTGGGATTCAGTCTCCTTAAAAGTTACAACTGGTCATATGAACATTTGTTTTGGTATGTTCTTTTTCTACGAGCAAAAAGCCATTGAGTATTTCCCTTTGAACTCTTTTTCTTTTCCTCTTCTCCATGAGAATGAAATTCAGTTTAGTCTTGCTCACAGGAACATTCAGATGCATCAACAATGAATCACAGAATTGGAGAATATCTTTCCATCGGAATTCCTCTTTCGTTATTCTTCACATGTTCTTGAGGCTTCTATTTCTGGTGGTATTTTGTCCTCAGTCACTAAAAGGATTCAGCCAAATTGGATGGGTTCCTTCTCAAAGCCATGACTTCAGGGTTCTGGCCAACCACAGAGGCATGGAGATGTTGTGCTGGGGTGGAGGTGGGATGGGAGGTTGTGTGGTGTCCCTGCAGGGGTTGGTGGTACAACTGGAGGGGTTGGTGGGTAAAAACTCACCAGTGGTTTATGTTTTATCCACAGTGTTTTCCTTAGAGAAAAATTTTGCTCTGTGAATAGAAATATTCAGACAGGAGGTCAACAGGCGCTCTCTGCCCAGACCCTGTGTCCCCATGTTGGTGGCATGACCCTTCCTCCTGAGTCTTTGGAGAGGGGGATGCTGAGTGATCCTAAGGCCCCTGTTCTCCATGCCTCTGTGCCATGGTTACAAGGCTCTGCTAGCTTATTCTGCTTTCATGAAATTGTTATTTCTTCCATCCCGATTCCCAGGTGCTGGGAGACACTGGTTCATTCCTTAACATGGATCCATTCATCCTCCTGGATGAATAAAAGGAGTCCTCATGAGGATCGAGATCCAGAAAGAAGAGCCTGTAAGTCACAGGAGAGGTGACAATCCCCAGATGGTGCAGGATCGATCAGAGGCAGCACTAACAGGCAGAAAAGGCAGGGGCCTCACTGCCCACAGGCTGCCGTCTCAGCTCTCTTTAGGGGAAGTCGACGATGCAACAAAGAGCTCAGAACCACAGAGGACCAGTAGGTGCACCTGCGATGTCTGCGTCTCCTCTCTGGTTGTTTAAAGGCGCTGTCTAGACACACTAGGCTCTAATCTCATTTGCTCTGCCCTGTGATACGGCAAGCTGCGGCCCTTGCTGGGAAGCTGTCTGCCATTCTCTCCATCCTGAATAGAGGTTGAAAGGGACACAAAATCTTGGGCTCTGCCACAAGAGATGCTGCTGCATGGAGAATTCTAGAAACTGGTCTATGTAAGTTGGAATGGGGGAGGAGAAGTAATTAAGGGAAATATGCAGAGAGCATGAGTCTGCCTGTCTTTCCCTTAACTTTGCTGCATCCTGCAGAGGGCAGGGGGCAGAGGCTAGAGAGGGACAGAGATTTGTCCCAGCTTCTGATATGCCCTCTCCCCTGTATCACCCTGCCTTCCTTCAGCTGCCCCACCTGCCACCTTGTGTTAAGTGAATTTCAGTTGCTTTAAATTAAATGTCTTCATGCCAAACATAGACATGCAAAATTTAGGTACAGCCCCTCTCACATGTGGCTTGAGCTGCCCCCATACCCGGAGGCTGCCTCACCAGCCATCCCAAGGCTCCTGGCTCCAGGGTTCATCCTGCTAGGAAGAGATGGAGAGCTGAATGCCCCGCACCAGTGTCCAGCCCCCGGAAAGCAAGGTCTGAGAGGATGCTTTGTTTTCATTAGAACTTACGCAAATCTGTTACAAGTCCCTTTTTTTCTTTTAACTTACATTTTTTGATCAGGGAGCATGTAAATATTTACCTGTAAAGGTAAAAACATTAAGTCTTCTATTGGTCTGTGTCTTGAAATCCCAAGTGATTTTGAACTCACCTGTTTTCTGTTTGTTTGCCACAGTGTCCAGGGCCAAGATTGAGAAGAACGGGGGACACAAGAGACCTCTGGCTGCCTGCTCCTGGTGTTCTCCTATAGAAAGCCAACAGTGGGAGCAGGGCAGTGGCTCGCCTGCCCTCCCTGAGGAGCTGTGGCTCAGTCCCCGACCTGAGGCCAGCACGGCTGTTCTCTTAGGAAGTGCTGACTCTGGGCTGGCCATGGGCCACCACTCCCACGCTCAGGCCTCCTGTCCTTAGCTCTAGTCTGCCTGTGGCCCCAGTGACACACTGCATTTTGGTCCAGAGCTCTGGCCAGACTTAATCAGGGGGTGCACTGGACTTTCATTTTTAGATGCAACTGATCCAGCAAAATTTTTAAAATCATACTGTAATTGTTAAAATTTCAAATATAATCTATATAGAGTTTCCAAACATTCTTTGGAAAAATGTCAACCCCCCCCCTTAATTACATCTGTTTTCTATAGTCTGGGGGAACAAATATGTACAAAAGGAGTTCAAGGTGTATATGTGAGAGGAATATAGAGGTCTCATGTCACTCTGGGCTGTGGACCTGTTTCATCATCTGCGTGCTGTCTTCCTTCATCACAGGCTGTGATAAAACCTCCCTCCCCCATCTAAGCCAGCCCTCTGCTGAATGTCAGTACTTCTGTGCCGCCTCTGTCCGCCACACTGCAGTCTTGAGACAGAGAAATCAAAGGAAGCAGCTGCCTGTGGTCTGCAGGTGGGTCCCCAACCAAGGCCGATCAACGTCCTCCCCGACTCCCGGTGGTCAAGGTCTACCCATCCTTCTGTGTGACATGATGCCATCCCACACTGTAGAAGCAGCAGGCCAAAGAGGTGGCTGGACAGGGCCCTGCACTACCCACTGGGCAGGGGCTGCTCTGGGTGTGGGTCCCAGTGTCCTTCATGAAGGCTGTTTTCAGCCCCCCTGAGCAGGACCGGAGAGGAGCAGGCGGGGGAGGAGGGCTCCCTGGACGTGCTCCACTCCATCTTCTCTGAAGCCTCAGGTAGACCCGCCAAGTTGGCAGGTAAATCAAAAGTTCCCGGCTTAAATTAAAAATTTTAATTTGATTAAATAATTAAAGATGGCTTTTCAGGAATAGCTGCCTTCCAAGTGCCGTCGCTGTCCTGGTGACGTGCACCCCTCCTTGTCTGTCCCTTCGCCTTTCCTGCCCTACCCTTCTCCCCCATGGCTCTGTTCAGGGGCAGCACTTGCCTAAGGAAATCGTGTTCCCCACAAGCACAGACCCTGCCAAAAGCCCCTGAGGATCGGCGGGCCAGGCCAGGGGAGTGGAGGGGCCCAAGGGGCCGCCTGGCTGGGGCACACTCGTCCAGGTCTGACTGTGGCCTGAGCTTGCATCTGGCGCCTCTGTGGCTGCATCGAGCTTTCTCTTGTTCTCACGGCTTTGGTTAGGTGGCTCCTGTGGTTTTCGAGGCAGATGTGCCTTTCTTCTCTGACTGGAAGTGCTCTGCCCTGAAAGGGGACCCTACAAAACACACGCAGCTGTCACTCCAACGCCAAAATTCCTGGTGCCAAGAGCAAACTTCACTTCTGCCAGATGAACTTACATCTCCATCTATTTAGCCAGCGTCTTCATTTCCAAGAGCCCAAAGTACCGTCACGACACTACTATCCATTAGGGGCTTCCTAGGCACACCCGGGGACAGCCTCTCTGAACCTGGAGACATACCCCAGGAGCCCTGGGTGCCGTGGCCAGTGTTGCTGTGCCTTAGCCTCCCAGAGCCCACACGCAGTGCCATGTCCTGTCCCTGGGCTTAAGGGCTTTCCTAGAAGAAGGCTAAAGTTCCCAAGTACAAGGAAGGGAGACAGACATCTAGACCCTCCCTTCTGTCCCAGGTCCCCTCACAGCCCCTGTCCTCACTTCTGTGTGGAGGAGGGAGTCAGTCACAGCCCTATGTAGAGGCCAGGAGGGCAACCTCGGAGCACCCCCGACTCCCACTGCCCTGCAGGACGCTCCTCCAGTAGCCCAGGACTCACAAAACTGTACTAGAAACCTGGGGTGGCTTCCCTGCAAAAAGTGTTTAACATTTTTAAAATGCCCAACCAGACAAATCACTCTCATTACAATTCTACCTATGCATATTAAATTGGGAGCTAATAGTACCCAGATGATTATATTAAAAGGGAAAAATAAGCACCCCAGCTTATTAATGAAACCAATTACACTTTCTTGGAAATGGAAAAAGCCCGTAAGTACTAATCTAGAAATAATCTCCATCTTCCCTTCGGTGCTCTTCCCCGCATGCCACGCCAGCCCAAGGGTCTGAAACCACCTGTAACCAACTTCCTGCGAAGCAGCAGCCTTCACAGCCCTAGCAGCAATGGAAGGACAAGGACAGACTTCTGGGGTGACCTGAGACAGCTCTAAAGCTGTCTGGCTCAGCTCTCTTCTGCAATCCTCAGAGCCAGCCAAGGATAGAAACTGGGAGAGGGCAGTTTTCAGACTTCACAGGTGCCAGAAGCATCTGGTGTCTCAGGATAAGTAGTGAATTAGCCCATGCACATCCCACCCTCAGGGCTGCTCTCGTGGAACATCTGTGAGCGAGGTCTGTACAGCAGTAGAAAGACCACAGCCCTGGACTGCGGTCTCTGCCTCGGGCTCCAATCTTCACTCAGAGAGATGTGCCCTGCACATTCACGGACTCTAGATGGTTACATTTGACAGACAGCTATGGGATAATATGGCAGGGCGTGGGGATAAGTAGGACCCAGAGTTCACATGAAATAAGTTCAGAATGGCTTAGTCAGCTAGGTGCTGAGGAGGAGGAAGCTTGGCCCCTGGCCTTTGCCCTGTGCGATATTCCCCGTGCGGCTCTCTTGAGCTGCGACATCTTCACAGGCAGGTCTGCTCCCCTCTGAGGTCAGGGCAGCCGGCAGCCCTGGCTTGTGCTTGATGAGTGCAGGACTCCACGCACGGTTCAGAAGATGCCCTGACCTTGTGCCAGTGGAGCTGTGTCGGAGACCAGCTCCAACAGGGGGTCTCAGGAGACGAACGGATGGTGAGGAGTCGGCGAAAGAGGGGTGGAGAAACAACACAGACACCAAAGTGCAGGTGTTGATCCCAATCTTTACTTGTGAACTTGATCATATATACTTTTCATTTTGGCAGGCTCACAGTACTTTGTGGTTACAAAACAGGAATCATTATTCAAAGAAACAAAATATTACCTAGCTACAATCAGAATAGAAGAATGTATCTTGGCTTATACATAAGCAAACATTTGTACTTTCAGTTCGTGTTTTGCTTTGAGCTGTTTTTGCTTAGTTAACTTTTAATAATAGTTACAAATGTCCCAAACTATTGGCCTATACCTTGACTATTCTTCCTTGACTTACTGACTGGAACCGGTGCCATGATTATGGCAAGTGGTTGACTTGTTATTAGTTTTAATCAAACAAGAGTAAGAGCACAAACCATTGTGCACAGGAACAAGAACAAGTTGCCCAGTACTAAGCACTAATCTGTCTTCTTAACATTAATTTTTCTTCTCTAGATTTTAATTTAATTTCTCAAAAACTTCCTTGACAGGAATACAGGGAGTTTTTCATTAGACATTAACAATTTACACTCCACAGCTGAATCATTGCATTTAGAGCAAACAGATCCATTCTTTAGAAGTAGTTGTATTAATTGGGAAAGTCATGTTTTTTCCTTCATACTTAATGGTCATATGAGAAGTCACAAGTATACTTATTAAAGGAATACAAAAACAAATCAGCCCATTCCCAGAAACATACTGCGCTCCTCCAGAGGATGGACGCCTTGCGCCATCCACCTCAGTAGGGCCTTGCCATTGCCTGAGTCAGGGGAGGGGCGCAGCATTTTCCCCTTTTTTATTTTTTAATTTGAGGTGTTCGATTTGGACGGAGATGCTTCTGATTGATTTCCAGACAAGTCTGAAGAGGACTGGAAGAATGAGACAAACAAGAACAATGAATAAAAAGCCAAAACCAATATTAATCATATATGACCACCAAGTACTATTGGAAATAGTTTTTTGTACATTTTTGTATAAATCTGCAGCAAAGTCAGCTGTAGAGTCAGTAGATAAATAAGCCTTACTTATATATTTTACTTGTTGTTGTAAATCTTGTATATTGGGGCCTATTTCAGTTTTATTCCAGATCCCTAATAAATGAGTTTGTACTTGATTCCATCCATATTTAGTTTGATTATATTTTAAGGGAGTAACACAGATCCATTTGAAATTAGCATGACATTTGGTTGTCATTTGAGTTTTTATGTTTTGAATCTTGTTTCCTACATATAATAAAGCTTCCTCTAAGGCATTAATTTGGGCCTCCAATTTCTTATCTATTTTTTCTTGAATAGCTAATGCTAATGAAACATTATGAGATAAATCATTAACATGATGAGCAGTATGAATTTCTTTAACTAAAGCTGTAGTAGATAAAGCTAAAGAAGTAATAATTCCTATTAATGCTGTAATTCCTAAAATTAATGTTGCAACAAATCGCTTAGGTCTAATTAATTCATTAAATTTTTTAAGAATTTGTGACCCTTCATCATCATACCAATCATCATTAAGAAGGACAGGAATCATTACATAGGAAGGCTGATGTATAATTATAAAAGTAGTGTAGTTTTTTGGAAGATTAGCATGTATACAATTAGTTAACATACATTGATCACAGGAAATAGAATAAACACTATTATTACGATTAATTGTCAAGGTATTATTATTACCTACTAAAATAGCATGAGGAGCATTAATGCAAGCACGAACATTGAAAGGTTCTGGAGTTTTACCAGGTCTGGTTAAAAGAACCATATTAGTAGCTGCAATTAATCTAAAAAGATCTGGGAAGTATGAAACCTTTCCATTAGGGAGCTCACTCTGAAATATGGGAGTGACCCAACCAGGTGAGAACCATCTATGAATAGGAGAACTTGTATACATTCCTTCAGTATGATTAAATTTTTGAGATTTAGTCTTAAAATAATTTTTATAATCAAAATGAGGGGCAGAAGCAGACCAATCATAGATCTTAACATCTGAAGACTTAGGCTGAAAGACTTGTGCCCTTTGTATAAATTCACATTGAAACCAATGAGGAAATTCTTCCCAAGGATCAATCATATTATTCCAATAAAAATCTTTTTTGTTATTCTTTAATCCACATGGATCAATGGCTTCAGGTAATGTTTTATTAACATAGGTTTCATTAACTATATAATATCCTAAAGAAACCATTTCGAGGAGCCAAAGGCTCCTCTTTTTATCATCCATGTCTGGGAAGCCAGGAGGGCAATCAGTAAAATATTGTCTATAATTAATAGGCATACATCCTTGAGGGATGAATTTATTATCAGTAGCAAAGCAAATAGGAGTCTCTTCTATTAAACCCTTGAAATTAATATTATAGGACATCTTATGAGGAATAAGGGAGTCAGAAATCCCTCCTAACAAATCAGGATTATCAGTAAACACCTTAATATTAAGTTTTCCCCAATCAGTAACTCTTAAAAGAGGAGGGTCAGGAAAATAAGCCCAATAAGATTGATTAGCAGAAATCAGTGATACCTGACAGGATAAGAGTGCTAGCATAGCAAGAAACACCTTTTCAGGAGAGGCAGAGGCACCTTGGCTAACAACCAAGTTTTGTGCCTGACTGGTCAGATGTTTTATTTGACCCCAGGATGGTAATTTTGATGTCAATGTTGCTCGTGCCTGTCGAGGGGAATGAAGGTGAAGATTAGTCATGTCCTTGGCAAGTTCTTCATCCTGGGTCGATGGCATCCTTGGGTATGGCTTGGGGAGGAACCTCCGCCTGCGATATGGGTGAGTCATAATGTCTGATGAGTCGATCTGGAATCCACAAAGGTGAAGTAGCGTCCTGTGGAAACACACAAGCGTATCCTCGACCCGATGTTAAGAGAATATCAGGTCCTTTCCACTGTCCAGTAAGAAGATCTTTCCATTTAACTAAAGGTTTTTGAGTTACTGTTTGCTCAGACCAATGACGTTGCATTGGAGTTAATTTAGAATCATTTACATTTAAATGATTAATAACAAATAGAGCATGTTGAAGAATTTGATGAGGAGAGCTATAATGTAGTTCCCCCTCTTTTAATTTATTAATTTGAGATTTTAAGGTCTGATGAGCTCTTTCCACTATGGCTTGTCCTTGTGGGTTATAGGGGATGCCTGTGGAATGAACTATGTTAAGTGTCTGACATAGGTGTTTAAAGGTTTTTGAAATATAAGCAGGAGCATTGTCTGTCTTAATATGAAGAGGTAATCCCATATATGCAAAGGAGGCAAAAAGATGTTGGGCAATATCCTTATAAGCTTCTCCAGTACGTGCTGTAGCAAAAATAACATGTGAGAAAGTATCTACACAAACATGAACAAAAGATAACTTTCCAAACTCTTGAATATGAGTAACATCCATCTGCCACAATTTGTTAGGTAATAAACCCCTAGGGTTGACACCCATCTGTGGAGAAGGAAAGTGAGTAGGACAGATTTGACATTGTTTAACAATTTGTCTAGCTTGTTCTTTAGTTATATGAAACTGTGCTCTAAGAGCAGCAGAATTTTGATGATGTAATTGATGATCTTTAGTAGCTTGTTCAATAACGTTATAAACAGTCCTAGTTAATAAATCAGCTTTAGCATTTCCTGCCACTAAAGGTCCAGGTAAGTCAGAATGTCCTCTAATATGTCCAATAAAAAATTTATAGGATCTCTGTAATATTAATTTTTGTAACTTTTGTAATATATTAATAATTGATGAATGAGAGGACAAAGAAGATGTTTCTATGGCTGGAAAGAGATTAACTATATATTGGGAATCAGTATAAAGATTAAAAGGCTGTGTAACCTTTTCAAAAGCAGTTATAATAGCAATTAATTCCGTCCTTTGAGCAGAGGTTTCAGTTGTTTGTTGAACTATTGGCTCTTGGTCATCTATAATAGTAACAGCTATTCCATTAGAGGATCCATCTGTAAAAATTAGAGAAGCCTCATCAAGGGGCACATGAGAAAAGTTTTTAGGAAAAATAGTATTTACCTTAGTCATAAAATGTAGTAATGGGTGGTTAGGCAAATGAAACAATATTTCTCCATAGAATCCCTGTAATGCTATAGGCCATTCATCATTAACATTTAATAAGAAATCTAATTGTTCCTTTTTATATGGAATAATAATGGAGGATGGATCTCGTCCAAAGAGCTCTCTACTTCGAAGTCTACCTTTACAAATTAATAATGACACCTGGGTGGGATACGAAATATTAATCTTTTTTGGAGTAGAAGGCAAATGAATCCATTCTAAAGGATCATCCTGCCATAGGCATCCAGTAGGAGTGTGTGAAGTCTGTAAGATTATTAACATCAAGGGCTTATTGTAGTCTATTTGTTGTAAATAATGATCTGAAATAGCCTTCTCCACCTTAAATAAAGCCTTCTTTCCCTCAGGAGATAATTGTCTAGGTGAATTTGGATTTGAATCTCCCTGTAAAATTTCAAATAAAGGTTTAAGGTCAGCAGTGGTTAATTTTAAGTGAGGCCTAATCCAATCAATATCCCCAAGAAGTTTTTGAAAATCATTTAAAGTATGTAAAGAATCAACCCTAATCTGTATTTTTTGAGAAGTTATATTGTTGGAATTAATTAATCTTCCTAGGTAAGAAAAAGGAGCCTGAGTTTGAATTTTATCAGGAGCAATTTTTAATCCCCAGTCTTGTAAACTTGTAATCATAAAATTAAGTATTTGTTGGAGTATCAAATAATCAGCATGAGCTAATAAAATATCATCCATATAATGAATTATATATCCAGATGGAAACTTACTTCTCGTGGACACTAAGGCTGCATCAACAAACTTTTGACATAAGGTGGGGCTATTTTTCATTCCCTGAGGCAAAACTTTCCATTGAAATCTTTGGAAAGGTCTTTGTAAATTAGAAGATGGTAAACTAAAAGCAAAACGTTTACAATCCTGTTTTGCAAGAGGAATGGTAAAAAAACAGTCCTGTAGATCTATAACTGCAAGATATTGTCCTTTTGGTATAGCCACAGGAGAAAGGAGGCCTGGTTGTAGAGCTCCCATGGTTTCCATAGTTTTGTTAATAGCTCTTAAATCCTGTAGGAGTCTCCATTTGCCAGATTTCTTTTTTATAACAAAAATAGGAGTATTCCAAGGACTAGTAGATGGTTCTATATGTCCCAACTCTAATTGCTCTTTAACTAGATGAGAGGCAGCATCCAGTTTTTCCTGAGTTAAGGGCCACTGATCCACCCAAACAGGGTTGTTGGAATTCCAAACAATAGGATCAGCCTCTTTAAGGACAGCGGCCCCTAAGAAAAAGGCTGTTTTGAAATCTGAGGTATATCATTTGTCAGAACAACATTAAATTGTTGTAAAATGTCTCGTCCCCATAAAGTAAAAGGCAAAGAGGGGATGACATAAGGCTGAAAAGTCCCAGTTTTTTCTTCACATTGCCAATGTAATATTTGTGTACTCTTGGCAACATTGGAGGCAAGTCCCAATCCTATAAGAGTAGAAGGAGACTTACTAGTGGGCCAAGAAGGAGGCCAGTCTTTTCCAGCTATACAAGAAACATCAGCTCCTGTATCCAAAATACCTTTTATTTGTAAACCTTCCACAGAAATATATTTCATAGGTCTAGATTGTGTAATCTTTTGTATCCATGCAACAACATTACTAGAACCAAAACTTTGATCTCCTCTATTACTTTTAAGTACAGTATTAGGATTGTTTAAATAAGGAATAATTAAAATTTGTGCAATTTTTTGCTGAGGTCTAATTTGAACAGTTTTAACTGGAGGTTGAATTATAACTTTAATTTCTCCCTGGAAATCTGAATCAATAATACCTGGCAAGATAAAAATGCCTTGGGAAGATAGAGAACTTTTTCCTAATATTAGACCAAAATAGCCTTGGGGAAGAGGTCCATAGACCCCAGTTGGAATCAAAGTAACTTCAGAATCTGGAGTAAGTATAGCATGAACTGAAGAGGGCAAGTCTAATCCTGCACTTCCTGGAGTTGCTCGGGCCAAGTCGCTAATTGAGAGCCCACGAAAGAAGGGATTTGTCTGGGAAAGCCCCTGTTGTTTTGTGGGGCCCGGGGGGAGCCCCATTGCCCGTTTTTTGATTCCGTTGGATTCTGAGAAGTAGGGACTATAGGGTTTCCATCCTTGTCAAATTTTGATCTACAATCTTTGGCCCAATGAAAGCCTTTATGACACCTGGGGCAGGGAATTTTTGGAGGATTATTTTGTATAAAAGGATTTTTATTAGATAGCTTATTTGGGCAATCACGACTAAAATGTCCTGTTTGTCCACAAGAAAAACATTGACCTTTAATATTAGGGGTATTATTTTTTGAAGGAAAATTTTTATTGTTATTTTTAGTACTATAACCCTTTAAAAACTGTGAGTAAGTCTTGCCTTGTAATGCAGCAGCAATAGCAATCCCCTGAATATGGGCTGGAGTAGAATCCATGCATATACGAATAAAATCAGATAAAGACCCTGTTTTTCTAATGGGTCGAAGTAAAGCTTGACAAGTGGGATTAGCATTTTCAAAGGCCAACTGCTTTATAAGTATATCAGCAGCTTCAGTATTAGTAATAATCTTAGAAACAGTTTCCTGTAGGCGGGCCACAAAATCTTCATATAACTCTGTAGCCTGTTGTTTAATGTTAGAAAGAAAATTTTGTTTTGTTTCAGAACTGGGTAAGCTTCGCCATGCAGTAACAGCACACTTTGAGATTTCAGTTAAGGTTTCTTTGTTAAGGGAAAGTTGGCTCTGAGGAGAAGCATAATCTCCAGTACCCAGTAACATACCTAAAGTATATTTTTGTCCTCTTTTAATAATACCTCTTCCTATTAATTGTTTTGCTTGATCTTCAAATTCAGATTTCCAGAGTAAATATTGTCCAGGAGGCAGACAGGATTTGGCTGTCTGCTGCCAGTCAAAAGGCGTAAGCCATTCAGCAGCAACTGAGTCTACCAATTGTAAAGTATAAGGGGAAGTTGGACCAAAATTAGTAACAGAGGTTTTTAATTCTTTTATTAATTTAAAGGGAAGAGGTTCCCATTGAGGTGAGTCATCAAATTCCCCTTGAGGGATAACAGGAAAGCATAAAGAATAATCACCCTGATTTTTTGCTTCAGTGATGGCTCCCAGAAAGGGAAGATTTTTAGGTTGTTTTTTAGGTGTCTTATATTGTTGAGAATAATCAGGAGGAGCAGAGGGCTGTGTAGGAGGCACAGGAGACATAGAGACTAACAAATTTGGTGGCCAATCAGAGTTATGATATCGAGCTGCAGCCTCCTCTAAGTCCTCCTGATCTTGAGGAGAAAGTTGTTTATCCTCCTCTTCATCCCCTTGTTCATCATCAGATTGAGACTGTTTTTGAGGGGATGTAGTTTTATAAAATCTAGATGTAGCAGCAGCCCCAATTAAGGGGGTTTGTTCAGACTCAGTCACTTGACGAGCCAAACAAACTGCCTCATGGGTCGGATCCAAAGCATCTTTAAAAACATTCCATAATGCAAAAGCATCTACAGGAATCTTTTTTGGCCCATGATGATCATAATAAACTTTCATCTCTTTACCTAGTTTTTTCCATGTTTCTAAATTTAAGGTTCCTTCCTCAGGGAACCAAGGAGAGCATTCTTGAATAAAATGAAAAAAATGTCTTAACTGCTTAGAAGAAACTGAAATGCCCCGTTTATGGAGTATATGCTTAGCTATATCAATAAAGAGTCCTCTTTCTTTAGACTCTTTATGGCCCATGACTTCTCAAAATAAGTTCTCTGATTACTTACCCTTCACTTACTTAGCACCTTGCTAAGGGGTCTGCAGTACCCTAGGTAAGAATCCTATCCTCACCCGGAAACTTCTGAATGAAATTAATGCATCAGACTTACGGATTACCGATCGTCCCTGTTCGGGCGCCAGATGTCGGAGACCAGCTCCAACAGGGGGTCTCAGGAGACGAACGGATGGTGAGGAGTCGGCGAAAGAGGGGTGGAGAAACAACACAGACACCAAAGTGCAGGTGTTGATCCCAATCTTTACTTGTGAACTTGATCATATATACTTTTCATTTTGGCAGGCTCACAGTACTTTGTGGTTACAAAACAGGAATCATCATTCAAAGAAACAAAATATTACCTAGCTACAATCAGAATAGAAGAATGTATCTTGGCTTATACATAAGCAAACATTTGTACTTTCAGTTCGTGTTTTGCTTTGAGCTGTTTTTGCTTAGTTAACTTTTAATAATAGTTACAAATGTCCCAAACTATTGGCCTATACCTTGACTATTCTTCCTTGACTTACTGACTGGAACCGGTGCCATGATTATGGCAAGTGGTTGACTTGTTATTAGTTTTAATCAAACAAGAGTAAGAGCACAAACCATTGTGCACAGGAACAAGAACAAGTTGCCCAGTACTAAGCACTAATCTGTCTTCTTAACATTAATTTTTCTTCTCTAGATTTTAATTTAATTTCTCAAAAACTTCCTTGACAGGAATACAGGGAGTTTTTCATTAGACATTAACAATTTACACTCCACAGCTGAATCATTGCATTTAGAGCAAACAGATCCATTCTTTAGAAGTAGTTGTATTAATTGGGAAAGTCATGTTTTTTCCTTCATACTTAATGGTCATATGAGAAGTCACAAGTATACTTATTAAAGGAATACAAAAACAAATCAGCCCATTCCCAGAAACATACTGCGCTCCTCCAGAGGATGGACGCCTTGCGCCATCCACCTCAGTAGGGCCTTGCCATTGCCTGAGTCAGGGGAGGGGCGCAGCAGAGCTGCAGTGACCTCGCACACCTCCAGCCTCCTCTGCCCCTTCAGTGCCCCATCCCTCTGCAGTCCACTCCCTGGAAAACAGGATCCATAAAGCATGAAAACTCTCCCTTACTCCTCTCCCTCCTCCCTTCTGCCCTCCAGTCGATTGTCAGAGCTGGTGGCTCACCTTGTTCCCTGCCTCTTTGCGACAGCCTTTCCCGGGGAATCCAGCGCTGAGCTGACTAGGCTACTTTGAACCCATTTCCCTGGGCCTCTGTCCAGAGAAGTCTAACCTTGCCCAGCCTCCACCAGCCCTTGGCCCTGCCAGGACTCACGGTGAAACTCAGGCTGCCACTCTGGTGCTGCGCTGTCCCTGGTGACTGCTCCCTCCTTCATACACTCTCCTGCCTCCCTCTCTCCTACAGGTTGGAAAGGGCTCGGACAAGGCAGAGAGAGGTCCAAGCCAGGAAGGAACACTGAGTGAGGATTAAAGGCAGCCAGAAAACGGTGCACAATGAAGCCAATTAGGAGTCCAGGATGAGCGATGGTAGCTACAAGAAGAAGAGACTTGGTACGGAGCTTACCACCAATAGTGGCTCGTGTCCACTGCCATAGCTGTGGGATGAATAGGTGATAGGTGGGTAGAGAGATGTGATGGACAGATGATAGACAGGTGATGAAAAGATAGGTAGATAGATAAGATACATAGGTGGATAGAGAGATAGATAAGGAGGATAAATTAGATAGATGATAGATAAGGTAGATAGATAGATAGATAGATAGATAGATAGATAGATAGATAGAAGGATAGATAGATAGATAAGCAGACAGAGTGAGCAAGCCAGGGGATAGATGGCTAGGTAGATCATGAGTAGATAGATGGTGGAGAGATAGATGTTGGACAGATGAATAGATAGCCAGTTAGATAGGAGAAGATAGGTGATAAATAGATAAATAGATCATAGGTAGGACAGATTAACAGAGATAGCTATAATAGATGGAAAGGGACCTGGGCAGACGATCATTTCTCCAGCCAATAGACAGAGAGCTGGGGGAATAGGAGGACTTACTAGTTGGCAAGTGTCCCGCTGAGACTCCAGCACAGACTTCCTGTCTCCAGAAGGCACACCTCCCTGCAGTCCCCAGCAGCCTGGGCAGACCCCCAGCCTCTGCAGAGCCCATGCACTCTCTAGGTCCTCCCTGAGTGCAGCCCTGTCCATTCCTTCTCCTCTCACAATGTTTCCTTGGTGGCAAGGATCTCCTCCCTCTGGACCTCTGTGCCTGGTCTCCAGCCCACCACAGGTGCTTGGCAGGCGGTGCGTGCCCAGTGGTCTTTTATTGAATAACAGTGGACAGGCAGCTGATGCCCTGCAAGGGGATCTGGAGATACTCCCTCAGAAGCCCAACCAAATCTAAGTGCAACACAGGCCTCTGCAGCCCTGTCCAGCGCGCAGTCCTGCAGGGGTACACAGAAGAGTCCTCTCGCCTCCCCCGCAGCGGAGCCACACCGTACGCACAGTGAGTTTTGCGGGATCTGTCCCCTCTGAGGAAGCAGGTGGCGCTTTACCCAGTGGCAAAGGGAAGAGCAAGGAGAGCTCTAGTGCCTCAGGGACATCCAACAGCAAGGCCACTCCCCTCACCCAGGCACTCAGGGTGGACGCCTGGATTAAAAGTGAAAACATGGCCTCGTGAGTGCACTGGGGTCCCACTCATGACCAGTGGACTTGGAAGTGGACAGGACCCCCACCTCTGAGGGTAGGCAGTTTGTGCGGGAAGCCTCTGGGTCTTCTGTGGAGGGCGGATCTTCCCAAGCCCAACTTGATGGTGGAGCACAGGTGTGGCCTGTCTTTTCCTTATATCTTCATACCGACGGGTTAACAGAGGAAGTGAGGGAGACTCGGCCGGCAGCCCGGTCAAATCACAGGGTTCTCCTGAACTCTCAGGCCGCTGACCCACCTCATTCATTTTCCAGATCAGTGTGTGACCTTTTGAAAACAGGAGTCCATCTTCTCAGAGCAGTGTCCCGGGTCAGTGTGGTGGGAGTAGGGTCAACCGTGACTCCTCCTGTGAGGTCTCAATGGCCCGGGATGCTCTGGGAGCCCCTCAAAGGAAGGAGAATGAAGCCCCCTGTCAAAGGTCTGGGCAGGTGGTCAGATCATCATGGTCCTGGACCCCCAGGGCAGCCTGCCAGCTCCCTGTCCCGCTTCTCCCTCTGCATTATGAGGGTGTGGAAGCCCGTCCCCACTGACTTCCAAACAGCAAATCACACTCCCACAGGAAGTGGGAAGAAGACACTGACCAGCTCATCCCACCAGCCTGACCTCCCAGACCTGCCTGCAGCCCTGAGCGGAGACAGCCTTGCAGCATCCCATCCCCAGCATCCTGCAGGACTCCCAGCCCTTCCTCCCAGCATCGCACCTGACTCTGCCAGTGTAGCTGCTTCCAGATGTACCGTACATGCTAACAGCAAGAGGGAGGGGCCCGTGGGATTTTCTAAAACTGCTCAGACCAGGCACCTGGAATGAGACTGGGTTTGTATCTATTTCCAAATCGTGTGTGGCTGCTCTTTGGAAGCAGTCCTGAAATGAAGCAAAGCTGCTCCAGCCAGGCAGCAACCTCCCCTCTTCCCAGCCTGCTCATAGCACAGGCGAAGTTCTAAAATAAATTTCCCCTGGCTGGGTGCCAAAATATTTACATTTAGTACAAGTAGTTAATTCATTAGAAAGGATTTAGAACTGATTTATTATGTGATAAAAATGTGAGGAGATAATCTCTCTGGGTTACCTGTATTTTTAATTTGCATATTATATTGAAATCCCAATTAATTTGCAAATAAAAGCAATATAAGTTTAAAGCTTTGCCATTTATTTAGAAAAAAAAAACCCACATATCTCCCTTGTCTTGGAATTTACTGATTTTTTTAAGGGATCATAAAACTCTTTTATATTTCATGTGTTTATTCATATTTGTGAGGTGCTCAGAAGTCAAAATTAGCTCTAATGTGACTTTAATGTACCTGACTTAGTGTCAAAAGCACAATGTCAGCACATTCTGGTTTGTCATCTTATCAGTGATCAAGGTCTGCAACCTCATGGTAGCCCTCTTTATAAAAACAGAATGCTTTTTCTGTTTCTAGAACTAAAACATGCTCATTACAGAAATTTTGGAGGGAGCAGAAAGAAATAATATTACTCTTCATTCCAAAAAATCGCTCTTAGACTTGTGAGAAATTTATAACTCTGTTAGTTTATAAAGGCAGAAGGTGAACCCTCAAATCCACAGCACCCAACAGTGTGTAAGCCCAAAGGGTTCCCCTGAAGCTTCAGAACTCTGTCCAGAAAGGCAAGTCAAACATGGCTGGGTTCCATCCTGGGCAGACGTCATCAGAACACCTGACTTCACAGTTAGAAAGAGGCTGTCATCTGCTGAAATGTGGAAAACAGAACTCATGCATTATTTGTATCCCCTGAAGAAATGCTATAAATCATTCAATCAAAGGGAGAGTTTTCCTGTGAAATTCAATCTGCAAGGAGATTAAATAGTACGTCCCAAAGAAGGAGTCAAAAAATGTCACCTTTGCTGGGGCAACTGCGGGCGCCCTTGAGTGATGACCAACACTTCCTCTGCAGGGCCCACAGGACAGGCAGCCTACCAGACAGGTAGAACAAGAGTGCTCCTTCAAAGACGGCTTCGGCCACTCCACACGTGAGACAGGTGAAGGGCTTAGTCCATGCTTACAACCTCAGGTGCGTGCACGTGTTTTCCTTCTGTCTGTAAGTGAACATTGAAGGTGCACATTTCTCAGGCCCCTCATCTTTTGGATCTTTGGTCTAAATGACACAAGGAATTGTTCCCCTCTCTGTATGTTTGTCAGGTAGATACAGTATTGGGTCCTTTAAAGCACTGAATCCTGTAGGGATGGTGTTCATGTGTATTTAGGGTCTAGAGGAGTTTGTAGTAGCTGTACGGTGTGCACCGGCAGGTGCCCCCTCCCCCACACACAGGAGCGAAAGCTCTGAACCAAGCACTTGGCCAGGAACCCTGCGGTGTGCACTGCTTGTTCTCACAAGCAAACTCCCGTCATCCCCATTTACAAGCAATGAACCCAGACCCACAGAGGTTCAGCCATTTCATTCAAAGTCGCACAGTGGTGAAGCCATAATTCTGTATACCTCCCTCAATTTTAACATTACAATACAACATGGATCGTTTAAAACGTGTCATCAGAATGACATTAGCCCAACCACGGAGGAAGTGGAGGGACAGGCCTCATGATGTGAAATTTGCCTGAGTTCACCATGTACTGAAAGAAGACGCTGCCTGTGTAGGAGCTATCTTAGAAGCAGAGGATGCTGAATCATGCTTTCCTTTTTTGCCTCTTATTAGCAAAATTATGAGATGGACATTTTTAAAATCATTCATCCATGAGACAGATCTTTGTTGCCCACTAAGGGTACCCAAGGCATCAGGGTAAGAACAGAAACCATCAAATGTGGCCAATATCACCTCCCAGAACTTCTGCTTTCTCTCCCCTGCTGTGTTCACGAACAAATATGTAACACGGAATCCCACCATTATGAATCATTATAATGGGCCAACAAAATTTCTGGGAAAAAAGGAAATGAAAAATAACATTTGGAAAAATGCATTTATACTTCCCAACTCTACGCACCTATGTCCAATGGGGCTTGGGTTAAGGATGATAAAAGTACTTTTACTAAAATGACTTGTGTGTGCCTGAAACACAGAGTTTAAGGACAATGATATTTAGCCTTCATCTTGGGAGGTAGCATGTTGTGCTCCATGTGGCTCTCCACGTGCCGGTGAGCATGACTCACAATGTCCCCTACCTGCAGGGATAACTGCAGAATGGAAGCAAGCACCTACCCATGCCCTACAAATAAATTGTGATTATTAGCATTTCTTCACCAGTATTGCTTCATAAAGAGTCCCTGCTAGCCTGTCTGTCACTTAGAATACTATTACACAGATTTTTACAGTATATTTTATATTAAATAAAATTCACTCAACTTAAATTTATAGTTTGATGTATTATGATTAAATGATATCATTGTTCAAATACCATTACACTCAAGTTTTTGAATAATTACATCAATTCTCAAATTTCTCTCACATCCCTTTTCCATAAAAGACATTTTACAGAACTCAGCACTTATTCACACAAAACAAAAAACAAACAAAAATACTCCGAGGAGTGGCAGGGAGTGTCCTCCACCTGGTAGGCTGCATCTACAGGAAACGTCCAGAAAACGGAAAAAGACTAACACTTCCTCCTTATAATCACGAGTAAACCCAGAGGTCTATTTTCATCACTCTACATGACATTGTGTAGGAAACACTAGCTAGGGCAATAAGACAAGAAAATGAAATATCTACAGACTAGAAAGGAATAAGTAAATCTTTATTTGCAGGTAACAACTCTATATATATTCCTAAGGAATAAAAAAAGTCATTACAACACATAAGTTAATTTAATAAGATTGCAGGATACATAGTTGAAATAAAAAATTAACTATTACATTTTTCTGTATTAGTAGCCCAGAATTTAAAAAAATAATTCTAACATCACAAAAATAAGAATAAATGCAATAAAAAATTGTGAGTCTTCCTCTGTGAAACAACAGAAATGAATACGTAGAGATGTAGGGAGTTCTTTGATCAGAAGACTCAATATTGACAATATGGAAAATTTCCCCAAGTTTATCTGTAGCTACAGGACATCTCTATCAGTATCCCAGCAAGAATTTTATAGAAATTGGCAAACTGGTGGCACAATTCATGTAGAAATCAGAGGGCCTAGAATAATAAAACAATTTAGAACAAACTAAGCAGACATATATTATCTGATTTCAAAATTTTCTATAAAATCATAGCAAGAGAAGAGTGTATTGCTGTAATAAGCAACATATAGATCATGAAAACCTGACCTGTGGCTTAGCATGAAGTCTGTCCTGGTGAAGGTTCTGTTTGTCTTTGAAGAGGTATGTGCTGTTGGCTGGAGTGTCTCACAGGCCCCACAGCCAAGTCTTCAGCATGCTCACGGGTTTGTTCTGCTCACCAAGGGTGGTGTATCCCAGTCTTCAACAATGCAGAATGATATGGAGAACTCCTTTTTCAGTTTTTTGAGGTTCATTTCATATGTTATGGGAGTGTTTTTAGGTTCATAAACATTTACAATTGTTGTATGTTCCTTCTTCAGTTCCCCTTTTCTCATTATGGAATGCCTGTTTTTCATCTCTGGTTTTGCCTTCAGCTATGTTTTGTCTGATATTTAAATAGCCATTCTATTTTCTTTATGCATAGTGTTCACAGAAAACATATTTTGGCATCTCTTTACATTTATTCTAGGCATGTCCCTGAATTTAAAGTGCATGTCTTGGGCAGCCTGCAATGCTTTCTCGCCCAGCTTGATAATTATACCTTTGACTCTATTATTTATTCCACTCATATTTAATGTAATTATTGACATGACTGAATTTCTACCTGCCATTTTTCTGTTTTTCTTGTCATGTTTGTTTGTTTCTCTGTTCTCATTTATCCAGTCCTTTGCTTCTTACCTGCCTTCTTAGGGTCTCTCACCTGCATGTGAGGTTAACAGTCACCAATGGATGTGTGGTGCATTATCTCAATTCTTATATTTTCCCCTTGCTCCCAAATCTCCACCTTGTAGCTTCTCTGCCTTTGCATCAGTCCAAGTTTGCCACCCACAAGCAAGAGAGCTTCCTGTTTTTGCTGCTTCTGGGTGGAAATGTCCATAGAGGGCTGACGCTCATCATTTTAGCCTGACGCAGAGCCACTTTGTCATGAGAGGGCGTCCCTCTTGTTGTGGCCTACCTTTGGTCACTTCACAGTGCCCTGAGGTTATAGTTTTTGATATTTTGCCTGCTTTTATTCTTATTTTCTATAGGAGAAATTGACCAGCATTTTCATATAATTTATAGTGGAATTTAAGTCCTTCAAACACACACTTTAAAATAATCCTCATAAATAAAACCTTGACTTATTGAGATTCAAGGTTTTCCATAATTTTCCCAACACAGAAGAAAAAAAAAAAACATTGTAATGAGCTGAAATGATTCTCCCCCAAAGTATTGACAGATGGAATTAATAATCAATAAAATGGCACTTTCTTTGTATCATCAATGTGCCAAGTACTTTGTCTCATAGCCCATATGAGGAATCCATATGAGAAAAACACAATGTGCCAAGTACTTTGTCTTAATCCCCATATGACGAAGCCATGTAAGAAAAGCATTAACATACTGTCCTCGTTACGGGTGGTGAAATGGATACAGTAAGAAAAGTTAATTTGACTAAAGTCATACAACTATTGAGCAATGAACCCAGGAATCAAAATCCAACCCCTCTGGCCCCTGGGTCCATGCTGGCGCGATGGCACCTTCTGCCACCTGAGCTTCTGCAGTGGACCCAAGAAAATCTGACTCAGGTCTACAAGGACACGTCATCAGGCCAGCTACCCCTCATGCTGGCTTCCTCCTGATGCTGCCGGTGAAATCCAGCCTCACAAAATTCCTTTAACTCATACATAGAAATGAGGGCTGTGTTTTTGTGCATTTTTACAATTTGCACATTCGGTATTTCAGCTCTGAGAACACGACAAAATTCATGATCTTTGTTAAATAAATGAGAGCTCCTGGTCAATCCAGAGACCTGAAAAACCTCCCTGCACAGGAACACTGGGACGCCACGGCTGGGTTCCTCCAGCAGCACACAGGCAGGCGTGGATTCACTCCAGGTGTGGATTCACTCCAGGTGTGGCTGGGAAATGCTGGACAGAGGGGAGGAGGCTGTGTGGGTGTGTGAGGAGTCAGGGGGAGGTACAGGAGCCCCGAGGATGGGACTGGACGTTCCAAGACTCAGAGATGGAGGGAGATTACTTGTTTCACATTATGCAAATTACCCAAACTGCTTCTGAAGAGGGGTCCACTTCGCCTGCCCTGTGGTCACCTGCAGTTGATGCTCCGATCACCTGACATGCCTGGGAGCTTGGAAGGTCACACAAAAAGTAGAAGACATGCTGCAAGGTGACACTTGGGCCCCAGGATTCTCACAAATGCACCTTGGGTAGTGGCACCGTCCTGAGGGTGCAAGCTGTGGAGTCCTGCAAGGTGCTCATCAGGCGTGCGGAAGGCCTGGCTGCCTCCCTGGCCCCCGGCTCCTTTTCCGAACCGATCTGAATTGACTATTTGTTGTCCTTGGCATCGCCTCCTATGTGGCACCAATCTAGTGTACTCTCCTCTGTCTCTCCCTCGATTTTTCATTTGTGCTTTGGGATTCTTTCCTAGCTTATTGAATCAAGTACAATTATTCTTTTTATTTAGCATCTCTTCCTTAAAATGATAGCAGACTTTTTATATGCAGCATGAATTTTTCTCCATAGATTTTGGTATTTTTTTTTTTTTTACTGCTTTCTAAGTAATTTTAACTGCGATTTTGGTTTTCTCTTTAATCCATGAGTTATCTAAGAGAGTTATCTAAAGAATCAAGGCTTTTGTTGTCTTTTATCACTTATTTCTAACTTTTATCAGCTCATAAATTAGAGAATATGAACTGCCAAAATCTCAATGATATTGAGTTATGATATTGGGTTATTATAAATGAGTTGTCTTTTACAACTAAGTACATATCAATTTTATAAGTAATACATACATGAATTTATTAAAAATAATCTTTAAAGAATGTACATTTTTCCATACTTTTTTCTTACTTATGCAGGTATAAATGTGTAATTTTTTAAATTAATGTGATTTTCCTGGTAGAAATATCTGAGCAAAGTTTACAAATGCCTTGTACTGTACTTCTACTTTTTCTTTACTTGTTGAATGTTAGGTTGTTTTGTTAATAAAATTTTATTACCAATGGATGTTTTCATAAATTGCAACTGTTGTTATTGGTAGAATAACCTTCTACTTTGTTTAGAATGTTCAATATCAAATTCACTCTGTCTGTCTGATATTAATATAGCTTCTATAGATTTTTATTTGTTTATGTTTTTCCAGAGTCTCTTTGTTAATCTCTTTTCAACCTTTTGCTTTTTACAGACTTTGTCCATTACACGTCTCATAAGCATAATTTAACCACATTTAATTAGGATTTTGTTTATTTGCATTCATTTTTTTCTGACCCAATCTAAAAGTTTCTTTTCTAGGCAGCCCAAGGATAACAGCAACTACCTAGATCTGAAAGCCACCAAGATACTTTATAAATGCAGAAGGAGGAGAAAGAGGAGGGGGACAAATATAAATTTCTCCATGTAGTTAATGTCACCACGCTGTCCTGACACCAAGCCACGACCCTGGTGCTATCCTCAGCTATTCTCAGTGGCTCAGCACTGAGTTCTGCAGATCCCAGCCCAGCAGTGGGAGCCCAGGCAGGCTCCTCCCTTCCCAGGACCAGGCCTGCCTTTCAGCCCCTGCAGCCTTTGCAGCCACCCAGTATCCAGTAGAGCCTAGGCTGTCCTCGTCCACTGCGTCACCACCTGTCCATGTGCTAGGTTTCACGTGCAAATATCTGACGCTGTCACTTCTGGACTTCAACACACACCCCATTATTTGAGTGAAAAGTCAGACAACATGAAGACCACAGAGTCCCTCCTGTTCGCAGACCAGACTCGGGAGCCGCTGACTCCTTCTGCTCCAACTATCAGGCCCAGAGTGCACAGGTTTCCATGGTTTCCTCCTGGATGCGAACCCAGTTGTGCACTCACCTTTCAGGCTGGGCCATGGTATTAGTCTTCCCTTCCAAATGATCACAAGAGGACAAAATGAAAAGTGGCCACACTGTGAAGTTCAGGTTGAGGATTCAGAAGAGGATGTTCACAAAGACCCCGGCCTTGGCCTGAGGAGCAACCCCCTTGGAAGAACCTGAAAAGCCCCCAGGACAAAGGCAGCCAGCAGCTGACTATTGTGAACAGAACCGGACACCGGTGGCTCCTGACCCTCTCCCAGGCTCGGCCTCCCTAGCCTGCTGCACAGCCTGAGGCAGGTCTTATACCCAAACAAGGGAGAGAAAGCAGAGAGCATCTCAATAAATCCAATGAGATTAAAAGTAAAGCAGAGTGCTACAGGGATTTCCAATTTGAGGGTCCAGAGGAAGAAGGAGGGTGGGTTCTTAATGGCACCCCAGTGGCCCTGAGTAGATGGAAAGCCATTTCCATAAATTATGGAGGCAGGCGCTGGCCTCAGTGCATCCATTTTTGTATTGTTCTGCTGCCTTAATGACACAGGCTATTTTGTGCATCTGTGTTGGGGACCCTCCCTTCCTCCCCCGCAGCATTGACATTCAGCAGTGCTCCTGCACAATCAGTGGGTGCTGGCGCTGGGGCACGTGGATGCTCTGCCGTGGGGCTGTGCGGTCATGACGTGGGAGCTGAGATGGGGTCGCTCAGAGCGTGTTCTAATACGGCCCTGGACCAAGAGCTGGGTGGTGGCCACATAGGTGGATAGGCCTTCCCTGAAAGACCAGAGCTCAGGGCCTGGGGAAGATTTCTGGAAGCAGGTGGATGTTGTGTTTACCTTTCCAAGCAGCAGTTTGAATTCAGCGAGGCTGATCTAGACAGTGCTTGATGAAACTTTAAGAAAATTCTGATTTATACCTCACAGTACCAGCACTGCATTTCTTAAAGAAATAGCACACCATAAAATTAAATTCCAGCTGTCTGATTTCTCTAAGCAGCACGAACATAGTGTAACTGTGAGGGTCTGTGTGATTCATGACAGTTCCGCAGCTTCAGGTGGCTGGAGAGTGGATCTGCATGGAGACACCAGGTATTAAAGTGGCAGTCACAGAGCACCACACTTGTCCTGGGGTTGCAGGTGAGCAAGACAAGGAAGAACAGTTGGCAGGTAGGAAAGAAGAGGAAGCACAGGAGCAACAGAAAGGGCCGACCCTCCACAGCCTGCCGCACAGTGGGGCCAGACCAGGCCCAGCGGGGAGCACACTCAGCTCTCAAGGGACCCAGCACTCCCTGGGCACTGACCTCCAGTGTCCAGGAAACACCCCTGTGTGACCCCAGGGATAAGGAGCCGGAAATGAGCTGAGATGGGCTTTCTGGATTCTTCATATCCTCATTTTATTTTGCAATTTTGAAATCTGTATTTTGGTATGAATTTATAGGTCTTCACATCATGAAGATATGGAGATCGATTTCCTAAAGTATAATATGTAAATCTGAATTCCAAAGGAGAAAATTTGAAAATCATATTACTTTTGATTTCTGAAGAAATGAATCCATCATGTTGTAAGCTTAACAGGTTTCTGGCTCCATCACACTTAAAATGGAATTGAAATTAACCGTCTCCTTTTGTGCCATGCCCCACTGATCTGCCTCACCCTCTCCTTGCCTTCCTCCAGCTCCCACCTGGTTCTTTTAAGTGCACGTAATGCATATGTGCATGCGCACACCCACATGCACACACATGCACACACATGCACATGCACACACATGCATGTACACACACCCATGCACATGTGCACGCACACACACACATGTGCATGCACATACATGCACACACATGCACACACATGTACACACATTCATGTGCACACGCACATGCACACACGCACACACACACATGCACATACACATACATGCACATAGAACATGTGCACTCCCTCCCATGCACCCTGGTGCTCCCTCATTGCCGGTTGGTGTGTGTGATTCTGGAGGGCATCATGCTCTGCTACAGTTGTGGGAAGGAGGGAGGGAAGGAGGATGGTATTTCTAGCTCTGATTCTGGCTTGGCTATCTTGTCCTTCTGGCCTGGATCCAAAGCTGTGTCTGCATGGAGGCAACTGTCACCATGGGCCTGGGGACCCCTGCATTGCAGTAGCGGTTTGCAGCCTGAAGTGAAACGGATCTGCTGATGGATTTACACGGCTGCCTCCTCACTTAGTTTGCCATTTGATCCAGACATGCTGCTGAATTAAGAGGCTCAAATCCCACTCCAATTCAGCCAGAAAGTCCACTCTAGGCAGCAGCACAGGGAAGGACAGAGGATACGCAAGTCCCAGACAGACTATGTGATGAGGAAGTGGACTGCCCTCTGCAGAGCCTCTGTTATGAAATAGAGGAAAGACAGGATACACCTGTCTTACTGAGGTGCTACAAAGACCAGCTCCCTAAAACCATCAACTAATCAAATGCCTAGAGCCAGGTGGCTAGCTGGGAAACAGCTTGGAACAGTTCCATCATATTTAAAATGAAGACAGTCATCCCTGTGGAACGGAACCATTCCAAAGATCATCTTAAATAAGGGAAGTGAGTGGCCAATGGTTCCTCCAAAGGAGAGTGTGTGTGTGTGTTTCTGAGTATGCCTCTGTGTGTTCTGCTACCGGACACGGTTCTCTTTTCCTCCCAAGAGAGCTTTAAAAGCTGATTGTGGAAAGATTGCTCTGCTGGAGAAACCGCCTCTGCTCATGTTTCCCGTCTCTGAGGTTGGCATACCCCCAGGAACTGGCAGATCTGAGCACCTCACTGGAGCACCTCTGCACTCTCTTTTCTGAACAGGAGACCCTGAAGTAAAGCCATCTCCATCCAGGGTTGGAGCCCACGAAGAAGCAATATCCACTCCATGCACAAGTCCCCAAGCTTCAGCACCACTGTGGTTTGGAGGTGACCTGGTGAAAGGTGATATTGAAGATCAGGGTCCTTGTACAGCAAAGATGCTCACTTGTTGGCTCTGGGGTGTCTGGAACCTCCCTCTGCCTGAAGCCACTGGGCAGTGGCTGCTACTGCAAACGTCATCTTTCTGTGCCTACAGATTTCTCTGGGATGAAGGATCATCCTTATTCGAGGAGCCCTGGGCAGACTCATCTCTGAGGTTTCAGTCCCTTTCTTCAATGCCTGTCTTCAGGACCAGGAACCCGCCCTGCTTCGAGAACACAGGGACTGTTTCTCTCCTCTCACTACTCCTCACTCAACCGGCTATCTCGGCAGACGTGGGCATTGCTGACGTTGCTCAGCAGCAGGATCACGGCGATTTAGAGGGAGCATGCTGCCAAGAGAAGGAGCAGTCATGGGCACAGGAAGAGACCAGCTCCCTCTCCAACATCCCCCCACAAGGACCTGCAGAGCTTCCCAGGATGGTGACTCTGCACCCTCACACAGCAGGTGCACTGCACGGGTGGGTGCCTAACCGAGCAGGCTTGAGCACGTCCTTCCTGTCCTGTCCTGTGAGGTGGGCTTTTTTTTTTCTTTTTAGAGAGAGAGAGAGAATTTTAATATTTATTTTTTAATTTTCGGCGGGCACAACATCTTTGTTTGTATGTGGTGCTGAGGATCGAACGCGGGCCGCACGCATGCCAGGTGAGCATGCTACCACTTGAGCCACATCCCCAGCCCTGAGGTGGGCTTTGTCCAGGTGGAAGCACGTGTTTGGGTTTAACTGGAAATGAAGATGATAAATGCCCACAACATTTTTCCAGCCCCTGATGGTAACACACTGTGAACTCTTTGCACTCGGTGTTTCTTTCCTTGACCATATTATTATTATTTTTTTCAATGAAAGGCTGACATTTATACTCTGACATTTTAGAATGCCTCTTCCGTTTCTCTCTTCTAGTTCTGTACTCTTGGCCTGGTTCTCCTTGGCAGGTGAACTTGAGGTGAAGGGAAAGTTCTTTGGCAGAGTTGCACTCTAAAGTGACATGAGCTATTCCTGGGGGACTTCAGTGTCCCCTCTGGATGGCGGCACTGAAAACACACAATGGTCTTCAGAACCGTAAGTGCTCACCTATTTGAAAACAAAATTACAAACAGTTTTAGTTAAAGTTTTTCACACAGGCAAGGACAAAGCATCTTTTATCATAAAAACAAAAACAAAAAAGTGAAAGACGCTAACTCTACCACATCAATGTTCTCAGCTTTATTTGCATTATATGTTAGGGTTCTGGTATGACGTGTCCCCCAAACGCCCCTGTGTGAGGCAATGCAGGGGAGCTCAGAGGTGAAATGACTGGTTATGAGAGCCTTCACCTGATCAGGCCTTAATCCCCTGATAGGCACTAACCGGGTGGTAGCTGTAGGCAGGTGGCGTGTGGCTGGAGGGAGTGGGTCACTGTGGGTGTGCCTTTGGGATTTGTATTTTGTCTCTGGGAAGTGGAGCTCTCTCTGCTTCCTGGTGCCATGTCCTGAGCGGCTCTCCTCCACCATGCCCTTTCTTCATGATGTTCTGCCTCACCTGGGCCCAGAGCAATGGAGCTGGCCATCTATGGACTGAGACCTCTGAAACCATGAGCCCCAAATAAACTTTCTCTCCTCTAAAATTGTTCTTGTCAGCTCTTTTAGTCACAGTGGCAAAAAGGCTGACCAAAACACGACACTTCATGAAGAAAATTATGTATTCTTCCATCTGTAGGTAATATGCCATCTTCAACTTAAACTCTAAAATCATTAGCTGTTCTGCAAGCTTTACAAGAGTCTAGAAAATACTTAAAATTAGTTTGCAAGGGTTGATTTCTTTCACTAAGACCATGGATGAACAATTACATCCTCAGGTTTATCCCATGATCAATGAACGTGATTGATTTTCAAGATGTTAAAATTGGAAATATGGTTATTTGAGCCATATTTAGACCTATTTTTGTTCTTAATAAATGCTCATTGAGACAAATTCAATGGCATTCTATAAGAGCATAAATTAAGATTTTTTTTAAAAAAATCCTCAGTTTAAACACAGGAGCATGACTGGGAAGTAAACATTGGGTCTTTGGGGAGGGATATACTGGGGTACAGGGACACTCAGCCACTGAGCCACATCCTCAGCAATTTTTCATATTTTATTTAGAGACAGGATCCCACTGAGTGGCTTGGCACCTCACTTTTGCTGAGGTTGGCTTTGAACTTGCGACCTCCTGCCTCAGCCTCCTGAGCTGCTGGGATTACAGGTATGTGCCACCACACCGGGCATAAACATTATTTTTTCAGTTGAAAATAACGATGAAAACTATTGTTAAAAGGGGAATTTCATATAAGTAAGTAGAGAAATAATTCCCATAGGAAAAAAGTAATCAAAATATAGGAAAATGAACTGTATTTGTCTATTTTCTGTTGCTATAACAAAATACCAGAGACTGGATACTTCATTAAAAAAAAAGAAGTTTATTTGACACATTATGTGTCTAAGATACAAGGGCCACCAGCTCCGGCTCAGCTCTGGTGAGGATCTCCACATGACTGGACCAGGATGGCAGGAGGCATGAAGGGACAGCTCTTTTCATTTCTCCTGAGTTACTCCTGGTTACTTCCAGGCCCTGGGTGGCCGGAGCTGAGGGACTCCCAGCAGTCCGCGGAGGCCGACCGATGGCGCTTGCCCTCCCCGCTGAAAATCCAAATCGTATACATAATAAAAACTACCAGTAAACTAGGGATAGAGAGGAACTTCCTCAATTCAATAAACAATAGCCACAAAAACATACAGCTAACATGATACTTACTTTGAAGAAACCAGACTTACCATCAAGACGGAAACAGAAAAAAGATATCTCTTCCTCTCATCACTCTTTTGCAATGTCATTCTGGAAGTTTTATCTAATTTAATAGGGAAGGGAGGGGGCAGAGGGTTAGAAATGATGGTGAGATGTGACAGTCATCATTATCCAAAATACATGTATGAAGATATGAATTGGTGTGAATATACCTTGTATACAACCAGAGATATGAAAAATGTGTGTTCTCTATGTGTAATATAAATTTTAATGCATTCTGCTGTCACATATAAATAAAAAATTAATAAAAATAGAAAAAAATGAAAGAAAGATAAGATATTGGGAAAGAAGCAAACCTCTTCATATACAAGGAAAACTACAAAACTGTATTGAACTACATCAAAGAATTAAGTAAATACAGATATTGCATGATCATAGATCGAAAGACTCAGTTTTATGAAAATGTCAATTCTCTAATTGATCTATAGGTTTGATGCAATACCAATTGAAATCATAACAAATTTGTGTGTGTGTGTGGAGAGAGAGAGAGAGAGAGAGAGAGAGAGAGAGAGAGAGAGAGAAAGAGAAAGAGAGAAACTGATCTTAAAATTTATATGGATAGGAAAAAGATTCAGAATAATCAAGACAATGTTGAAGAAGAAGCGCACCATTAGGCTGACTGCATTCGACTTCAAGTCTTACTAAAATGGTACAATAACCAAGACAGTGTGATATTTATAAAAGAGCAAACAAACAGAAAAATAGAAAAAAAAATGAGATTCCAAAAATAACAAAAATGTGGTCTATTGGCCTTTGACACAGAAGTAAAGGCAATACAATAAAACAAAGATAAACTTTCCACATGTAATAATGGAACTTTCATATGAAAAAAATATTAATCTAGAAATATCTTACACCTTCCACAAAAATTAACTAAAAGTGGATCATAAACCTAGACATAAAACAAAACAAACAACCAACCTATAAAACTCTAAAATGATAATGGGGGAAATCTAGGTGATCTTGACTATGACAATGACTTTCTAGATACCACACCTAAGGCATGATCCATGAAAGACAGGCTCAATAAGCTGGGCTTTATCAAAATAAAAAAATTGTATTTTGTAAAAGACAATTAAGGAGAATGAGGAGGCAAACTAGAGACTTGGTATAAAATATTTGCAAAAGACACATTTGATAAATGAATGTAGTTTAAAATACCAAAAAAACCTTCAAAACTCAATAGTAAGAAAACAGACAACTCAATTATGAGCCAAATATTTTAACAGACACGTCAACAAAGGAGATATACAGGTGACAAATAAGCATTTGAAAAAATCTTTCATGTCCTATATGATTGGGTGAGAAACAACTACTACCATCTATCTGTTAGAATGCACAAAATCTGGAACATTGATATGGAGCAACTGGAATGCCCATGGACCAACAGGGAACTGCAACGTGGTGCAGCCCATTTGAAAGGCAGTGTGGAAGTTTCATACAAAGCTACATACACTCTTAACATGCAATCCTGGGATGGTGCTCCTTGCCACATAGCCCAAGTGTTGAAAACTTATGTCTACAGAAAAACCTGCACAAGATTAACTGGGGCCAGGGAAGTCATAAAGACAACCTTTCCAACCAGAGACCAGCAATGAAGACATGTTGTAAGATAATCAGCATATTCTTTCCATTGCTTAAGTCTCATTCAGTTTTGCAAATAAGAGAACAGATTTATTCTATACCACGTTCCATCCAGTACTACCAGGAGATGAAATGCTCAACAGAAAGAAATTCCTCAGTTTCCTGAGGTGCACCCTTTCCTGTACTCATACTTCTCTTTGTCCCCGTCAGTATGTCCCTCCAAAAGCACATGGTGCATGCCCTGCCCTCTAAGGCTGAGCTGCTGGCTTTCACCTACCCTGCTCACTTTCATCACAATGAATATATTTAGGTAAAGCCATGTGCTTTGGGCTCCCTGACCTCTTCTTCCCAAGTCCCTGGCTACCTTTGTGCCCTAGTCCCATAGCCTCCCCAGTGCCCCCTGGCCCAGTGCTCCCAGTGTGCTGAGGGGCAGGACCTGGGCCATGACTCAGACTCAGGTGGCTTACCAGCTGAGATTTGATTAGACCCTGAGTGAGGGCTGGAGGTTAGGGGTCTGTTTCTGGCACATCAAATCCCTCTTCAGTCTTTCTTTGAGAGTGGCCATGTTCCACATGAATGAGGCTCAGGACTTCCAGTTGGTAGGGTTACTCTAAACAGTAGCCATCAAACATGGCTGCATGTCTAAGAAGCTTTGAAGAACACGGGTGCTTAGTCCACCTTGAAAGAGCGTCACTTAACTGGTTAAGATGGAACCTGAGCATCCACACTTTGTAAAGTCATCAGTTTACAACATGAGGCCCCCTCTGAGACTCTAAGTGCTAACACAGGTCTTGTGTTGAAACAGGATCTTGAGTGACAGGGGAGAATTTGGTCTAGGATCATAGTAGTTCTTCATAGGTGTTATGGGTAAAATGTGCTCCCCCCCCCAAAAAAAAATTATTTGTGGAATTCCTAACTCCCAGTACATCACAATGTGAGCTTGTTTAGAAGTAGGGCAATTGCAGACGTAATTAGTTAAGCTGAGGTCAAACTGCCCAGAGGTTGCAGGTTCTGCCACTCAACCCTCTGCTGCATAATTCAGGTGACAAAGCCTGATGAAGGAAGACAGAGGAGACCTTCTGTGTCTCCAGTCTCTATCTTTAGGGCATTGGAGGGTATGAACAGGAAAGAGGGTTCAGTGGGATAAGAGGCAGGAAATACGCATATGTAGATTTAGCTAGGCAATGCCAGCCAGAGAAGGTTACAGTTCCAGGTTTCAACCCTGCTGTTGCCTGCCCAGGCTTTGAGGCTGGTTATTCAGTTCCCATTTTCAGCATGAGAAAGCTTATGGGGAGATTGGTAGCTTACGATGCTGGGGAGAAGGGCCCTAATGCAGTGACTATGCCTCTATCAATGTGGGAAATTTGCACAGAGTAGTACTTGGAGAGAATGTAACACAGGATGAAGGCAGAGAATTACAAGCCATGGAAATTCAAAGATTGCCCGCAGAACCCCAGAGTCTACAGAGAGATAGGAGTGGGCCTCTTCCTCATCCCCTGGGAGGGGAGGCCTTGCTCCTGCCTCCATCTCGACTTTCCAGCCTCCAGGACTCTGAGGCAATACAGTTCTGTTGTTTAGGAACCTGGTTGGCAGTGCTTTGCCCTGGCAGCCCTAGCAAGCTAATAAGCATAGCTATAAATTCTCAGAATTTGCTTCTGGAAGGTGCACGAGATACACCACGCATCTGCCACAGATCAGCCTTGATGGAGGTGTTGAGAAAGTACACTGGGGACTCAGGAAAAAGAGGGAGCTCCGTTCTGAAACTTACCTAGGAATTTCTGCCTTGCATAATCAAATCAGATAGGCAACGCACTAGGAAAACAAGACTCCAAATAAAAAATCTACAGGGACACTCTGATTTGCATGTGCAAACAGCATGGGGAGCTGTGTGTTTAACTAATTCACAGTCATAAATGTAGAAGGTTCGTAAATTTGCATTGCAAAATATTCTTGCTCCAGATGCTGAGTTTACAAGAATTTCAGTTGCTTTATAAATTGTCATCCTTCAATGACTCTGTGAGATCTGATATTATTGGATCTATTTCATTTTAGGACCATCCTAAATCATATTTCAGACTATTCATCTATGAAAGAAAACCAGTTTTATGTAGTTTCTAAAATGACCACTGACTGGTCTTTTGTGAAGTGTATGTCTCTGCCTGTTCTTGTTCAAGAAAAGCAAGCATAGAAATATGATTTTCAAGTGTTTTGAATAAGACAGTAGCTTTGGGAAAATTAAAATCTTTTTTCTCAAAAAAAGAGAAATTAACATTTCATACAGCAGCAGAATTTACCATTTTCATATCACTGATGTCATATTGGCATAATAAACATGAGATGTTGAAATCCCAATGACTTTATTTTATAATATTTGCTGCTCGGATTTTCTAAACATCACTCAGGAAGGTACTAGAATTAAGAAAGAACAATATTGGGAACTTCATGAGACACTGATGCCCCCGTTGGTCTCCAGAGACCACGGACTCCCTGCCATAGGAGAAGAGAGGACCCTGGACCCCAGGGCTGGGGTGCAGAGCCTCTTGGCCCCCGTCTGCTGTACCTGAGGAGGGGAGACTCAATGATCAACCGCTTGGAGCAGTCGGGGTCTTGTTCCTTGTGCAGTGAGTTGGGGCTGGGAGCTGTCCATGCACAGTTTCACACAGTCCATAGTGAAACAAGGTCTGTAATAGACACTTCAATAACTTGCTCATCAGGCCTTCTTTCAACTCATACCTAGGAGATAATAATTAAGATAACAATGCCAGGCACAGTGGTGCACACCTGTAATCCTAGGGGCTTGGGCAGTTGAAGCAGGAGGATCGTTAAGTTCAAAGCCAGCCTCAGTAACTTAGTAAAGCCCTAAGCAATTTAGCAAGACCCGGTGTCTAACTGAAATATAAAAAGACTGGGGATCTGGCTCAGTGGTTAAGTGCCTCTGGGCTCAATCCCTGGTACAAAACACAATGCCACATTTCTTTAGATGTTTCTTTGTAATCTAGCATTTTCATTCCTTAATCCACCCACATATTAATCTAAATTAATGAACATTTACTGACTTTTACGTTTCCTATCATCTCCCCCAGTAATTAATGCATTTTAAAATTTTGATCAGTGAAGGAGGACTTGAGTTCTGTTCTAAGAACCTAAAGGACAAAGAACCTAAGAACCTAAAGGACAAAGCATAAATAATACTCTGGAACTCCAGAGTATGGATTCGGGGAAGGACAGAAGGGGTGTTCCAGAGCAAGGCGACAGATTTATCAACAGCTTTTCTTTTTCTTTATTAGGGCTTAAACTTTGCCTTTGTTCCTGTCTGTGTTGAATCACTTTCTCCAGTCAGCTGGATTCAGATTAAACTGCATTTAATCTGATTTTAATGTTGATCTCTTTTCTTGGACAGGTTTCAGGAGCCCTAGCCCAGCTCCAGACCTGGTTTCCTTGCCTTCACAGAACATCACAGCGTCTGCGCAGGAGGGTCTTCCCATTCCACTCAGGGTTGGTACCACTCACAGTGTATTCCTGTGCACAAAGGGCACGTAGCTAGCTTCGGGAGAGCAGGAGTTTGGACATTCTGTGCCCACTGCTTTCACAGTTTATGGTCTACTAAGAGTTGAAACATGGTCACAGAAATGTGGTTCAAGGTAGAAAGGGGTGAATCTCTCTGAAGGAGTCATGCACAGTGTCGGGTTCCAGCGAACAGAGAGGATTAGAACAAAGCTGTGCTGCCGGGTGCCCCGCAGCACAGACTGAGGATCCCCATGGCTTCGGGGAAGGATCCACCCGCAGGGTTCCGGCTGCAGAGCACGCGTCAGGTCAAGCCAGACTTGGGAAGGACTTACCTAAGTCAGCCAACTAGAGAAAGCTCAGAATTTTTATGGGAATTCCAGGGCAAAGACATTTGTTTTCTGCTCTTTAGGGATGAAGAACGTGTGTGTCCAAAGCTGCAGGCGGGTCTTGGCAATGTGGGAGAAACTTCCTGGGCAATAATCAGAGGAGCAGAGAGACAGTGCCATACTGCCCCTGGGCCCAGGACAGAGCTATGCAGGGTTCTGCTCTGGACTGCAGGGCTGCTCCCTTCCTTGAGGCCTGGTGAGGATGACCTTTTATCAGGTAGTAAAAACCTTTGGTGCTGTGCATCACACAGTATCTTTGTAACTACTCCACTCTGGTGTGTGCCTGGGAAAGCAAGCACAGAAAAAGCATAAAGGAATGAATGGGGTTGTGTTTCAATAAAACTTTTTTGATGACACTGTCCAAATTGCATGTAATTTTCATGAATCATGAAATATTAATCTCTCCTTTGATTTTTTTTCAAGCAACAACAATAATGTAAAGGTCCTTCTTGGGTCAAGGACTTTACAAACACAGGCAGGGTCTAGATTTGTCCTGTGGGCCATAGTGCATAGACCCTTGATTTAAGCAAATGATTTCTTATTTCTGTTTTTTGGGGGAAGGGTTTTGTTTTATATCATTCCCAACTTAAAACATCCTAATGAGTAATGAAGATTTTATTTTTTTTTAAAAAAAAGGAAATATTTAAATAAAGCTTCCAAGAATCAGAAGGATTTTGATGAGGAAAGTAAGAATGAGAAGAAATAATGTGAAAAAATAATGAAATAAAAAATGCTTGTGTTAAAAGTAGGATGTTTTCTGGGGGTGTAAATACATGTGCACCAACACACAGTGACAACAGGGGACCATATCAACCAGCTTCTCCAGAAAACGGAACCAAGGGAATTTGTGATTCAGGAGGGACGGTCAGACTGGTCACGTGGTCACAGAGGCAAATGTGTCTGCACCAATGGATGGTCTCTGCTCCTCACCTGGGTCGCGGGGACAACACCCACCGACACATCCCACAAGTGTGCACACACGTTCCTACATGGCAGTGCTCAGCATCTGGTTTCCGTCTTTCCATCTGTCTCCTCCCTGCTGCCTTCGTCTCCCCCTCCTGTCCTCCTCTGGCCTCTTGTCCTTGTTCTTTCCTTCCACGGGGAGGGGACGCTTTTGAAAGGCCGTGGCTGGCAAAGTAACAAGGAGAAACTGGTGATCTTGGTCAGGTTCCACAGATTGGACCCTCCCCATTTAGCGCCTGTCTGTGTAGGGAGTCTTTCCATGAGTCCCCCTAAGCCCTGTGCAGTGCATTGGGAAGGGGTCCTTAGACTGTGGCTAATCGCTGAGGCACCAACTTCTGCTGAGATGGTTTTATGATTATCATTTGTCACAGGTGTAGCCAGTGTGCAGGTCAAGCTGCTGGTCGTCTTGCGTTTTGATCCTTCTCCTTCAGCAAAGGGGACAGACACAAGAGCACACAAGACACCTGAGCTCTGGGCTCTATGGGAGCGTCTGCTGCACATCTCAGGTAAACCCTCAAGAAAGGGCCTGGAGTCACCTGAGAACCAGCAGCTGGCTGGCCTCATTCCTCAGGAAGAAAAGAGAAGAGCGGCGGACTGACTGTCGTTTACCCCTTGCCAAGTCCCTCATTGATTAGGGGCCCCCTGAATCCTTCTCCACGTGTTATTAGGCAAGGGGTAAAACAGGAAAATAAATTATCATCAAGCACAGCACAACTTGACCTGCTACCAAGTTTTTTGAAGGCAAAGAATTAGAGATATGTTGCCTGGACTTTATCAGCTGCCACCCCCGCCCCCAGGAACAGACTCAGGGCCTGGCCTGTGCTGTGGTGGTCAGGAGCAGCTCACGCCTATCCCAGGGTTCTGCCTGGGTCTTGCATGAGGAGCTCTCACTTTGGTTGGCCAAAGTTGTGCAGCCATGCACTGGAATGCGCCCCACAGTCCCCACGTGCTTTTTGTACCCTGCAGCATCAACGGTGTTAACTATGGACATAAGGGTCAGGAACAGGACCCTTAACACTCCCCTGAACACCACCATCTGCAGTCGAGACGGTGAATGCTATCTGTAAATGGGTCACACACCCTCACAAGCTCCACATATTTCTCAAGTTCTGCTTCATTTATTTATTTATTTATTTATTTATTTATTTATTTTGGTGCTGGGGATTTGAATCCAGGGGCACCTGAGCACTGAGCCACATCTCCAGCTCCCTTTTTTTAATTTTTAATTTTGAAGTAGGGTCTCGATAAGTTGCTCAGGGCCTTGCTGGTTGCTGTGGATGACCTCGGACGTGTCATCCTCCTGCTTCAGTCTCCCGACTCAATGGGGTCACAGCCACATGCCCCTGTGCCCAGCTCAGGTCCAGCATTTCTAACACACGATCAGGTAATGCTCATGGTGCAGGCCCAGGCCCCGTGTTTTGAGATGCAAACATCTGGATGCTCCAACTAACCTCATAGGATAAACTGTGCTTTTAAGACACAGGCTCTTGGCACATGGATTTGGGAGCACCAAACTTGTATGTATGAAATTTAACCTTTATTCTGCAAACTCAGCATCAAGAAACCACTTTTTTTTTTTTTTAATCTTGAAAGAACTTCTGAAATACCCTCAGATAAAGCCCTCACTGCTCGATAGAATGTCATCACCTAGAAGGGGAAGGGGAAGAGAAAGACTTTACAAAGTGCCAACGCCTCAGCCACACTCTTACTCAGATCAGAAGAGCTGGGGCGAGGCACGGCTTCCCTGGCCACGGCCCCCAGGTCTCCTCCAGGGCTCTCGGGTTGTCACCACTCGCTGGCACTTTTCCCTTTGCTCACTGTGGGGACGAGCGCCCACTGCACAGCCCCTGTCAGACAGTAGAGCCCAAGTCACCTTCCAGAGTTAGTTACTCAGCCATCTAGCCTCCTCCTAATAACTCCCCGCTGAGGCTCTTTCCAAAACCTCTGCCTCACTGGCAGCTGAGCAAGGGGAAGTTTCACCTGGAATCCCAGCGTCTGCTTGAGCCACTGTAAATTTGAGTAAAGTAAGCAAAATGAACTGGAGTTTGCAGGTTTGTGCCTTTATTTTAACCTTACAGTTTTCTATTTCTTATTTTTATGTGAATATTCGTTTCTCTTCCTAGAGGAAAGCCACTAATTTGAAAAGGATATGACTCGTAAGGAGTTGAAGTTCATTCTTCAAAGCTTTTCTGAATGGTCCCTGGAGAGTTTTCTAGACCAAATGGATTGATGGCTACTCTGCTCACAAGTTGAGCTGGGATCTCCCAAGGGCAATTAGAGCAAGCGGATGAGTCACCACTCAGTTTCCAGGGCTCTGGACAGAAAAGCAGCTTTCGCAGCAGGAACAAAGGTAGCCTGGGAAAGGAGAGGGTCGATGGGCAGGGACCACGCCGCTCCACCCACAGGCACAGACCCCAAAGAACTGACAATCAGACAAGACCACGCACATGTGCTCTTAAAGCAGACAAGAGAGTCCAGCAACAGACGAATGGACAAGCAACTAGACAATGGACTATTAGTCAGCCTTAAAAAAGGAATGAAGTTGCTACTGCACAATGAACTTCAAAACCTAGCGTTGTGAATAAGAACTAAAACATCACACCCTGTGTGATCCCATCTATATGAAATGCCTGGAACAGATAAATCAGTGGAGATGGAATGTGGACTGGAGGTCGCCAGAGGCGGGAGGCTGGAGATGCAGATGTGGAGAGGAATGGGAAGGGAGTGCTGAAAGGGTACAGGGGTGAGATGTGTGGACCCGGGGGCACTGGAGTTATGGTCGCACAACATTGCAAGTGTGCTGAGTCCCTCTGGGTGGTTCATGTTACAATAGTTTATTGAGCACATTTTGATAATTTCTAAAATATGCAAGATGCTTAGCATATCTAATGGTACTATGGCTATGGAGAAAATTAAAACCAAAAGAAGACGCGTAAAACAGGGGAGAGTGGTGGGGTTTTGGCGGGGGCAGGGTTTACTGGAGATTGAACTCAGGGCCACTCAACCTCTGAGCCACTCCCCAGCCCTATTTTGTATTTTATTTAAGGACAGGGTCACACTGAGTTGCTTAGCACTTCACTGTTGTTGAGGCTGGCTTTGAACTCATGATCCTCCTGCCCAAGCCTCCCAAGCTGCTGGGATCATAGGCGTGCACCACCTCACCCAGCAAGAGTGCCATTTTAGACCAGGTGGTCAGGAAAGTCTTCTCTGTAAAAGCTGCAGCTGAGCCAACCCTGAGGGCAAGGGCAGGAGCCGCAGGAACAGCTCAGTGAAGACCACTGGGGCAGAGGGCAGCCTGCACAGGACAGCACCATGGCCACCATGGCTGGCAATCGGCAGATACACCACACACCACACAATACACACAGACACTCAACACACATGCACAAACTACACACACCACAGTACAAACACATCACATACCATGCACAATGCATACACAGTCACACACATGATCACACCACACAGAACACACATGCCACCCGTGTACACACCCACACACACATACATAAACACTACACCCACATGCACACCATGTACACACAAGTGCACTGCACACATGCACACACCCACGCCCTGCACAACCCGTACACATGCACACACCCACGCCCTGCACACCCCCACACACACTTGGTACAGCGCACCTGATTGGAGCTCACTGAGTGGAGAGTCATCTCGTCTGCTCCTCCCAGGCTCCCTCCCCTCCTCATTCCGTCGCTCCCTCCTCCACGCTGTGCTCTGTCTTTGCATCCCTCCTCTCCACATCTGCTTCTTACTCCTGCCCACCTCCTCTCCAAGGCCCTCGGCCCATCTTTCCATCCCATTCTGTGCTGAGGCCACTCTGTGGCCTCCATTCTTTTGCTCAGAGACTGAAAACAGCAGATAGTGTTGGTGTCTCAGAAGCTGAGAAGGACCTCGAGCTGACCTGATCCAGCCCCGGACATTCTGGGATGCGAGGGGATATCCTTAGGGAACGGGTAGAAACCCTTCTGTGGGAGGTGGTCTCGCCACACGACCGGCATTCTCCTTCCCGTGACCGGAAGAGGCTCTGTGGGTCACTTTCATAGTGACCTGGATATTGATTGCCTCGATCCTGGAAGTAGCAGAATGTGTCTTCAGGGGTAGGCGTCTTTCCTACAGATCCATGGGTCGACCTACGCCCACCTGTTCCTTTGTGATGTTACCCCCTTGCCCTGTTTGGGATAGAATGTTCCATGGAAACGCCCTTTGTGTGTCCCCTTCTCTTGCTCTGCCCTTGGGTGTGGCCTTCCTAGATGTCAGTCAACCTGCTGACAGTGGACATCAGGAAGCTACACTCAGCCCCCTGAAACCTGGCCCCTTGCCTCATTTGAATGGCTTCTCCTCAATAAAAGGGGTCACCCTAGCTCTCTCTCTCTTTCTGCAGACCCTTAAGGTCGGAGGAGCCGTCACAGGACCCCCAAAGATAAAGGTGTCTCTGTCTCTTGTGTGGTATTTGACGCAGCCCAGTTCCCCTGGAGTGACCCTGAGTGTTTTAGTCGTGAGGAAGGGGACACCCTTCAAAAGCCAAGACCTGGTGTTCGGTTTCTAAAGACATAGAACCACCAGAACCGATCCCGTGGTGACCCGCGATGCTCTCAGGTTCTTTGTTGCTCTATTTCGTCTTTAACTGCTTGGCGCTCTTCTTTCTGCTCCCGGAGCCCTGTTTCCGCACGGATCCTGGCAGGGCCAGGCTGTGCACCCAGGAGGCTGCTCCACTCAGCTTTGGAGCCTTTCCCAGGGCTCCCCGGCAGGGCTGAGCGGGGAGGGTGGGCTAAGGGAGCCTGCTGATCACCCTCTGCACACGCCTCTGTGGCCCAGAGATCACGCCAACAAACCTCCTAGGACCTGCTTTCTAAGCCACAGCAACGGCACGAGCACCTCCCAGAAAGTGTCACGGAGCCTTAGAGCTCAGTGGAAGGAAGCTGTGGCAGAGCTGCTGTGTTGTGAGGTGGCAGGAGGATGCACGGCCCTGGGTCCCACACAGCCCCAGGCCAGCAGTACATGGAAGTGAAGCTGTCATGGGAGGTGGTCTTTGGCAGGTCTGTCGCTGGAATAAAATCTCATTTGGGCTCCTCTAAGATACCACAAACGGACAAGGCGTCACCCCAGAGGCTGCTCCAACAGGTCAGGTGCCACGTGTCAAGCTCTGCACACCTTTGCAGCTCCCTGATCTCAGCGAGACCCTCCCCACAGAAACAGGAGAAAGCAGTTCAGATCCCTTCCACTTCCAGCCCCAGACAGACCACCCCACCGCCATCATGACCCACACTGGCCACTGTGCCCACTGACAGAGCAAAGACCACATCCCCCTAAAAGCACCGGCTCCCAGTCTTCCTGTCCCTCAGTGGAGGAGACAGAGCATGAAACAGGGTGGCTGCCTGGTCGCTCTAGAGGTTTCGTACTGGTGCTGGGGCCCCTGTCAGCACCCAAATGTCTAATACCCAAATGTACCCGTTCAATGCCTCCTCCACATCAGAAATCTTAACTCATTCCTCTGAATTACAGTGTCTCATTTTGAAAATGTCCTAGTCCCGAATGATGTAATAACATGTATTTATTATTATCATTATTAAGGTGGTTATTATTATGATTAAGTGCACCACTGTGTACCTGTGCGCCAGGTACACTATTCTTAGCATGACTTATTATGCTTAAGACTTAATCTCAGGGAGGTGGGTGTGATTATGGATGAACTGCAATCAGGGTACTTGGGAAAGCACAGGGCAGGGCAGAGAGTGTGTTTAACCAATTAAAAGGAGTTAGATCTCCACCAGGGTGTGATGCTCCCTGCTGGCCCACTCCCAGGCTGGGTGCTAAACCACCACTCGTCCCTTGCTCCAATTAAACACCTCTTCATCTACCACACATCAGGACATGATGGACCCCCACTGACCCTGCTTATCATGCCAAGGTGACCCCTGGGCTGAGGGTGAGCCAGTCCAGCCAGGCTTCTGGGGCTCCCACCCTCTCCAACTTCTCCTTCTGCCAGGGTCAGGCTCCACTCTCCTGTCTCCCCACCCCACAGCCTGGGCTGCAGCACGGCTGCCTTCAGGTCAGCTTGGAGAGGACCCTCCTTCCACCATCCTCCTCTTTCCGCCCTCCAAGGCCCAGCTCTGAGATTTCCCCCTAAAGCCATTGTTCCATGAATGATCTGAAATTCCATGCCTAAAATAACAATAATCTTGGTCAAAAATATTGCCTTTCTTTGATCTGAGTTATTCTTTAGGGGTTTCCTTTGCATGTGCTAATTCCAAAATCCGTGACTCACATTTCATTTCTTGGCTGAGCACAGAGTTAGGACTTTATATGCCAAGAATTAACACTGAAAGAAATCCTTGCTAGGCCTATTACAACTTCAGAAAAATAGATGGTCGTCATAGCAGGAAAAATCTTGACACATTGTTTTAGTTGTCTTTTTTTCATTGCTGTAACCAAAAGATCTGACGAGAACAACAAAGAGGAGACAAAGCTCACGGTTTTACAGGTCTCAGTCCCTAGACAGCCACCTCCACTGCTCTGGGCTCAAGGTGAGGCAGGAACATCTTGGCAGAAGGGTGTGGTGAAGGAAAGCAGCTCAGGACGTGGCAATCAGGAAGAGGGAGACCTCTGCTCACCAGAGACCAAGTACAAACCCCAAAGGCACACCCCAGGGACCTACCCGCTCCAGCCACACCCCACCTGCCTTCAGTACTAACCAGTTAGTCTCTGATTAGGTTCAGGCTGTCCTAGAATGTCCTTTCACCTCTGAACTTTCTTGCATTGTCCCACAGGTGAGCTTTCGGGGGACACCTTGTATCTAAGCCATAACAGGTTGTTTCCAGAAAGAATCCATCAACCCTCACTCCCTAGGCAGACACAGGCTCCCTCTGTGCTCTAAGTACCATCACTGTACCTTCACGCTCTTCCTCTGAGCCTCAGTGTCCACACTTGACATACCAGACAACTGAGAATGGCCCAAACTGGACTGATCCCCTTCCTACCCACGCCCTCCAGATTGCTCTTGCTGTTCCCCAAAATCAGTGGCTCTAACTCCCTCCATGCATTTGAAAACCTTAAAACTGTCCTTGGGTGCCCCCTCCTCCTCCCCTCTGCCTTACTGCTTACCCATGCCAAGCCTTTGTTTCCAAAGCTACCCCTGACCTCCGACTTCCATCACTCCCACCTGTGAGGTCATATTGGGGCTCCTGAAGGGTGGACACTGCCTCCCACCTGCTTCCCTCAGCTGTCATTTCTCCTGCAGTCCACACTTCACGAGGCCCCAAGTCACCTTGTCACACAGACTCAGGTCACTTACCTCCCAGGGCTCTTTTCTCCCTCCCAGGAAAGCAGAAGCTTCCCACAGAGGGCTCTGGTGGGCAGCGTGTGGCCCCGCTGTTCTCTGACATCACTTAACACTTCCCGGGCTCTCCTGCTCCTGGTGCAGCTTGCTGGTCCCCCAGGGTGGCAGCACGCCCTCCCCTGGCCCTCCTCATGCCTGGCTGGGCACTCTCTACTCATCCCATGGCTCACCCTGCTGTTCCCAGAGCTGGGTCAGGGACCCTGGATAGAGTGCTGTCCACCCTGCAGGCCTGGCTAAAATCCATCCCAGGTCACCACCTGACCCGGTCCTAGTGCGCGCCTCCGTCTATGTCCACGTCACACAGAGACAGAGGCACTTTTATGGAGCACATGCAGTGCGAGTTGTCTGCACTGTGGATGCTTCCTGCTGCCTTCCTCTCCCCTTGAAAATGCAGCCCATGAAGAAACTCGGGTTAGTTCACTGCTGGGTCCCAGGGCTTGGAGTGCGTCCTGAGCACAGAGCTTCTCATGAATACTTAGAGACAGAATCAGGGGAAATCAAAAAAGGAAGCAAGGGAAAGGAAGAAAGAAGGAGAGAGAGGGATGGAGAGAGGAAAGGGAGAAAGTGAGAGAGAAAGGAATGAAGGTGAAAGAAAGAGAGAAAGAGGAAGGAGGAAGGAAGGGAGGGAGGGAGGGAGGGAGGGAGAAAGGGAGGGAGGAGGGAAGGAAGGAGGAAGGAAGAGAGGGAGGGAGGGAGGGAGGGAGCAAGGGAGGAAGGCAGCGTCCAGCCTGCAGACACTCAGTCCACCCTGATGATCTGCACTGAAGCTGGTTGCTTCTGTAATGTCAGAAAAAGATGCTTCCTGCAAATAGCCAGGCTAGAAAGATTCCAAATGGATAGCCAGCCTCCTAGAGTGGCAATTAGGGGAAAAGATGTTAGGAGATCCTTTGGAGTGGCTTTCAATTTGATGGGTGAGGTTTTAGGCAGAACAGATGGATATGAAATGTCGGCTGAAACACAGAAGAATGAGGAACAATTAGCAAATGTGTAAGTGGTAAATGGCTTGAGGCCTGTGACAGACTCGTCCCCATGGGCCATGTGAAAATAAAGCCCTCCCTGAGAAAGGGGCGAAGGCACACCTTCACCACTCCCATTAGGAGCCTGCGCCCACAGCTGCTGGTGAGGGTACGGGGGACAGGCTGCTGTGATCGCTTTATTGTGGACAGCCCATTAAGAAGCTTCCAGAGCAGAGGTGGCGGCTAATTTGAGGAAGCCTGTGGGTCAGTGTTCATTTCAGAAGTCCTGTCCCAGTCACAAATGCTGCTTGGAAACGGACATTGCTGTCCTTGGGACGATTGTTCTGTTGGATAAACTGCCCACATCTGCATGTGTGCTTTTTGACTCCAGACAGTTAAATATTAGCAAATATCACCTGGCACCCAGAGAGACGGGCTCCGTGTACTATTTCTTGCAAATTTTATGTTTTCTTTGCTTCCACGTTCAATTAAAACGCTTTCTCCAGTGAAGTTTCATTGATTTACTGTAATACATGCCTAAAACTCAGCCAGGGCACAACTGATTTATAAAGCACAATATCCTGTTTATGAACAAAACATGCCGTAGAGTAACTGACAGCTCTGCTGACGGATCATTTTGCTCATGTTATGGGAGACCTTTTTTTTTAATTTTCTCCCCAAGATTGCCGGCATAGTGGTATAATCGATCATGTAATGTGTGTCATCAAAGGAACCAGAGACAAACACATCCTTCTGACCACCACAATGAAATTAAGAATGGCATGCAGTTTTCTTTAAAAGAAATGAACACCTCTCTCCACCCTTCCCAAAGTCATTTCTGTAAGCTCTAGGGAGTGGGGTGAGTGCCCAGCCCCCCCCCCCCATCCCTGCTCCACCCCAGCTTCCCAGTGGGCTGTGAGCCTTGGCAGCCGAGAGGGGAACCAAGTGGAGCTGGGCTCCCCTGGCCCCTGGAGATGCTGTCTGAATACAGACCTCATGCCAGGCACAGAGGTCGACCTACAGACGTCCATCCAGCTGAGGAGACGGAAGGACTTTTTATTGCTTCTTTTAAACAAATTGGGAAGTCAGAGAGCTTGCACAGCACACTCTGAATTCTGAGAGCTTTGAGTTGTGTGGAGCCCTGCTCGCTACCTTGATCTGATGAAGCACAGAGACACCAGCATAATATAGACCAGCAGCTCAAGTGAAGAACTCATGGGGGAAGTAGAAGATTCGAGAAGTGGAATCTGGACATTTTCCTGCCCTTTCTGGACACTCAGATTTCCCCTCTTCATCCTGGGTGACAAAGGCTTGGCCACCGAGGAGACAGAAGCAGTTCCAAGTAGATCTGCAAAGAACTGTCAGGGCCACGGACAGGTGGCCAATTTTCGGAGGAAAGGGAGATGCAAGCAGGGAGACGCTTCTTGGCCCCCCACGGACGTTCGTCTGCCCTGGAGAACTACAGCTGGACTTCTGGTGGATGTGTCCCAAAGAAGGGTCTGTGTCACTGCAGCCCACCACAGGATCCCAACCCCTGGAAGCCCAGCCAGACACATCCTTCACCCTCCTTCTTCCCACCATTTTGTCTCTGTGGACAAGAACACATCTTGCGCTCTACCGCCAACTTGCCCAACAGTTTCTCCTCCTTGGTGGGAAGAAATCTGTGTGGATGATGATCTTGAATCATCAGAGGAGCAACACTGCTGGCTGATCTACACTGGGGAAAGCACTGTCTTGCTGTTCTCCACACTTTGTTCCCCTTTGGTCAGACTCTGGTCTTCTTCACCCTGTTACGTCACAGTATTACCAAGTACAACTAGGTGGTACCTCTTGCAGTTGCAGGACACAGCATGTGCTGTGAAGTTCTAGAACTCCCCGTCTCCTGCACCAGGCCATGCTGTGGCGGGCAGCCTCCATCGTACATGGGGCCCGACTCTCTAGGATGGGTGAGATGAGAGAACCTGCAGTCAGTGCCCCTCAGAGGAGCACGGCAGGGGCCGGTGGGTGCAGAGATCCCAGGCCTTCTCCTGCCCACCTGCATGCGCAGCCTTGCTCCTGACCAGGCACAGGTCGTTGAGTGAGTGTGAAAATCCACGTTCTTTGCTTTCGTTCTGTCCTTTGGTGTTCCTTTTGGATCACAGGGCCCGGCACAGCCCCAACCCCCAAGCATCTCCAGACTGTCTTTGGACTTCCATCTGCCGACTCCCTCTCTGCTCAGGAGTAGTCTCTGGTTCCTCGAAAGGTGGCCTCTGTCTCTACCCTGCCAGTCACCTTGCTCCTGTGGGTGGGAGTCCCTAGTTCTCCTTGAATGTGCAGAACTCTGGTATACCCTTCCATCGTAGCTGACTTTATGTGTTAACTTGGCCACAGGATGTCCAGAAAGCTGGTTAAAGGTTAATTCCTGAGGTTGTGAGAAGATATTCACTTTGGAATTAGTAGATGCGTAAAGAAGCCCCCCCCTCACCAGTTTGCCAGAGTATCATTCTCTTCATCAAGGACCTGACCAGAAGGGTGCAGAGGAGGGTCGTGGGTTCCCCCTGACTGCTTCAGCTGGGCTTGGGACTAATGCATCTGGAAACGTTAAAGCATGTCAACTTTAACAACATGATATTCTGTGACACTTGGAGCAAAGCGTACCTTTCCTAAATATGTGCCACTAGTGGCGATGAGAAAGTAAAATAAGTAAAACAACTGGGAACCATTACTGGGGTCAAATGAAAATTAAAAAGTCACAAATGTAAGTGGGGAAGGGCTTCCCAAGATGTCCTCGGCCTACTCCCTTGTTTAACATTTTGATCGTAAGCATGTGATAGTGAGTCACAAAAAGCCACGCAGCATCTCAGTGGCCACATATCGGCTGGATCCGGGGAGCACAGCATACCCGTCACTGTCTCTCCCCATAAAATACACCCTGGTTGTCCTCAGCAGTTTGATTCATCGCCTTTTCTTGAGTCCAAGTGGCACCATGCTGAGGGAGTGCGTCTCCAACGTCACCCCAGACAAGCCACTTGCCTGGTACTCACGCTCTCATGCGGTCCTTCCACCAGGATCTGAACTGCCCCAGCATTCATTTAACCCAAAATCCTGTGGTGTGGACAACTCTGTACCAGCTCTGTGCCCAAACCCTGAGAAGGTGGGCTTGCCTCTGGGGAGCCCTTACTGCCACATGGGAAGTGCCAACCATATTACAGACCCTGGGTGGCAGGTGACAGAGGGGCTCAGCTGGACCAGAGTTTAACCAGAGTCCCAGGCCTCTGTGCGCTCCTGTGGTTGGATCAGCAAGAGCAGCCTACACATCGCCCATCCTGCTGACGTCGGGCTCTTCATCCTCCACCCACCCTCGGGTGACATCGGGCGGTCACCTTGCCTGCCTTCAGCAAGGGTCCTGTCAGTTCTCCTTAGCCAGCCCCCCTTTTTTTTCTCTTTGATGTTTTCTCTCAGTACTTCTCTACCCACTGCCCCGCACCCTGCTTCCTGGCTATAAATCCCCGCTTGCCCAGACTGACCCTGATCTGATCCCCACTGCAAAACCCCAACGCCATCGTGAGGGTCCTCAGGAAACCTGCCTTACTGTGTGTGAAGCGGTGCCACTGCAGAACTTCTCCTCGACCATGGCCGGGCTGCGGGGTCGCAGAGACAGCCAGAGGCCCACTGCCCTGTCTCAATTCAGCCTCCAATGACTCAGGCCCAGCCGCCCTCTAACTGCGACTGTCCCAGGCTGGAGCAGCAGAGGGACAACCAGCTGAGTGTGCCAACGTGGAGCCCCACGAGAGACAACAAAATCGCCGACACTTTGACGTTTTGTCAGGGTTTGTTACATGGAAATAGGTGCACATGGTGCAGATGGCTGGCCTGCCCCGGATGAGACCTTTTATTCTGAATTCTCCAGGGAAAAAAACAGTGTGTCCTTGGGATGCTCCAGGGTAGCATGAAATCATTAATTGCAGATACTTTAATTCCTGGAAAAAGTGAGTTAAGAAAAGCAGCAATGAGAAATGATTAAAGGTAAATAAGTCTCTACAAAAGCAGGCGCTGTGAGGGCAGGGAGCAGGCTGCTCGGCTTCTCAGCCCAGGACTCTCAGAGACACGTCCCTTGGCAGGGTCACCACGGGCTTTCGTCCCAGTATTAAGACACGTGTAAAATCCCAAATATGCAGATTGAACACAGACCTAGCAATATAATTGAAGGCTTTCTCAAGACTGTGGGTCTGCAAAGTTTTCAATCACATTCCACGTTAAGAAACATACTTGCCCACATATCATTAACATTCTTGTTGTGTTGTGTCTACACTATTGCATTGACCTGAGGCCGTCTATAAATTAAACACTAAAATGAAATATAAACAGGGATGTCAACAGAAGCTCTATGCTTTCCTTCCGTACCGCTCCATATTGTTCTGCATGCCACTTTGGAGATCTGGGCCAAACTATAGGATTAAACCTCCTCAACACTCGAGAGCGATGTACAGTTCAAGGGACTGAGGTACTTGGTTAATGGCAACAAGTAGCTTCTGTTTCTCCAGTTCAGCATTTGTTTAAAAACTGGCGAGTGTTGACTTCCTCATTCCTGTTTTCTAAATCCCATTTCTCTTGCATCAGAATATTCAGCCCATTATTTGGGATCATGCAGCCTTTGCTCTCTCCTCCCTGCAGACAAACTCCATGCTATACCCTCGGTCGTCACAGCTCTGTAGAACTCAGAAGCACACTTCCCAGACGAGTGTGGAGACTGAGGTCAGAGGGGCGGGGGGACTGTGCTGTCTGAGACGCACACAGTACCGAGCAGGGTGGCTTGGAAGCACCCATGACCTCCTACCCATGAGAATCAGGATGGATGGGCACTCTGAGTTGGGTTCCTGCCTGGCTTGACTTCACCCTTCTACTCCTGCCTGCTGCTCCTGGTCCCATCCTGCCAACTAGGCAGAGCACACCTGGAGCCAGCCTTCTCCCAGAGACCACTCTGCTCTGAATCACCAGGTGTGCAGATGTATCCAAATGACTACTCCTATTCCTTCTGCATCCGTAGAGGGTGCAGAACTCATTCTTCCCTGCTGTGGAACACTCATCTTACAGCACAGATGGTTTTATTTAAAGAAAAGGCAAAGCAAAAAGTATCACTCAACAATACAAAATGATCTTATATTTAGATAATATTAACAAACCTACCAACCAAGGTTGCAGAATACAGTAATACAAAAATTAATTGAATTCTATCTTCTGGTAATGAAATATTAGATTTAGAAATTAACAAAATAGTACCATTAACAGGAGCATCAAAATTTGATAAAATAACAAGATTAAATAAGAATAAATTTAATAAAAAATGTTCAAGACCGACTCGTACATTGAAAAATCACACAATATTTACTGAAATAAAAAGGACCTCAATAAATGGAGCTATATATCATGTCCTCAAAATACTAAGCCATTGATTATCCATAACTAGATTCAATGTAACTTCAACCAAAATCCAGCAGAATTATTGTACATTATAAATTTTAGAATTCATACATGTTATGGTTTGGATACGAGGTGTCCCCAAAAGTTCCCATTAGTGCAGCAATATTCAAATGATTAGATTGTGAGCATCATGACTTAGTCCATCCTAGTTTGAACAGGCTGCCTGGGTGGATTCTGTGGACAGGTGGGCATGGCTGGAGGAGGCGGGTCACTGGGGTATGTCCTGAAAGGGTGCTTCTTCCCTGAAGCCCCTTCTCTTTCTTCTCCTAGCACTGCCACGAGCTGAGCAGCTGTCTTCTGCTGGGCCCTTGCACCATGACATACTGCCTCCCCTCGGGTCCAGAGCAGTATAAACAGGCTGTCTATGGACTGAGGCCTCTGAAACCATGAGCCCCAAATAAACTTTCCCTTCTCTAAGTTGTTCTTAGTGAGTATTTTGGACACAGCAACAAAAGCTAACTAAAACAGTATGTAAATGCAAAGAACCTAGAGGAGCCAAACAACGTTGAAAAAGCACAAAATTGGATTTCTCACACGATTTCATTTCAATATTTACTGTAAAACTACAGTAGTCAAAACAGTATTAGCATAGATACAAACATATAGAACAATAAACAGAAGAGTAAGTCCAGAAATAGATTGTGCATATATGGGGAATTTATTTTCAACAAAATGCCAAGGCATTTCAATGGGGGAGATGATAATCTTTTCAACAAATGATGCTAGAACACTTGGAAATCTATGCAAACAATGAATAAACCTGTACCTCAGCTCATACAATAAAATATTAACTTAAAAGGGATAATAGATCTAATCATAATAACTATGATTGCAAGGTAATAAAAAATTTTCTTTCTAATCTCAGGAGAGTGAAGGATCTTTAAAACAGGACATAGAAAGTAAAAATGATGAGAAAAATAATGACATATGTTCAGTGTCATAAAAATTAAAAAAAACTTTGACCTCAAAAGATACCATAAAGAAAGTAAAAAGGCAAGCTATAGACTGGAAGAAAATATTTGAGGGTGATAATGTTCAAGAAAGCATTTCTATTCAAATGGTAACACACAGAAGCACACACATTCTTAATTCAATAATCAGGAAACAAACAATCCACATTTTATTAGGCAAAAGATTTAGACAGCTACTTTAACCAAAGATACATACAGAAAGGATATTCATACATTAAAATATTATTATAATTCTAGATCCATTAGGAAAAAGTAAAATAAACCACAGAAGGGCTAAAATTAAAAATCAAAAAGACAGTATTGACTGGTGTCAAGGATTTCGAGCTACTGGAACTCCCCACCTTGCGGTATGATGGGGAATGGCACTGCCCTACTGGGGAACAGTTTGCAAATACCTAACCAAGCTAAATATGTGCTTGACATAGACATTATCAATCCTACTCCTCAGCCATTATCCAAAAGACATAAAAACTTATGTCCACATAAGGATTTGTTTTTACATATTCTTATCAGCTTCATTTAATAAAGTCGAAATCAAAGAACTCAAATGTCCAACAGCCTGTGAATGGATAAACATAGGGTAGAACATCCATACAGTGGGATGCTACTAGGTAATAAAAATGAATGAATTAATGTTATGGGTTGCACATGCATGAATTTTCAAAGCATTAGGTCAAGTTTTAAAAGTTGCACACAAAAGACTCTCCAGTAAGATTCCACTTATATGCTCATCTAGAAAGGTCAGCACCATAGTGACAGAAAGCTGGTGAGCCAGGTGAAGGGTTTTGATTATTAAATGGGCACAGAGAAAACTTTTGGCACTTTTATTTATTTATTTATTTATTGCAGGGCTGGGGATTGAACCCAGGGCTCCCACTTGCTAGGCTAGCGCTCTACCAATGAGCCACAGCCCTAATCCAGTAAGTTTGGGGGAGAAGAACATGTTCTCTATCATGATCTTGCTGGTAGCTCAACAACTATATACTTTTATCATACTGATCAAGTTATGTACTCAACCCTGCTGATTTTATTACATATATCTCCATAAAGCTGATGAAAGAAAGAAAATAGATACAGTTTGATCTGTTTTTAAAATACATTTACAAGGGTCTAAAAGATAATCTTTAGACAGTCAAAGGTAATCACGTGTTTTTCATTTTTTTGACTAAAATTATCTCTTTAAAAAATTTCCAAGATCATTATATACTGTTACCAATTAAATTTTAATTTAAAATATTATTACTATTTGGATAGAAGGTGAGCAATAATTTCTCTTTTTCCTTGATTATTGTAATCATTAATTTGAATTGCCGGCTTGATTAGATTAAGAGAGACAGAAGACTGGGAGCCTCTTAGTCAGTGAGGGTGTGTGTAGGAATGACTGGCAAGTGGGTAGGAGCTGAAGGGGAGACCGTCCCTAAGGGTGGGCAGCACTGTCCAGTAGGTAGGAGGCTTGGATAGAACAAGAGTCGGAAGAACAGGGAAGCAGCCGCGGATGCAAGAGGGATTCTTCTTGAGCAGGTTCTTGATTGCAGCTGCCATCATCGGAGGAAATTACACTCTTGCTCCTTCACTCTTCCAAAGTGGACTCTGCCAGTGGTTCTTTAGGAAGTTGGATAGACCTCCCCACTGTGTGGATCTCCCCACTGTGTGACCTCCTCACTGTGTGACCTCCTCACTGTGTGACCTCCTCACCGTGTGGACCTCCCCACTGTGTGACCTCCTCACTGTGTGACCTCCTCACTGTGTGACCTCCTCACTGTGTGGGCCTCCTCACTGTGTGACCTCCTCACTGTGTGGGCCTCCTCACTGTGTGACCTCCTCACTGTGTGGGCCTCCTCACTGTGTGGACCACCCCCACCCCCAAATGAGTGGCTTTTTACGATTCTGCTCATGAAAACTCTTCCTTTCCTGAACTTTGTCCCTCCTTTAAGCTCCACATGCTGACAGTTAAAGACTCTCTCTCAGACCCAGCAGCAGTCTTATTTCATTTCTTTGTACATTGTTGATAGATCCTTGAGAGAAGCCTGTTTGAGGATATGAGGTAGGAAGTGGGGCAGAGAGAAGACCGGAAAGCTCTTCTATCTCTATTTGTCTTCACTTTGGTATCAGATGCTCAACCACTGAGCCACATACCCAGTCCTTTTTATAATTTAGTTTTGAGACAGATTTTTGCTATGAGTTGCCTAGGACCTTGCTAAGTTGTTGAGGCTGGCCTTGAACTCATGATCCTCCTGCCTCAGCCTCCTGAGTCACTGGGATTACAAGTGTGCACTACCATGCCTGGTGAAAAAAGAGTTCTTATAAGCCAGTAGACACTTTGTGCAAAAGAATAGCTGGTGTTGGTGGCCCAGTTCTTACTAGGATCCTTGGGCTAGTGTCACCATCTCCATGTGTGTAACGTCACACTATCCTGGAAACTGATGAGCCATGAGGAAGGTGGAGACAACATGAACCCAAAGGTGCAAAATTCCCCTCTTCCTGGGCTTTTATCTAGACCCCAAAATAAGGCCACATATGTCGCTGGAGTTGAGGCAACGGTGCTCAATGACAGTCACAAAAGCCAGCATCTTCCCCTTCCCGCTGGGTTCTCCAGCAAGTGCCCTTCACTTGAGCCGAGATGTGCATTTCTCAGCTTGCGGTTAAGGCTACATGACAGCAAATTCCGTTATCTTCACCTGAAATATAGGAAATCTAGGGCTGTGACGAATTACAGAACCAGCTTCATCCATACTGTGATTAATTTGGATTCAGTGTCCGCTCATGAAATCCTGTCTATAGCTGAAGAAGACACCCAGAATTCATAAGGAGTGGGAGGATCCGTGTGCGTGCCCTCACTCACACGTGCACACACACACCAGACTATCATCCTGGTGCAGATGCCTAGAAGCTCTGTGGGGTGGGGGTAGGAAGGCAGGCCCTGGGGACAGGCCACCTACACTCGCACACTTGCTCTTCTGCTTAGTGCTCTGTGGCTGGAAGCAGACTTCTTGAGCTCTCTGGGCCTGAGTTCTCTCATCTTCAAGTGGCCAAGGATGAAGGAGAAAGCCCATGAGCAGCCCCACCTGGCAGTGCCTGGCTGAGTCGGGCAGAGTACAACATGGAGTCGTGGGCTTTGGGAATCCCTCAACTGGAACCTTGACTCAGCAACCCTCGGGGAAGGTCAATTTGCAAGACCAGAGGAAAGCCTGAGCCCTGCAGGATGTGACGGGGCCTAGCCCTGCACTGCCCAGCACTTGGGTTTGGAGCCATGGTGTCTGGCATTCTCTCAACTCTCCTCCAATAGAACAAGAACACCCAGGGACAGAGCAGAGCATTCCCTCTGGGAACCAGCTCCGTGTCCTCTCTGCATCCCCCTCTCTAGGCCTCAGCAGCTCAGGGCTTCAGGAGCCCTGGGAACACAGACTGGCAGGCAGTCGGCCTCGCCTGGCATCTGCTGACCTCTGCTTTCTCTCTGACTTATGACCTGCTTCCTCCTTCCCCAGGGGTGACAAAGGGGAAGCTGAAGCTCCTGACACAGACTCTGTACCTGGACACCTTGGGCTGGCCAAGGGCTGGTCACAGGCTCCCAGGAGCTGAGGGTAAGTCAACCTGCCAGCAACACAGTCCAGTCCATGCTCCGCTTCACTCTGCTCTAGGTGCCGCCACAGCTCTTGATGGATCCTGGAAGACACATGGAGGTCCCCCACCTGAAGCATGATGGTAGGTGGAGCTGACCAGGCCCATCAGGTGGGACGGTCCAGCAGTGGCCAAGCCGTGCACATCATGAGGCAAGAACACGGAAGAGCCCTCCCTTCTTCCACAGCCAAGCGCCTTATGTGCCTTAGTGCTATGCTGGTCTGAATGTGGTCCCTTCTTTAAGGGGCCTGAACTCAATGCATGTGACTTCTCACGGGAAGAGAATCTGCATGGGTGTCCGAGTCCGTTTGAGCTGCTCTAACAAAATGCCATAAGTCAGGTATTTTGATGCTGCCATTTGTGACTGTCACTTAGCACAGTCGCCTGAACTCCAGCGATAAGTATGGTTCTAACAATATGAAAACAGAAATTTATTTTTACTCTTCTAGAGACTGGGAAGCCCAGTGTCCAGCAGCCAGAAGATTGGGTGTCTAGTGAGGGCGTGATTTCTGGCTCATAGCAGCACCTTCTTGCCAGGTCCCTACCTGGGGGAAGGGACTAGCTGGCTCTTAGGGCCTCTTTTATCAGAGAACTAATGCTATTCATGAGGGGTCCACCCCCATGACCAATTTCCTACCTCTTGGGGGCTGGGGGACACAGGCATTCAGCAATTTGCAGCAGAAGTAAGCAAGCGAAGGATCTCAAGATGGAGAGAGCCAGACTTCTGGCCTCCACAGCTGTGAAAGCAAAGGCTTTGGTTGTTTGAGGCTGCCTATTTGTGGCAGGTGGTATGATAGCCTTGGGAAGCGGGTGACCTGCTCAAGAGGAGGTGGTCTGAGCTCAGCTCCTGACTAGGGCCAGATATGTGGGGATGCTGAGGCTCCCCTACAAATGGGCACGAGCTGTGCTTGTTAACGGACCTTGCAGCGGCCATCCTTGAGGCCTGTCCAGCACTGCTGCAGCCCCTCCTGCCTTTGTGGGTTGAAGGGGGTGAGAATTCCACACTGCGCCTTCCACTTCACGTGGCCATCTGCATGTTTGGAGAGAGAAGAACCAGCAGTGGAGCTGGGAGCCAGGGCTACTTAACGGGAGCCTCAATCAGACGGCGGAGCACTGCGCTGCAGGAGACAACAAGGCCGGCAGTCACCCGCTGGACTTCCGTCCTCTGGTTTCCTCCCACATCAAGCCGTCACCCTCTCCTTTGAATGCAGTTTGTTGGTGCCAGGCTTTCTGCTCTGTCTCCTGCTTTTCCTTCTTTGCGACCCTGAGGCCCACACATCCCATAAAACAGACACAGGTAAGATAACAGGCTGGGAGGAGCAGCCCTGCACCTCCCCAGGAGTCTGGTGAGGCCCCCCAACGTCCCAGCTCACCACAGGCTGTGAACCTGTGCAAACCCACAGTGGCTGGAGCGACTTGTGACATCTCCCCAATGACTGTCCCTCAACTCATCGTCCCCCCATTGTGTCCACCCCCGCCTGCCCCAGTCCCCATGTGCATCTGCAGCCCTCCTAAACACGTCGCCTTTCCTTTGAAAAAGCTGGTTCAGAGATTGAGGGGCCTTGCATTCAGTTGTTTCTTTTCAGGGTTAGGAATGAGCTTGGGCGGAACCTGGGTCCTGGATCTGGAAGTGTCCCCTGGACTCCTCGAAACAGAGTCCTGACAGGGAGGAGTGTCCCTTGGCTTCACCCACAGCCACACTAAATTAAAACTGTTTGGCAGCTTGGCCTTCCCTTCCCCCAGGGCACATCATCTTGTCATCATCTTGGAGGGGTCTGCTGGGCCAGGTACTGGTGGATGTTGCTAAAAGGCCTTCCAGGCCCTGGACTGTCCCCATAACAAAGACCTAAGCATCCAACATCAGTCATGCAGTGTCTGACCAGAGGCCAAGGGCTCTGCAGGCTCTGTCCTCTGAACAGCCCACACAGCCCTGGGGCCATGTTTGAGGTCCAGTGCTCCAGATGGACAAAGGAAACACCACACCCGAACAGAAGCCTCTCCCTCCGTCTTTTAGTTGGAGAGACCCTGTCCATTCTGTACCTATTGCAAAGCAAGGGAAAACAATCAGGAAATATAAAATAAGGAGAAGAGTAAAATGCAAGACCCCACAACGTCCTAAAACTCCATCCCAGCCAGTGAGTCTCACGGCACTGTGGGGAGGACAGTGTGGAGGACTGTCCTCCAGGACAAGGTAAGAAGGCCAAGGTAGGATCTGGGCCATGCATATGACCTGAAATGTCATCCACTCACCTTAATCCAGGGGCACAGAAAATGAGCAAACATGGCACCTCCCTCACAGAGGCCCGGGATCTGGGGCCTGAGGGCCGTGAAGAGAACAAGCGAGGTGAAGGACCGGAGAGGGCAGGCTGTGGGGGGGGGTGCATCAACCGTGAACAGAGCGAGAACCCATCTGTGATGGACCCACATGCCAGCTTACCAGGCCAACCAGGGGACAGTCCCGTGATGGAAGGCCCTGGCACGACTCCTGTCAATTCAATTAACCCAGAACTCTTCCCACCCACCACACATTGTGTAAGGTGATGCCCACAGCAATGCCCAGTGTCAGCCCAGTGCAGAGCACCCCAGAACCCACCTGTCAGAACCAGGCTTGAGCTCACCCTCTTGCTAGGGTGGAGTGGACAGTTGGCCCCAGGGCAGGTCACAGTCAGGCCCCCGTGGAGTGGATATGTGTCCTGCTTACCAAGAGAGGCTGCACCCAGAACCGGCTCCATCATTAGCTAGAAAGAAGCACTGAAAGAAGCTTAAGTAGGCAGGCGTGAGCAGGAAGGTTCATGTTCCAGGACAGCTTTATTTGTGAGGTTCACACCTGTGCTGTGGACGATTCCGAGGTGGAAGGGCAGCAACCATCAGACAATCTCCCCAGTCCTTGCTCATTTCTCCAGCGGGGGCGCAATCCCTTCCATGCCCCTCTCTGCTCAGAGGGTCACATCAAGCCCCTCCAGGGCCAGCATGCTGGGTCCAGCTGGGAAACAGCGAGGTTCTCTGTTGCTGTTCTCTGGGTTTGCACTGAGCCCCTGCATCAGAGCCCAGCAATAGGTGGAGGGGGAGCTGGAGCTGCAGAATGTCCCCCACCTAGTCCGAACATGTTGCGTGTCGGCTGCTCAGCTTTACCTCCATAAAGACAACTCAATTCTCACCTCTGCGTGCCACCCTTCCGGAGGCTTCTCTCACAGTGAGTAGACAGTGCAACATCGTGTGAGGCAGGAGCCACCCAGAGCCCTGATCCCCATCGCCCCCTCTGCCACCTTCAGGTTGCTGGGAGGACACTTCAGGCCCCAGATACTTTTGTAACAGTGCAACTCTCTCAGCACTGCCTTCAAGGGCCCGCCCAGGCGCCTGCCACCCTGCCCTCAGCCACACTCCGATTCCCAATGGAAACGCCTCTTTGTGAAGACCGCTGTGCGGGGGCAGAACTCCCCTGTGTCCTCGTAGCACCCATGATCTGCCCTTTAGTGGGCACTTCCTGCCCATTTCCAGCTCTCACTGAGAGAAACAGTTGCACAAGTTCCACCCACAGAGAAAGTTCTCCGAGACACAAACCAGGGTCTAGGCAGTTTTCCTCTGGGCTCAGGGAGCGGGTACGACATTAGGCTTTGTGTAATGACAGAGCTCAGAAATCACACATGAGGGCGTCTGGTAGACACGTGCCCATGCGCATTCTTACGTGCTATCTCACCTACAGTACGGCTGCTTGACTCCACCATACTTTGTCCCACATTAGGGTTAAGTTAGGGACAGCACCTAGTCCCAGGAAGCATCCAGGTCTCAAATGGGGCTAAGATCAGTGGCAATGAGCTGTCAGAGGTGACTGTTTCTCCCACTTAAACACATGGCACGCGGGTGAAGACGGTTTCTTGGGCTTCTTGGTGGAACCTCCTGGAGGGGTCACCATGGTCAGAGGCCCGTGTTTTACTGCCCAGGGAAAGGTCAGCTCTGCTCAGCCACAGCATCAGGGGGGCTGCTCCAGGGGGGCTGAACGGATCCAGTCCAGCTCTCACAAGGGTTCTGAGCCTCCCTTCTGTTTGCAGGACACTGGATCCTGTTGACCTCCTGGTCCTTTCCTCCGCCCCCCCCCCCCCCCCCCCCGCCGCCCAGTCTCCTGAGGCCCCGGGAGTCTCCTGAGGCTGTGTGCCCTCTGTCTGCCTCCAGGCATGGGCCGTGCCCTTCTCTGGGGGATTTGTCCATCCTCAGCACTCGGGGTTCCAAGCCTGACCCTCTCACTTGACCCCACATTCCCATCTCCCAAAGTGCAAGATGGAAGCCACCCATGGCACAGACCACACTGCCTTGACCTGGCCACTGTGTGGACACTGTCAGTAGCTAACCCAGAAAAGAGGAGACCTGGCGCCCTGGGAGGACAGGCTCAGAGGCCCCATGAATCAGAGACCATCATCACTCGGGCTTATCTAGACCTCCTCTACAAGGACATCGTGATACTTCCTTAATCAGGCTATTGTTTTGTCCCCTGGGGGGAAGATTTATCTCTACGCCACTCACTCTCATTGGAAAAGCTCCTTCCTTGATCTTTTTAAAGGACAAAATAAATGCAGACTCAGGCCTACAATGAGCCTGGAGTCTCAGGGGAGATGATAAATGCCTCCAGAAGGAACGGATTAATAAATGAATGAGTCGAAGTGCCCAGTCCTGGCTGGGCTGTTTCATCATCCAGCTGGAGTTGGGCAGGACAGCGCCTGGGTTGACTGGGACAGAGCCTGGGGGTACTCAGAATTCAAGACCAAGCCTGGACTTCATCGTCCGCTAGAGAACATGAGCCAGCCCTCACCCGTGGCCACAACCAAAGCCCAGCTGTTCACCCACATTACTGAGTCCCTTTGTCCTGGACAACAGAGACACACAGGCCAGAGGCAGAGGGGGAGGAGAATGTGAGGAGAGTGAATTTGATGCTGAGTGCCTGCAAGAGTCTTGGGCATTGATGGATTAGTTCATTCACTCCTCCAGCAAGGGCTCACTGAGATCTGAGCACACACGTCCCTTTACCTCTGCTCTGCTTTCCTTTTTCCATAAGTCTTATCATCCCTTAAAAGTATACATTATTTGTGTTTTTCTCTCTATTCTTTATCTGTGTACGGGGATTGACCCCAGGGCACTCCACTACTCAGCTACAGGCCCAGTCCTTCTCATTTTTGTTTTGAGGCAGGGTCTCATTAAGTCAAACTTGCAGCCTCCTGCCTCAGCCTCCTGAGTTTCTTGGATCCCAGGCATGTGCCATCATACCCAGCTGAAATAGAGATTGGTTTTTAAACTTACTACTTTGTAAGTTTTGTGTCTCTCTGCTGCAGGGTTAGGCCCGGGAAGACAGAGATCATTGTCAGATCCATTCACTGATGTTTCTAAGCACCTGGAAGATGGCACGCGGCCAGTAAATGCTTTCTGATTAGCCGAGTTCCCCTCTCCAGGGTGGGAACCACACAGGTTGCATGTCTTCTTCTAAATGCTCCCGTCCTTCCTGGTCCTTGGTCCAGGGGCTTTGATCCTGGACCTGCAGCTCTACTTACAGGGGAGGCCTCTCCACCTGGTGTAGTTCCTCCCACAATCCTTCCTGCGCCTATCCCTGGGACCAGCGTGCACCCCCACTGTCCACCCCAGCTGGCCTGGCAGGGCACTCCCACCTTCCACCACAAGGGTCTTTCCGAACCTCCATCTCTACCCTGGTCAAACCCCCAGGAAGACAGAGGGAAGGGCAGGGATTGAGGGGAAGGCCCAGAGGTCAATGGGGGGGGGGACGAGGGCATGAGTGGAGCCCGCTCCAAGCCTGGGATGTGGCTGGCAGAGGACAGGTCATCCTGCGATGGGTCCCACCCACACTCCATGAGGTAACATCTCCATAAAGCACAAGCCATTGTGTCTCCCAAGTCACAGCCCCTTCTACCCAGTGGTCCCTTCAGCCTGCCGGGGGCCCACTGTGCGCCAAGCCCTAGGTCAGGAAGGAGAGCTGTTCTGAACCTGCAGACCACCCAAGGAAGACCACCAAGGAAGCCGCCGGTCACGCCACCGAGTGGCAGCCTGGCAGGACCGAGGGCTGAGAAGGTATCTGGAGTGGGTGGCATCTGGGTTCTGAGCCTGGGAAAAGCACATGTGCCATGAAAAGGCCTCTCCTGAGGGAGGACAGGTGCCCGGAGCTGAGTGTGGCTGAGAGGACGCCCCCAGGGAGCTGCAGACAGGGCCGGGCTCAGCACCGGCAGGGCATCCTCACGAAAGCCAGAGGTTCCTCACTACTGTGCAGGCTGGACCTCCCCACCCGGCTCTGTACTGGCCCCTCCTCGGGAGCATGCACAGAGGTGTGGCTCCGGCTTCTCTCCCCTTCCCTGGGGCAGATTAGGGTCCTACCCTCATGACCTCATTTAGTGATGCCTGAAGCCCTCATCTCCAGCTGTGGTCACAGTGGGCACAGGGCTGCAGCAGAATGCTCGGGGGCAGGGGACTGAAGCAGCCCACAGCACTCACAAAGGAGTTGGCACTTTCTCCTCTGAGCATTTTAACCAGCAGAGGCCCCTGGGATGGGATTCCTGGTTTAACAGTAGGATTGCAATGACGTGTTGGTGGGAGACGCCTGTCCTGTTGTCTTCCTGCTCAGTAACAGGGAAAAAGGAAAGACCACCCACCCACCTCCCGGAGGAAAGGGCTCTCCCACGCTGCTCCCCTGTCACCCTGCAGGATACGGGAGAGACTGTGTCAACGTGTTTTACAATGCCCAGCACAGCTCATAAAGAATGTTTTTGAGAAACAAAAAGAACGCTGTGCTTTAGGGACCCAGGCAGTGGCTCACGCAGGAGGAGCCGGGCTCTGGGATGCGGGTCTCCACTCCAGTGGCTCATTGGAATGAGTCTCCGACTTCATCACCGTGCACACATATATTATGCATTCGGCAAACTTTCAATTATTCAAGAAGCAAACAGTATTTCCTAAGGAAACCACTGAAATTAATGAAACCCTGTATTTTGTGGACTGATTTATTATTATCATCCCTTCAAATTTACTTAGATTTTTTTTTTTCCTTCATGCTGTGCAAAGAATTTTGTGAAAGGTTTGCTATTAGACTGCAATTCCAAAGTCAGCCCTGAGGTAATTAGGATGAAGAAATACACAAATTAAGTGGAAGCACAAACCATTCATAAAGACATGCCTGTTTTCATCTAAAATTAAAAATTTAAAAATGCAAAACCAACCATTAGCTTACTTGGGTCTGATTCTTTACCCGTATACATTCCAAGAGCTATTGACTTAACCCTCATGGGGACATGTGGCCAGCACTTCCACAGAGAGATGGATGTCCTTCGTTACTAGAATATGGCCAGTTTAGAGTTGGGATTGACTCTCGGGCTTGATGCCTAGAATTTATTGGTATCCAAGTGATCAATAGTTGTACTTGGTGACCTGCTTTTTTATTTCCTTCAATAAAGCCATGCATTTCATTAAATTTATATTTTCATGAAGTAAATACATGATGACATCACTACTTTTTTCCTCTTCCTTTTATCACTTACCATGTACTTTTAAAACCAGGTGATTTGGGTGTGACTTCAGTGATAGCTGAGTTATGAGTGACGGGCTTCAGAAGTCATCATTCAGAAGAAATACACGCAGAATCATGGGGACGTTCACAAGCCACCACTCAAGGATTTGGTGCAAAACAGATGCTGGTCCCTAGAATATGTTGAATCAGCCCAAATCTCCTGCTATTGGGGTTTTGAACGTTGCAGGAAACGTCGCAGCAGAGAGAGGGTCTGGCCCCTTGTTCCACTGCCCTGACGCTGTGTGCAGACGAGGGTGGGCGGGAACCCCTGTCCAGGGAAGGACAGGCCTGTCCCAAAGCAGCGCTCGTTGTCTTGTTCCTGCACAGGCCCTGCTTTTAGAGGTTGAAAGGGAGGACAGTGACAAACAGGGACAACAGCAAGCTGATGTGGCTTGTGACAAGCCAGCCTCAACTGGACACAGGGCCATCTGAAAACCACTGCACAGATGGGCACTGCCAGAGCTCCCAGCGTGTAGAGTCCTGATTCAGAATGTCAACACGGTGTCTCTGAGCTTCTCTACGTGTTCAGTATGAGCTCAAGTGACACAAAGCAGAAAAGACTAAGAGGTATGAGGATTGGCTAGGAGCAAGACCTAGAGAGCTCAGCTGTCCAGGTGGGTGGCCCTGCTTTGTGGCTCCCAGGTTGTGTGACCGGAGGCAGGTCTCATGGAACCTTTGCATCTCCTGCCTCCCAATGGCCCTGATGATCCAGTGAGTCTGTGCTGATCCCTGCACACAGTGAGAGCTGTTGTGGCTGCTCTTAACACCAGTGAGGTCGCGAGTGCCACAGTCTGGCTGGGCACAAATCAGGAGCCACTGAAGCAGGAACAAACTTTATTTCTGAACTCCACCAGCACACTCCACACACGCTCCCTGGGAACTCTCCTGAACCCCACGCAGCTCCTCCAGGAACCACCAACCAGAAATCCCTCCTCCGGCACTTCCCCAACCAACGCGAACTCTTCAGGAATCCCCGCGAGAGCTCAACCAGAACTCAACGGGAACTCCGCGAGAACTCAAAAGTCATCATCTTAATGGCTCGCTGGCGTCACCTCTCAACCACTACTTCTGGCAAAAATGCCATGGGTCCTCCCGACTCGGCTGTGGCCCTCAACACGCGAGGACCTGGAGGGGACTTTGCTATTTATAGTATATTTAAAAAGAGAAGGAGATAACAAATTAGATAACAAGGGAATATGCCTTCCTTCTTCAATTCTTGTTTCTTACTTATTTAATTTTCATACAAGTAAGAGAACAATCAAAGCAGAGATGGCGAACATATTTCGGATGCAGGGATCGGGACAGAACTTGGGCCCAGTGGAAGCGCCTGGGAACCTCAGGTGATTGTGTCTTGGCCTTTTTATGTGATTTTTGGTGCCCACTCAGTCGGTGTTAAATCTCCCTGGCTGGGATGAGGACTTTTCTTCTGGACTCGCGCAACGTCAATGAGCCCGTGGGGATGACGGCAGGATCTTCCCAAGAGGTCGACCCCGGGAAAGTCTGTATGCTTGGACCCTTGGGCAGTGGGTCACTCAGCAACGGCTGGGTGCATGGGCCAATGGAGACCTCAGCGCTCTGCCAGATGTGTGCTGGGTCCCCTGCTCACCCCCAGCCCCCAGCTGCCCACCTCACTCATGTATTTACTCACTTAGTTATTTATTTACTGTTGCAGAACACCTGAAGCGTCATCTACATGCTAGTCCCCAGTCCCCACCCCTTCTGGTCCCCTTCTGGGGAACCTCTGTCCCATACTAGGTAGCTACCACTTACCTGTGTTGGGTCTCATCTCTATTCTGATCTCTGACAGGTCTCACAGACCAAGGTGGTCCCTATCATCACCAGCTCTTCTGACCCTCTACTTTCTCTCTTTTTAAATGCTTTTCAATTGACTCTGAGTCAGCTGGGGGCAGACTTGAGGCTGGCGTGTGATAGACGACCTGCAGTGTTTGTTAAATGCATAGTGGAAGCCTCCACCCAAAAGTCCCCACGAACACACTGCTGCTGTGGTCTGGATGTCTGGGCCCCGTCAGAGCCCATCAGTTAAAGTCCTGGCTGACGGGACTAGGAGGTGGGTCTCAGGGAAGAGGACAGGCCATGAAGATGGAAGCCTTATCAAAGAGCCAACAGTGAGACCTCACCCATCTACCCTGTGGGGTTGGACTGAGAAGATGGCCTTGACCAGATTCCTGACCTGCCAGCACCTTGGTCTTGGACTTCCAGAACCATGAGCAACAATTTCTGTTTTCACAAACTACCTGTTTGGCTGTATTCTGTCACAGCAGTGTGAACAAACAACCACGACTGTGGATAAACAGGATCGAGTTGGTGACTTGTGGCATCAGGGAGAAGAAGAGCCGTGGGGAACTGTGGAGTGTGTCAGTAAGAGGGCTGGGAAGGAAAATAAGGGTCTGAGGCTCATGTCAAGTGGGTCTAGGAGGTTTCAGGAGAGCTGAGTTCTTCTCATCCCTGAGGGCTCTCGGGACGTCAGGGTGCCACTGTGGTTGGAGGGCACTCAATCTATCCAGAAGGCAAGAGGAGAAGAGCGAGGCTGAGGTTGTGACGTCGCCCTGCCCACTGCCAGGATCAGGATGTCAGGTGTTCTAAGGTTTGCACGATGCTCCTGTTGTTTGCTCTGACACCACGGTGGCTGGGCCTTGTCCTCTGCCACCGTCGTGGCCACAGCCTTGGTGTGCTGTGGAGGCTGGGTCAGGCACCTGCTCTGGCCTTGGCACTCTGGGAGTTTTGTGTGTTGACAGGAGGAGAGCAAGCCCTGCTGGGTCTGCCAGGGAGCTCCTGGCCCCCCAGGCCTGGTGGCGGGAAAGGCTGTGCTCCAGCAGCCTGCTTGCTCCTCCCGGCTTCCTTCCCCTCCGAGGTCTTCTGCAAACCTCAGCTCCCGAAGACTCCTTTGGGTGTCTGTGAGTCCTCTTCCTGTGGCAACAGACTACCCCCTGGTTTTCCTGGTGCAGTGACTGACTTTCTCTTCTGCTGTTCTCACCTTTTCCTCCTTTACTGCTTTCTACAGTGTCTCACTGATGTCGTCAAAACCAAAGTGTGACTTTAGGGGTTTTTCTTAGAAAAAAGGGAGGAAGTCTTCAAATGCAAGGCCTTTCCTCGGTTTCTTATGGTCCTTTCCAATAATATGACTCAACATTCCTTGATTTAGGCAGGGCTGGGCTGTCCTTTCCAATCAGGGGTGTGTCCACTCCTGCAGGGTAGCTGAGGTCCTCTGGCTAAACTGCAATACTGGCCACAGCTGTCCTCCATCGACTCCCATAGAAGTTCATTGAGGTAGAGAGCAGCAGTGTGTGTGTGTGTGACAAATGAAGGGAGATGACCAACATGGGATAGAGCACCCTGCCCCTCACCCACTTGCCCCAGTCCCACTTGGAGATATTAGGGATGTCCTCTGCTGATAGGAGGACAGATCTCAGGAACCACAAAAATCAGGTGGGAGTGTCGGCTGCTCACAGAGTGGCATGTGAGTCAGGCTGTGTCCTGTGATGGTTCTCCACCAGGTTCCTAGAGGTGGATGGGCTCTCCGGACATCCTCTCCTAGAAAGCAGGTATATGCAGGCTGATCCCACCTTCAGCGCCAGGTAAACCCCAGCATTCCTCTTTGAAGGGGGCAGGAGAGGCTTTGTTGAGTCTTCTGACCCCAGAACAGACACAGGGCCCCACAAACCTGGGTCCCCTGCAAGTGGGCCTTTCGTGGCTCTCAACACCCACCTGGAGTCCATCATCTCCACCGACCACCATGCTTCAATGGAAAGAAAGTTTAGGGAAGCCTCATCTCCTCCCGATGATTCAGACAGGAGACAAGAAAGGTGCTTTGCCCACTTGGGGAAGGGAAACCTGCTGGATTCGCTGCAGGGGAACAAGCCCGGGTCCAGAAGGAGGCGTGTGAAGGGCGTCCTGCACTCCCCGGTGGTTGAGTTTGACTCCCCCTCTGTTGTGATGGGAAGAGTATGTGAAGATGCTGAGTCCCGGGCCTTCCCGCTGTTCTGTCCAGACTCGGTGAGGCTGGAAACGGTGGCGAGGGGGAGGCTAAGCAGAGCCAGGTGTGTCCCTAAGACCCTGTCCTCCCCAGCTCAAGCCCTGATGCTCTGCTGTGGCCTCCCGGCCTGCACCTCCCCGAAGGCTTCATAGCCACTGTGATGGCTGCTTGTGTGTGCCAGCTGCACTGGATGAGGTGGTGTCCAGATGCCTGCTTCAAACTTATTTCTAGATGTTTCTAGAAGAGACTAGCATTTGAAATAGTAGCATGGTCCAAGTCATTGAGCGTCTGAAAAGAACAAAGAGTGAGAGAAAGGAGGATCCACTCGCTCTCTGCCTAGGTGAGCTCACACGTGGACCATGTCCTGCCCTTGGCACCTCGGATCTCAGGGCCTCCGAACGGGACTAGGATCTCCACCCCTGGCTCTCCCTCTCGGCCTTCCGGCTACACCACCAACCTTCCTGCAACCACAGCTTGCAGACCACGGGACTTCTCAGCTTCATAAGAGGCAATATTGTACATATTTTAAAATACTTTATAATAAACTTCACATACATAATATTTCATGTATCTTAGAGTATTTTAGAATAAATCACATGCGTGTATGTAATTGTATATTGGTTCCATTTCTCTAGAGAAGCGCGAAGGGTTCAGCTCACACTGACCCCCACCCCCTGGCTGACAGGGAAGCAGGGGGCTGCTGTCTTCCCCAGAGAAAATCACAGCCCTGGAGCAGCAGCCCTGGCACTGTGGAGACCGGCCAGAGGGAACCGAGAATGCAGAGAAGGGGTTGCGCCAGTTGGAAATTGAAATGGGTTAAACACACTAATTTGAGGTTGTCTTTTTCAATTTCCCAAATTTATTGAGCATGAATAAACTATTGTTTGAAAAGTCGGATGATTTCATGATTCGCAGGACAACCAAATACTCTGAACCCTCACTGGGAGACACAGCAATTCCTCCTCAGACTCATAAAAATGCAGAGTGAGCTTCTTTGGACATTAGCACCCAAGGCACACCCTGTAATAAAAAGGTACAATTCACTTGGGGAGGTTTGTTCCCACTCTACTTGAAGTGCAGACCGTGTTTCTATAGGAACCTGTGGATGTAAAGTACCTCTGTGGGTCTGAAGACGCCTTCGGTGGCAAGTGACAGCTGGAGGTAAGGGGAACTTTGGTTCTGGGAGCACACAGAATGAGCCCCGAGAGCATCGAGAACAAAGTCCCCTTGAAATGAGGCAGCCGGGTGCTGGTACTTGGTGAGCTCTCAGCACCAGCTTCCTGTTCAAGCCTTAGGGTCTGTAAACAAGTCAAGATGGCGCCTGGATATTGCCAGAGGGAGTGGTCTGTGAGATGGCGCCAGCGAGCCATTAAGTGTGGAGATTCCTGATTGGTTGACTGCTGTATCTAGTTTATGTTAATTAGATAAGCTGTGTGGAATGTGTATATACCCCTCCTGTCCTACAGTAAACGGCTCCCACTCCTGCTGTATCAAGGTACACAAGTTGCTCGTCACCCCCTGGTTATTTTGCTCAGCCGGACTGCGGCATTTAAGGATGAAGGGTGCAGTCCCCCCACTCAGGCCTGTGTGCTGGATCCCCTGTGAAGCGCACCCTGGTGGCGGTAACTGGATGGGACTTGCACCAAAGCTACTCCTTTTCCCTTTGGGGACAACTTGGTTCATCTGAATTTCGATCCTCCAATTTGCTTAAACAGAATGTCTGGGTTCCAGTGACCAGAAGCAGCAGGAGACTGCAGGAAAATGAATGCACACAGCCTTTGTAGATTTTTGAAATTTGGGGGCTGGGGTTGTGGCTCAGCGGTAGTGCACTTACCTGGCACGTGTGAGGCACTGGGTTCAATTCTCAGCACCACATATAAATAAATAGAATAAAGGTCTATCAAAAACTGACTCTCTCTCTCTCTCTCTCTCTCTCTCTCTCTGTATGTGTATATATAAAAGAGTGTGTGTGTATATATACAATTTTTGAAATTTGCAGTGTGCTTAGGACAAACACAATGAAGATCTCGGTGTTTTGCTACTACATGATGCTCAGGCACGATGGAGAGTTTTAAGGGATCAGACATCTCAATGACCAGGTGACCTGAGGGTCTGGAGTTGGTTTTGTTTGATCAACGCCCCCCGCCCACCTGGTGCCACCTCTAGGCACCTGAGCACCTTGGAGCAGATGCTGCTGCCAAGCTCCCCCGCCCCAGCCCCAGCCGAGGACGTGCTGACCTGGCCCCAGGTGCGGAGTTCACACAACAAAGGTCAACACAGTGGCCACCAGTCCTGCTGGTCTCAAATAAAAGAGGAGAAAGTTAGCCATTCCCTGCCCATAGTCACCTGTCAGTCACTTTTATCACTTTGGTTCTCTTACAGTGACGTCAGGCGGGTGATCTGAGAGGTAAGCAGGCATAAGCAGCGCTGCCTTCTCCCACCTACTACGCCAACTTGACTGCAGGATCCTGAGCCCCCTCTTCCTCGGGGCGGACACTCATGGTCACCTTCACTCCTAACTGCTTTTCCTGGGCTGGAAGAGAAACTGCTTCTCCTGCAGGGGCTCCTTCTAAATTGTTGGCTCAGTCACTTTGGGAGCCCTCCCAAAGTGTCATCTTCAGAAGCAGAAGGTCTTTCAGTGTCCCTTCTATCTAAATCCTTGACCCAGGGAGTCTGGCAGAGTAAGCCAAGCCCCACAGTGGACAGCATCATGACAGAGCCTATCGCTGGCCCTTGACAAGGACGCTCATCCAGGGAGGAAGAAGCAAAGAGCCCACATAAGCATCTGTGATGTGCCCAGAGCCTGGCATCTGTGCTTCATGGCTTCCACCCCCAGAATCAGAGAAGGCAAGTGAGTGCCACAGAGACACACAGCTTGTAATTCCGATGCGGGGACTTGATATCCCATCTGTGCAATTCCAGCTCTGCTGGCTCCAGCAGGGCTTCCTTGATCCAGATTCCTTCCCTGTGGCAAACACACGGCTGTGACACCTTCTCACAAATCAACTAAAATGACATGTGAAGATCAGAGCCCAGGATTCCACCGTGCAGACCTCCGTGTGGATGACGGAGGAAGAGCAAAGGCTCTGAGTCCCCCTCCACCACCCTGCAGGTCCCACAGCGGGCAGCACCCTGCTCTCCACAGAGCTGCTGGGAGACAAAACCGTCAGCTATTTCTCCTTATGGAAATACCATCTTGGGTAGCACAGAACTCCTTGATTGAAAGGCTCTAGTATTTACAGCCACGCTGTCAAATTAATGACAGAGTCAGAAGAAAATGATTGCAAGAATATTTCTCTTTCCAGAAGGTTAGAATGTGACTTAATAAATACACCCATCACGAGAACCTTGAGATGCTCCGGCTGGTACTGGTAAAAGCTATGTTTAGCTCAACAGAAAAAGTACAACCTTCACCAGGAGGCGTCAAGCTTACGGATGGACGGCTCTGGGGAGTGGGAGGAAATGGGAGTGTGCTTTTCACATGAGCAGAGAGGTTCTGCAGGGCAGTTTGCTGAAGCAAGCCGGAGGCGAGGGAGGCTTCACCCACAGGGAAGGCGGCCTGCCCTCTGCACAGGGGGACGCACACCGTGGGCTGGTCCTCGGAAATCATGCATCTGTTCTTCTCATCCGAACCCAGCCTCATAAATATAAGAGATTCTTCTTGCACAAGGGAAAGCGGTTTTTGCAAAAGTTGCTTTTATGCCCCATTTCCTTCTCTTTGCCATCAGTGGGCAGGACTCCCAGAATGAACCTTTCCAGTCAACACAAGTGGAGCTATTTTTAAAGTGAAATTGGGAGTCCTCTCCAGAGCTTGGGTTGGATCAGATTTAACCAGAAGTGGTCACCATGAGCACATGTAAGGGCCACTTCATTTCATGGTGACACACCTAAATTCAAACTAAAATCATTCAATTTCTGTCAAGGAATGACAGATTCACCCAGAGTCTATGTGGGAAGAGAAAGAAGTAACATCCGATCAAACTTCATCACTCTGGAATGAAGAAACTGAACCCACCCTGGAGGCCTCGGCCAGCCTAGCAGGCCCTGGAGGGTGTTCTGGGCTCCACTCTGCTTTGCTAACAGCCACTGAGACCTGGAAGTAGAATGTGAAGCAGGTGTGGGCGGGGGTGGGGGGGTCTGGGTGTTGCCTGCTGGGTCTTCAGCTTTTCATCCTTATTTATTGGTCAAACCCTGCTGAGCATATCTTAGTAGCCTGCTCAGTGCATTTGGAAGAGTGAGATGGCTGCAAAAGTGCTGGCATGGACACAGTACCTACCATGTGCCGGGTTCCAGACACCATGTGGGAAAGAAACTGAGTCACTGTTCACAGGAGGTGCAGAATGTACTAGCTGAAAAATGTCCTAGTGGCCATCATTTTCTGCATAAGATTCTTTTTTAAAAATGTCTTTAGTTGTAGACAGACACAATCCCTTTATTTTATTCATTTATTTATTGGCAGCGCTTAGGATCAACGTGCTCCACCACTGAGCCCCAGCCCCAGCCCCTGCATAAGATCTTGAGAACTGTCTTTAACATTATTGGGAATCCCTTCCTGGCTCTCCATCTCACCATTCAATACAATGACTCTGTTTGGGATTATTTTGGTTCAAACGCTCCTCTTTTAGCAGCAATAATCACCACTTCCCCTTCATGCTTCTTTGAAGATAGAATCCCGTTTCCCTGAACCCGGTGGGCAGCGTCCCGTGGGAGGGAGGAGCACACTGGGTGGGTGTTACATTCACCTGCCCGACAGGTGTCTCCAGGTGGAGGTTCTCAGCAGCCTCCTCATCCACTGAGTCTCTCCTAGACACTAGGTGCCCTTCAAGCAGCAGCCAGTCTTCCCTCCCCGACCAGGAGCCGGAAGCTTCTCCAGGGTTCGGGTGAATCCCCTTTGTGCTCCTTTTCCCCTTTCATCCAACTCGTGTGTGAGGGTGCATCTGGCTGATTTCCAGGTAGGTTGGGAACCCCCCAGGGATGGTATCCGCAGCCGGTAGCTTAGCATCCAGCACATAGCAGGTGTTCAGTAAATATTGTCTTAAATGAAGGTGAAGACGGTAATTTATTCTTTCCCAATAGGCACATTTCCTCCGGTATGTATTCATTAAGCCACAGTGTGAATGACAAGTCTAGGGACAAAGAGAGCCCACTCAGGAAACAATCTGCTCACAGGTGGGAAGAACTGCAAGGATGGCACTGCAACTGTCTGTCCCTGTTACTGTGGTCAGTAGATTCATGGAGCTTCTCTTTCCCTGTGCTTGATTGCAAGGGGCATCCTGCAGAGCCTGCGGGGCCAGTGGGGTTCTTCGTGATTGGGGAAGTGCCGAAGGAGGGATTTCCGGTTGGTGTGTGGCGTGTCCCAGGAGAAGGCTTCGTGCGGGGCGTTCGCGGGAGTTAGGAAATAAAGTTTGTTCCTGCTTGAGTGGCTTGTGATTTGTGCCCAGCCAGACTGTGGCAAGATATAGCCAAAGAAGGGGGGGCTTCTATTTCATTGTTCAAATATGTCATGATATTTTATTTAAAAAGTCTAAAAGAATCTACAGTAACAGTTTTAAAACTAATAGATAAATTTAACAAGTTTATTTGGTACCATATTAGCCAAGATGATTAGAAAATGAAAATGTACAGTGATATTACACACAATGTATTCAAAAATATCAAAACATAAGACTTCACAAAGAAAAATCACAAGTTAATACTGAAAAAAAATAAAGAAAATTTAAAGATTGAAGTATTGGAATATTCAATATAGTAGGATGTCAGTGCTCTCTAAAATGATTGAAGAATTTTTTGCAATTTCAATTAAAATCCAACGAAGTATGTATTTTGTTATTTATTTGGTTTGCTGAAATTTGGATTAAGTATGTATGAATTTTATAGATCAGTTTGGAGTTAATTAATATCCTGACAATACTGAATTTCTACTGTGTGTAAATGGTTTATATCTTCTTTTATTTAGATCTTAATGTCTCTCAGCAAGACTTTTTGGAGATTTTGGTAAGTAATTCTTTCATGTATTCTGCTAAATTAAACCCTAGTTTCTTCATGTTTTCCTATTTCCTTCCAATGATGTTGTATGTTTCATGTTCTAAATGTGGGTCAAAGAATATGAAATATTAAATTAACAACAAAATTACCAGACCTAATTAATGAAGACATGCTATCATACCTGAGAAGAACTGCTAATAATTTTCTTTTGTAATTAGCAAAAATACCTCAAAAATTAATTACATAAAACTTGAAATTACTATTGTTGTAATTACTAGTATTTAGAAAACAATGACCAAGCCTAAAACCTGCATGTGGCAGAACATGTTGGAAAATAACTTGCAAAGTTATCAAAACCACTTCACAATAATCAGATCTACAAAAGTGAACCTGATGGAAAAGTGGCCCAAAACAATAAATCTCATGGCAGAAGGTAAAATTTCATGTGTATAATAAGTTATTGGTGAATCAATTTGTCAATATAACAATTTCATGAAATAAAATTTATCAGAGTAAAAAATGCCAACGGTTTCTCTAAAGCCAATACACATTTGGATGAGTTAATAAGCTGCTGAAGGCCCGGGAGGCAGGCCCCAGGAGTAACTTCGTCCATGAGCCCTCTTCCTTGTTGGTGAGAGTGGCCAATGTGTTCCCCCGACACCAAGTGCAGGCATTCCGGGGACTGAACCAGGGGCTGGGACTCTTCATCACCCTCCCGGCCACCATTGCTGGCTCCTGATGAAGGACCCGCAGCCTGAGGGTGGGTGGACACGGGGTAGACACCAGACCCTGCTCCACAAGGGGGAAATAAAGTTACAACCTGGCCTCCGACGAGGGCAGTAGAGTTTGTGTTGGTTAACTGTGATGTGGAGCAGAGAGGAAATCAGAAGAACAGGAAAGGTCTGTTCCAGGAGGAGGTCTAAAGAGAGCAGGCTTGGGACAGATGATTAATGACCTCATCAGTGACCATGGCCAAGCCTGGAAACCCCCCACCAAGGGCCCCCTGGGGGCGGGCGCTGGCCATTACAGCCCCACCAACAGCAGCTTTCTGGGTTAATTTAGTGTTCGCAGGAGCTCTGATCCCTGCTGATATGTTCATTAGCTCTTCCAGGCACAGGCGGGGCAGCTTCTTCACTCAGCAGGGAGAAGCGTGTCCTGGAGCTGCACAGGCCCTGTGTGCGCAAGGCCACGCACCTAAGGCTTGGAAGAGACTCGCGGGAGGGCAGGCTGCCCTGAACAGACCTTCTAAAACCCACAATGCTTTACAGAGGAGGAAGCTAAGACCCCAAAAGGTTGGCTCCTCTAAGGCCCCACAGCCCAGCGGTGGAAGAGAGAGGACAGGAGCCCGGAGCCCAGGTCACCAAGCCCAGGCCCAAAGTGTCTCCTCCCTCCTCTTTGCCACCCCTGGGCTGGGAATCCTAGGGCAGTGCAGGAGTTCCTGCCCCAGTTCTGCATTGCCTTGGACTGAGCACACAATGACACGCACGCCCAACACAAGCATTCGCACACTTTCTCTAACACACACCACGTTGTGTTAAATATGGAGATGCTGCAAAGGTTGTTATGATACAAAATTGGTTCAATGTGTCCCTGGATTTCTATCTTTTATCATATTTTCTCAACTAGTGTTTATTAAAATAAAGGTCAATCAACAACTAAAGACATTTTTTTTTAAAAAAAGTACAACCATCCCTGATTAAAATTATCAAAGGGATTTTGCTGAAATTCACAACTGCTTACCTGTGTTGCATTCCTGTGCTGACTTATTGCTAACTTTCAACTCTAAAAGAAACAGGTCAAATTTAGGTGAAATGCAAGAACATTTGCAAATCGCATTGTTTCCCCAGTCCAAGATAATTAGAAAGTCCTCACTCAACAGCCTATCTGCATGGTAAGTAGTGAACACCTACACTTTCTCCTGAAAGGCAATGATTGCCACATTGACTTGCTCTGCTGGTGCTGGCACATACCTGTGAATTACCATGTAAATGCACACAAGATGTGCAGGAGAAAGCCTCCATTCCATTAAGGGGGAAATCTGGAACTCCAAACCATTTCCATCTTTGTTCACACCAGAATTACTTTAAACGCATCTTTAAAATGCAGCAAAGAAACAAAGTCACAGATGTTTTAGTTATTTCCTTCTTAGAATTGACTGTCTTCCAGTATCAATAGAGGAGTTTACGTGTCCAGATAGAATACCATCTTTCGTTGCAGCAGGCCACATTTGATGCAATTGCCTCAGAAGATCCGTGGGCTCTTATCAATAGCCTCTGATGTAAGATCTGCAGTCTTACATCCGTGGATATTGGAATCCAGCTGAGACCATCCTCAGACAGACAGGTTTACGAATGGGAAGGTAACTTTTAAATCAGCCGGGAACCACAGCCAAGAACCCTCTGCTGTTTCTTACATAGACCGTAGACTGCTTCTGAGTAGGGACCAACCAGACCGAGGTCAGCACGTCGTGCACCCTGATATCTAACAGTGGAGCTATTTGGTGGACCAATAAGTATTCTAAATCACAAGAGTTTCTGCAGAGTGCATTGTTCCCCCACGGACCCAGTTACATAAACCATTTCAGTCAATTTTCTCATCAAAGACCTGACAAGAGCAACTTAAGGGGACAAAAGTTTATCTGGAGGCTCAAGGTTTCAGAGGTCTCAGTCCATAGAGGGCCAACTCCATCTGGGCCTGACGTGAGCAGAACATCATGGCAGAAAGGTGTGGCAGAGAAAAGCAGCTCAGGACGTGGCAACGAGGAAGCAGAGAGCTCCCCTTACCAGAGACAAACATAGTGGGATCAGCAGGCTCTCCCACTGAGGGGTAACCCGGAGGGTTGAGTCCCTTCATCCACCAGCGCCTGGTCTCCCTCTAGCGCCCCCTATTGGCAGAGCCTAAGAGGGAACAACTGGCAAAGCAGATGGGCAGTTTGCAGAGCCCACCCACCCTCAGCACCACGCAGTGGCCCGGTGGTGTGAGCTATGAGGTGGTGCTTAGTACACAGCTCTCTGAGATCCATACGACCTAGCGTGCAGCATGTGGCAAGGCTGGGATTTTACCTGGGTGGCTATACCTCTCAACTCAGTGCTTTTCCTTTGATTCAATTTCCCTTAAAACAGATATTAAGAAATAGGTGAATGCATACTACTTTCATTCTTGGAACCATCACAATCTAAGAACCAATCCTGGAAAAAGATGGGTCTAATTAGATGACATTGGAACTTAAGAGTCATTGTGCTCTGTGTCAGTTAAGATTGCGTCTCTATAACCACAATACCCCACAAGAACAATTTAGAAGAGGAAAGATTTCTTTGGCTCACGGTTTCAGAGGTTTCAGTCCATGGTCAGTCATCTCCAAGGCAGAAACATCATGGCAGAAGGGTGTGGCCAAGGGAAATGGCTCGACTCCTGGCAACCAAGAAGCCCTGAGAGAGAGGAACAAGATGAGCTCTTCCAGGGCACGTCCCCCGTGACCCACTTCCTCCAATGAGCTCCCACCACCCAGCAGTCCAGTAGCTCATCAAGTGGATTTTTCCACTGATGAGGTCAGAGTCCTTATGATCCAATCATTGCCCCTAAGCCCCTCCTCTGAATCTTGCTGGTTTGGGGGACCATGTCTTCAACACCCGAGCTCTTAGGGGGACATTCCAGACCCAAACCACAGCACGTTCTCTTACACAGTTTACCTTCAGTCTGAGGAACCTGGCTAGAAAGCTCCTGGCCCTCAGAATTAAAAGGGAAACACAAGGTTCCAAAGCCTAGTAAATCTAATTAGTTTCTTCAATCAAATAAAGATGAGAAACAATTGGATTTAGGTTTGCAACATGTGAAATTAATTTAGTAAACCTAGAAGCAGATGAAACGTTTGTGTGATAAGAAGCCAACAGAAGGTCCTTTGGTGAGGAGCCAGGGAAGTCAGCATTCTGCAGCGGCTGCGGGTCTCTTCACGTCAGCAGTACACGCGTCTTCCCTGGGCTGCCATACCTTCACTCCATCCACAGATAGTTCTTGAAATATTGAAGCTGAGTGTTTGTAAATCAAATCGCACTCTGCCTGCCCCTCCCTTCTGTCTCCAGGCTGCTCTGCTTGGTAATGATCCACCTCCCAGTCACACCAGTGTTGATGGCCCGTGTGAGCAAGAGACCCCGTGTTCACCCTCTGTTGCCGACTGTCCCACAGCAGGACCTTCCGGCCACTGGCCCACTCTCTGTTTTCTACACCTGATACGATTTCCTTTCTAACTTTGCAGGATGGTAGCAAGTCCATCACTCAGTTGTGTGGCAACTGAAAACACGGAAACAACCAAAGCGCTTCACACAGGCAGGGAGCAGAGGCGCCTGGCCACTCAGACTGCTGGACAACGCGCCATGAACTTCTCACGGTTCTGCAGGGTAGAAGTCCACAGTGGGAACCGTTTCCTGCATTGATGGTGCCTTTTTGCTCTGTCCTCACCTGGTGGGAGGGGCAAGGCAACGCTCTGGGGCTTCTCCCAGAAGGTCCCTGTCTTTTCTTCTGATGTTGTAACACAGCACCTGAGACAAGGTATTTATCAAGAAAAGAGGCTTCGGTAGCTCACGGTTCTGGTGGCTGGGGAGTTTGAGATCAGGTGGTCCTATTTGGGGGGAGCCTGGTTCTGTCGTCTCCTGGTGGAGATGCGTGTGAAGTGTGAGGATGGGCTTCCTTTTAACAGACCATGCCACCAGTAACCAATCCAGTCCTGCAGGAACAAGAGCTCACTCACAGGAGGTAGGACCAGCCATCCACGAGGCTCCGCCCACCACCCAGCTCCCCTGCCCTGCACCCTGCATCCAACACTGCTGCATCGAGGAGTGAATCTCAGCATGAGTTTTGGTTGGAACAATCCATACTCAAACCATTTCAGACACTAATCTCAGTCAGAGGGGCTATGCCCCTGTTACCCAGTTGCCCTCTGAGGCCCGCCTCCTAGTGAGCCATACTGGGTTAGGGCTTTAGCACTCTGGCATCCAGGAGGTACAGATATCCAGTCCATGACAGAGACGTTAACTGGGGCCAGAGGGAGGAGGCACTTTGTTTAGTTTCCTGCCCTCTGAACAGGGACCCCTTGCTCCTGACTTTCTGCAGAATGCCCAACTCCTGCTTGTTTCTAATTCAAGATGTGAACCCTGACCAGCAGCAACTCACACACAGCCACCAGGGCCATCTCAGGGGCCCTAATGCCAGGGAGCTCGGGTAGTTTCTATTAAGATTAAACAAGATTGAGGGAAGACTAGAAGTACTTTGAATTGGACAAAGGGGAATGGAGGGAAGGGAGAGGGATTGGGAATAGAAAAGAGTAGAATGAATCAGACAGACAGAGAGAGGCCTTCCACGTGGCCTCCATCTCTTCCAGGAGCAGCCCCCCTGCACAGACTGGCTGGCAGATACAAGAAAGGGCTGGCTGTGTATTATCTCATTTAGCTCCCAAGCCACTCTGGAAGGTGAGAGTGATCCCAATTTATGTAAGATACAACAACCATGCCCAGGTCATCCAACCAGCCAGCAGCAAGGCCAGGCCTACAGGGTGCCCAGGCTCTGTCTGACTTGTTGCACTCACCCTATGAGGCTCCTGGGTTTTGGATCTGTCATGACCATTATTCACAGGGTGGATAGACACTGAGGAGCTAATCACAAGTGGGCGTTTTGTTTTGTCTAAAAGAGGATCAAGTGAGAATGAGCTGATCCCATGAAGGTCAATTGCCTGAGTACAATGGACAAATGGGCACATGGGTGCATGCGCACACACACACACACACACACACACACACACACACACACACAAACATACACATGCATTTGTGTCAGCTGGGAGCTTGGAGCTAGGGATGTGGCTGGCCCTGGGGATGCACTTCTGACTATAAAGCCTTACGACATTGCTCCTAGTGGGTTGGGTCTGTTCAGAATCGCCTTCTTGGCCCTGAATCAGGCGCCTGGGATTGACATCCTTTCTAACAGCAGGTGCAGTGGGAGGGGAAAGAGGTCCAGAAGAGGCCGGGCGAGGAGGAGGGGAGAAGGGAAGCCCAGGGGCTGGTTGGCTGAGCGAGCCCTGGGGACTGTGGGCTGGAAGTCAGCAGCTGCTCTCGAGAGCCAGAAAAGGAGGGCTGAGAACTTTGGTCTGTCTGGGAACTGACAGCCTCAGCATATTTTCATTTTAGTGTCCCAGGGAATGTAAGAGAAAGAAGAGACGAGGAGAGCTGACTGGAAGAAGCGTCATGGAGCGTAGAAGCTCAGAGCTCTCGTCGCTCCTGCCACAGAGAGGAGAACTGTTGTCCTTGTCTATTGGTGCAGCTGAAACAAAATCCATTTCTGACCATTCGGGAGGCCAGTAAGATCAAGGTGCCAGCCTCTGGTGGCCACTGCGGGCCTATTTCCTGTGTCCTCACACAGTGCAAGGTGGAAGGTGGGGAGGAAGGACTTTTTCAGACAAGCCCTTTTCTGAGGGCACTAACCTCATTCACAAGGAGGAGGGCTCATGGCCTGATCACCTCTTAAAACTACCCCACTAGTGGCCCCTCAGTTTGGAGGGTCAGACCATGGCAGCACTTTTCATACAGTGCAGGCAGAGGGGACCCAGGCAGAATATCAGAACCCTAGGGAGCCAGGCAGGCACAGATCGGCTTCAACAGAGACATCTGTGTGCCCTGAGGTATTAAAATCGCTCCCCAGGGACACACTTTCACTGCCTTTTATACATCCTGGAAATCAATGGGCGCTGTGCTTCACTCACCTGGACGTCTGAAAGCATAATAAATTAATCAGGGCATTAAGCCACTGGCATGAAAGCCCTCTTCATTACGGTGCTCTGACAATGGTGACTCGAGATTTAACAGTCGCCAGAGTTTGGGGTGACTGTATTTCATGTCCTGTACCCTCCTATCAAGATAGCTGAGTTCACTTATTTGATGTTGCCACTTTTACACTCACTTTCGAACTGTGTGCTCAAAGTGGATGATCAAACTGAAAAGTCAACATTCTTCTAATTTGAGGAAAATGCCAAACTGTAATTGTGACCCGTCAGCTCAGGCTTCTTCGGAGTTTCTACCACAGTTAAGGACTACAAGATTAATATTAGAAACCTCATGCCGCTGGGAGCTGCTTCCTAAGCCTTGGCACTCATCGAGGGAAACGAAAAACAAGGGTAACTTCCCTCCCTTCCTGCAGCCTTGGGCTCCAAGCAGGCGTGGCCGGGTCAGCACTGCACCTGGCAGTGGCCCTGTGGCTCCTTCCGGGCACATGGCCCTCCTGGTGAGCCTCAGGTCCCACCTCCTTCCCCTTTCTTTCTTGTTATACCATCTCCCTCAACTCACCCTCCTCTCAAACTGTTCTGTCACAATTTTCCTAACATTCAGGTTCAAAATTACAACCTGTTTCAAGAAGAAAAAATAAGAATAAATTCACCCCAAAATCCTGAGTTTGATATCCAGAACTCAAAGATAACAATTTTAAAAGTAGCCAGGGGAAATATAAAGAGAGAGAGAGAGAGAGAGAGAGAGAGAGAGAGAAACTGTAAAGAAAATGAGACTAATACCTGACTTCTTCATACTACCATTGAAACCAGATGACACACACTTCCATCTTCAATAACTCAGTGAGGGTGGGAGGGGTAGGGAAATTTAAAAATATATATATATATACCCATTGAAAATATTTTGCAAGAATAAGAGCTAAGCAACAACAAAAAGTGGGAATGCTTACAACAGCAACTAAAACAAACTCTTTTTTTAATTTTAATTTTTATTTTAGTCGTACATGACAGTAGAATGCATTTTGATATATAATACATACATGGAATGTACATACATCAATCATATTGTCTATTCTGTTCTGCTGCCCTTCCTATCCTCCCTACTCCTCCCCTCCTCTCCCATCCTTTCTCTCTATCCAATCTAATGTGACACACTTTTTTTCTTTTTCTCATTACAACATCATATATGTATTCTGTATAACAATGAGGTTCTCCTTCCATCTTCTGTGCAACTCCCCTTCTCCCTCTTTTTTCCTCCCACCTCGCTTCCTTATTTAGTGGTAGTCTTCTTCTCATGCTCTTCCTCCCTATCCCATTTTGAGTCACCCCCCTTATATCAGAGAAGACATTTGGCATTTGTTTTTTGGGATTGGCTAACTTCACTTAGCATAACCTGCTCTAATGTCATCCATTTGCCTGCAAATGCCATGATTTTATTATTTTTTAGTGCTAAGTAATATTCCATTGTGTATAAATTCCACATTTTTTAAATCCATTCATCTATTGAAGAGCATCTAGGTTGGTTCCACAGTCTAGCTATTGTGAATTGTGCTGCTATAAACATTGATGTGGCTGTGTCCCTGTAGCATGCTCTTCTTAGGTCTTTTGGGTATAGTCCGAGAAGGGGAATAGCTGGGTCAAATGGTGGTCCCATTCCCAGCTTTCCAAGGAATCTCCATACTGCTTTCCAAATTGGCTGCACCAATTTGCAGTCCCACCAACAATGAACAAGTGTACCCTTTTCCCCACATCCTCGCCAGCACTTATTGTTTGTTGTTTGACTTCATAATGGCTGCCATTCTTATTGAAGTGAGATGGTATCTTAGAGTAGTTTTAATTTGCATTTCTCTGATTGCTAGAGATAGTGAGCATTTTTTTCATGTATTTGTTGATTGATTGTATGTCCTCTTCTGAGAAGTTTCTGTTCAAGTCCTTGGCCCATTTGTTGATTGGGTTATTTGCTTTTTTGTTGTTTAAATTTTTGAGTTCTTTGTATATTCTAGAGATTAGAGCTCTATCTGATGTTTGAGGGGTAAAAATTTGTTCCCAGGATGTAGGCTCCCTATTCACCTCGCATATTATTTCTCTTGCTGAGAAAGAACTTTTTAGTTTGAATTCGTCCCATTTGTTGATTCTTGGTTTTAACTCTGTGCTACAGGTGTCTTATTAAGAAATTTGGGGCCTGCCCTCACGTGATGAAGATTAGGACCAACTTTATCTTCTATTAGACGCAGAGTCTGATTCCTAGCTCCTTGATCCATTAAAACAAACTCTTAAGGTCAGAAGCATTCAGGAAGTAGCTTGTCCAACACTGAAGGCTCCCTGCAAGAGTGAAAGGAAGGAAATGAAGTGGGGGTATAGGCACAAGTCTAAAATCTACAATATGAAAATAAAACCTCCCTTTAGGATTAAAACACAGCAAACAATTCTAAACAACGATACCAAATAAGGCAAGAGAGGGTAAAATAAGTTCAAGTGCTATCAGTTTCTTCTCTTATTTGAAAGAATGTCAAGAATACCGAAGTGCTCCACAAGAGGTAAGGAGTCATGTTATAATTTCTAGGAAAAGGATTAAATGTGTGCTTAGCTTTCAAATCACTAATGAAGAAAAGTGAAGTGCTGCTCATCTAAAAGAAGTTTTTAAAAAAGAAAGATATAGGAAAAAATGGTAAAAAATTAGTCACAAAGCAAGTTGATTTAAACCCCAAAATATCAGTAACTGCATTAAATATAAACAGGATATATCCATAACAAAGAGATAAAAGCACGGACATAAGGAGAAAGTGTCACACATCAGGAATCAGTCAAGTCCAGCTTCACGTGGAAGGCTGGGTGGACAGGAAATGCCATCAATGTCACACAATATATCATGAGGAAAATAAGGCAGCATGGAACTGATAAAATTTTCATGATATAAATTATAAATGGCTAAGAAACTAGGAATAGAAGGCATCTTTCTTAGTCTAATAAACAGCATCTATAAGAAAATCAGAATAAAATTTATATTAAATGGGTAAACCTTCTGTTTTGAAATGAGGACAAAACAACGTCTCCTTGTAACACAGATTCTTTTCAACCTTGCATTGGGATGCCCAGCGAGCCTATCGGGCAAGGAGAACATGGAAAAGTAAAATGGAACCATGAAGGGAGATGATAGGATCTCAGAGACGAGAACTTTTTACATAGGAAAAAAAAAAAAAAAAAGATCCATAAAGAATTCATTCAAATCTATAGAAAAACTTAACAAAATTTAAGTTAATTAGGACTCAACATGTGAAAATTGACTTCATTTCTACATGTCAGCAATGAAAGATCACAAAACAAAAAGAAAAGCACTGACTACAATAGCAAAAAAGAAAAAGAAAGAAAGAAATATCTAAGGGAAAAAACAATAAAAAGAATGCAAGGAAATAAAAAGTAACAGGGGAATTGTAAAACACCTTAAAAGAAGGTCCAAACAAATGAGAGTGACACCTGACTTCTTCATAACACCATGGAAACCAGAATACAACACAGCTGGTGACGGAACTCCATGAAGATCGTAATGGTGCCCAAATTCACTTACAAAGTCAACAAAATCCCAACTTATATTTCAGTACGATTTGGAAAATAAGACGATTCTAAAATCCACATACCAATGGCTACAATTTGGATGTTGAAAAGAGTAATGTTTAATCCCAAGCAAGCTTCAGCTTGCCTACTGTGAATTTGTTTGGGTTTGGACATATATTCCCACTCTCTGCTCTGACCTTCCTCTTGTAACAGGGCCTTTGTGTCAAGGCTTGGTTCCGGGAATGCTGCTGGGAGGTGGTGGAACCATTAGGAGGTGCCGGCTACTGGGAGGTCTCAGGTCGCCAGGTGCCTCTTCTTGAAGGAGATAGTGGGCTTGGGGGATATTGTCCCTTTCCTCTTTACTTGGAGGCCATGAGGTGAGTTAGTTTATTACTACTGCTTCTGCCATGATGTGTTGCCCCCTCAGAGGCCCAAAGCCAGGGGGTCTCCTGACCATGAGCTGGAACCTCTGAGCCAAAACAAATCTTTTCTTTTGATGGGTTCACTATCTCGGGTGTTTTATTATAGTGGTGGAAAGCTGACTAACATAAGAACCTAGAAAGATGTGAATGTGCAAGTTACATTTGAAGAAGAATTCAGGGATGGAAAATCTTCACTGAATCCGCAGCATCATTACAAAGTCATGGTGACCAAGACTGTGACACGGGAACACAAAGAGACTAACAGCATAGATGGAGGAAAACTGGGCCTCGAGACAAACCAGTACTATCTGGGCTCTTGGCATCAGCCCAGCTGCCACTTGAGACCAGTGAGGAAATGGTGCTCTTTCGATAAAGACTTCTAGGATAATTAGACAGCCATACAGTAAAGCTTCCCTTTAGATAGATCAACGTCGTAAGTGAAAAGGGAGATCATAAAGCACATGGAGAGCTACAAAAGCCGACGTCTTTATGACTTTGGGGTAGGATTTCCTGAACAAGACAGGAAAATTGTCCTGTCACTGGCCAAGTGTGACTACATTAAACTTACTTATTTATTATTGTTCTTTTTATTTATACATGACAGTAGAATGTATTTTGGCAAATTATACATACATGGAGTATATCTTATTCTATTTAGGATGCCATTCTTGTGACATCTCCTGATGGACAGTTCCCTGGTCGTGTATTCAAACGGAGCCTAGGAAAGTCATGTCAATTAATTCTACTGTCCCTCCTGTTTCCCTCCCTTCCCTTCATTCCCCTTTGTCTAATCCAATGGATTTCTATTCTTCCCCTCCCCGCCCTCCCTTGTTTTGAGTTAGCATCCACATATCAGAGAGAACATTTGGCCTTTGTTTCTGTTTTCTGAGATTGGCTTATTTCACTTAGCATTATATTCTCCAGTTCCATCCATTTACCAGCAAATGCCATTATTTCATTCTTCTTTATGGCTGAGTAACATTCCTTTGTGTATATGCTCCATTTTCTTTATCCATTCTTCCATTGAAGTACACTTAGGTTGGTTCCATAGCTTGGCTATTGTGAATTGAGCTGTTATAAACATTGACGTGGCTGTGTCACTGTAGTATACTGTTTTTAAGTCCTTGGGGTACAGACTGAGAAGTGGGATAACTGAGCCAAATGGTGGTTCCATTCCAAGTTTTCTGCGGAATCTCCATACTGCATTCCATAGTGGTTGCACTAATTTACAGTCCCACCAGCAATGATTGAGATTACCTATCTCCCCACATCCTCACTAACATTTATTGATAGTTGTGTTCTTGACAATTGCCATTCTGACTGAAGTGAGATGGATATCAGTGTTTTAACTTGCACTTCTCTAATTGCTAGAAATGTTGAATGGTTTTTCATATATATTTTGACCATCATATTTCTTCTTTTGTGAAGTGTTTGTTCAGTTCCTTTACCCATTTATTAATTGGTTTATTTATTTTTCTGGTATTGAATTTTTTGGATTCTTTATATAACCTGGAGATTAATGCTTTAGAGGTGGTAAAGGTTTTCTCCCGTTCTTTAAGATCTCTGTTCATGTTCTTGATCGTTTCCTTTGCTGTGAAGATTTTCATTTTGATACCAACCCACTTATTGACTTTTGATTTTACTTCTTGTGCTTTAGGAGTCTTATTGAAGAATTCAGTTCCCAAGCCAACGTGATGGAGAGTCGGGCCTACTTTTTCTTCTAGTAAGCGCAGGGTCTACAGCAGAGGCTCTAGTGCCAGGTCCTTGATCCACTTAGAGTTGAGTTTTGTGCAGGGTGAGAAATAAGGGTTCAATTTCAATCTACCACATATGGATTTCCAGTTTCCCCAGCACCATTGTTGAAGAGGCTGACTTTTCTCCAGTGTGTGTTTATGGTGTCTTTGTCTAGGACGAGAAAACTGTATTTAGGTGTGTGCATATCTCTGTGTCTTCTATTCTATTCCTTTGGTCTTCAAGTCTGTTTGGGTGCCAATGCCATGCTGTTTTCTTAGGTTTATAGAAGACGTGATAAAAACATATAATGAGGGGGTTCAGGTGTTCCCCAGGTTTCCTGGGTGCTGGCTTGGCTGGTTGTTATTTGGACAAGGTGGGAGAGGTGACAGAGAATGATGTGTCACAAAATGCCTGAGTGGGACCTGATCTTTGCAAAGAGAAGAACTTGTGCCTGAAGGGCCACTGTCTCTGGAGGACAGTTGTGCCCTGGTGTTCCCCTTCACCATCCTCTCTGGGGCCTCTTCCACCCTTGGCTTTTCCCATCACCCACATAGTGACACTTCCCTCTCCCGCCTAGAGTTCGCCGGCTGTCAGCACACAGCCACTGCCCCGGCTCATGGGACCTGCAGTCCTGGAACACCTCACTTGCAAACATCACAATAGTTCTCCCTCTGACACCCTATTCCTCCTGCTGTCACATTCATTAAGACATAAAACACTGAGTCGTCCTTGATTCTTTCTTTTTCTTTCCCACTTCCCTTCGTGGTCAGTCACCAGGCCTTGGGAGAGTTCCCGTCCATACGTAGGTCCACATCTTCTGTCCCTTTCATTCCATTCCCACTGCCCACTCTCTGGACAGCCATGAGATGCTTCCCACCACCTCTCTGCCTCCAGATCTGGCTCACCAGATCATTTCTTCTATGAGTATATCTCTAGTGCTAAAAAAAAAAAAAAAAAAAAAAATTCAAGGGCTGCTGTTTCCAAGAGCAAACTTGGATCCTTCAGGGGATTCTGGCTGCACCCTCAGGAGCACCGAGGCCCTGTGTCTGGCCTGTATTGTCATCAGTCATAGTAGGATGCTCTTCCCTCCTTTCCTGCCTCTGTGCCTCTCATGTACTTCTTGCCCCCTGTCTTCTCCTCCATTTCTACTTCATAAATTGTATTTGTTTTTTGATAATTTTACTTAAATATCTGCACTCAAATCACCCAAGTCCACATTATGCTCACCTAAAATGCTGGACCACGTGGTCTTACTTGCAGAGTGATCTGGTTTTAGTGATCGGTTGTGGTTTCCCTGTGGGTGTCTTTACCTTGACTCACTAGATGGTCAGAGACTGTAGGTCATGTCACTTGATAGCCATGTGGCCATGCCATATAGGGATTTCCACATAATGAATGAAAAATGTTTATTTAATGAAGAGTAGACATGTTTTCAACTCCTCTGAGCAACAGAGGTGACACAGACAGAGCTGCTTAGGAGGGCTCCACTTGAAGCACATCCCCATTCCGAGTTCCCCCATCTTGTGCGCGTCACTGGTGAGCACCCACCTTCCCCTAGGTAATTAAAGATCCAGGAGATTATCCAAGAAAACTCAGCTTTCTGTGTGGATGGAAAACACCACCACTGAAATATTGATTGTTGCCAAAGAAATTACTAAGAAGTCCAAGAAATCACAAATTACAATGGTTCTTGAAAACGTTGAGTCTTCAGGCTTCTCTGGGGGGGGGGGGTGATGCCTGCTTCAAAATGAGGAAATAACCATCAGGTCCAACCAACAAAGAGAGGGGAAGAGGCCTCGGGACAGGAGTGTGACCACCCCCCATCTAATCTCACTCTCTCTGCTCCTTCTCTGGGAAGAAAATGCTCCCTGCAGAGGGTGGGCTTGGGCTGCCCGTGCTGCGTTTGCGGGGAGTCAGGATGGGGAGATGGGGAGCAAGCAGAAAGTCATGGTGTCCTCTGATACACCTACTTCAGCTGTTAGTTCTGACCTGGCCACATCTGTTTATCATCCAGCTCCCATTCCCTCCCATGGGAGCCAGGGTTGGTGCACCTGCCTGTATTTCTTCCCTGGAAGCTCGATGAGGTGTAGCATGCACAGTTCTCAGTGCTAGAGGTCCTCCTGTCCACCCAGGGGCAGGGCCCACCAGCGCCCTCTTTCACTTCCAGAAGTCAGTGCACGTCTGGGACAGGCTGGGGCTTCAGACTCTCCCATAGGGAAGGAGCTCAGCCACCTCTGAGGCCACAAATACCTGGGGAAGGAAGGCTCCCAGGGCCCTCACCGCAGAACACCTCGAGAGCCTTCGGAAGAGTTCAGGTTCCTGGATTCTTCACAGGGAAACCACCCACGTCTTCCCTGGCCAACTCCACATATTCCCTAAGTGAAGACAGGTCCTTCAGTGGCTAGAAGCTTCAAACTCCCTGAAGCTCACAAGTGGGGGTGGAGGAGGGGATGGATGACCTCTTACCAGAGGACACTGGAGATGGCTTAAGTCCACTCCTTTCCCAGTGACCCAGCATCACCTGCCAGATGCTGCAGAACCTGAGATGGAGAAAGGAGCCCAACGCCTGAGTTAGTAAGTACTCTCCCGGGCTTGCCTGGCCTTGGAGTGTGGCTGGAAGGACCCCTTCCATCTAGTCTTGGGTGGGCAGAAGGATGCGCAGACCTGGTCCTCACTGATGTCCTTGGTAGATGCCTCACAGAGCCATGGGGCTCACCCTCATTCTGGTTCCCTTTTTATTGGCCTGATACTAGAGCCACTGGTGAGGCCTGTTTATCGCAATAAGGAAAAGCACAGGCCTCCTGAGGGTGACCGATTCCAGTGTCTCTCTCCTACCAACACACTCTACTAACTACCTTCTTCCTACATGAGAAAGAGAGGAAACAAGAAAAAGAAGAAGCCAGCAAGGTGTTTGATAATGGAGACCATGAAATTACTAAAGACAGAGAAGGGAACTGGAGAAAGGAATGGGAGAGACACAGAGAGAGAGGGAAGGGGGTGGGGGGGAGAGAGATAGAGGGCTGGAGGGAGAGAGGGAGACAGAGGGAGTGAGAGACAGAAATGGAGAGAGAGAGAGAGACAGAGGGGGAAGAGAGACAGAGAGAGAGAAAGAGCATTTCACCTCTGAACAAAATAAAAGAAGCCAATTTATGTGCTATATCACTAAGCCCTGGCCCTTAAAAAACCCCAATCCCATAGCTCTTGTTGCAAGTTCTGTAAGTTTGGAGGTCAGAAGTGAAGATGCAGAGTTGTCCACGGGGATTTTGGAAGAGCCAGAGAAGCATTATCAACACGAGGGTCTTTGGACCCTGTACAACACCACAGCTCTGAGCAGCATGCGCAGGTGTCCACAGGCCGGACTCCTGAGAAGCTCTGTAGACAGGAACATGGAGAGGTCCAGTCAGCACCCAGCACCCTCTCCTCCAGGACCAGCAGTGTCCACTTGGGCTCAGAGTCCCCAAGACAAGCAAAGATGCAGCGGTCTCTCTAGGATGCCTACTGTCCCCTGACTTCTCTTCACACTCTACTGGGCAATCACTTGGAGTAGGACACAACTTCAAATCCCAAATCCCCATAAAAACAGTGACCAGGATGGCTGTCTGCTGCTTCCTACAGAGAGTCTCTTAACCTGCCTCTACCGCTCCCCACTAGCCCACGGTCCTGTGGTTCTTCATCCCTCACCTGATGCCTATTTGCAGCCTCCTGAGGATACCCAGGTCTGGTGAGGAACATAGCTGGTCCCCCTGCGCCCCGCTGCCCATCCTACACCACGAGCCTCCAGACTAAGGTGGTGCCCAGTAACTGCAGAAGGACAGCCTGGATTCTGACTCCAGTCTAGGTGCCCAGGGTCCTACCTCAGGATTTGAAACCTTCCTCACTGTTGTGTCGACCTGCTCCAGCTGGACAGCATGACTCTGCAGCACACAGGAAGCCAGACACCACAAATGCCACCCAAACATGACAGAGCCACTCGGCACAAAAGACCATCAGAGAGCCACTCTCACAAAGCACCTGCATCACTTCCTGTGGACAAAGAAAAACTAATTTCAAAAAGGCGGGAAGTATTAAATCCATACTAGGTGCACAGCATCAAGCCCCGACTTCACAAAGGAATAGAGAAGAGCTTTAAGACATCACGTGCATAGAACCTGAGAATCAGATTGGAAGAAGTAAGAGCCACTCAGTTTCCCATGAGTCTGCTGGTGCCAGTGACCTGCCTTTATGAAAACACAATCAAGTGAGGATGTAAACCCTCGCTAAGTGGTAAATTGTGTAAATTGAATATCACACTAGAAATGAACAGAGGTGATGTGCTGGGTGAGGAGGGAAGTGGGCGGCCCCATCCCCTTCCATGTGCAAGGTTTAATGGAGGAAAACCAGGGGAGGTGAGCCTCAGGACCATGCCCGAGGTCCTGGACACAGGAGAAGAGTGAACTCACACAAAGCATGGCTCAAGTCACTTTCCACGCTTTCAGCCTCTGAGGTAAAGAACAGAAGCTTTGACCTAAGCCACACATTCTCAATGGAAGCCAGAGGGCAATGCTACTTCAGGGGCCAAAGCTGATATTAGGAGGAAAAGAAATCTTCTCTACCACCATGGCTTGTGGCCCTTCAAAGCTCAAAGCTAAACAACAAAATCTCTGCCTTAATATTTAAGTTAACTTGAAAGACCCACCGATTCCCTGTCCAAGAAAAACGCACGAGGCACTGGCTGCAAACGCAAGAGGTTTATTCAGACACAGACGCCTGTGGGTGCTCAGTAAAACCTCAGCCGGAGCTTTGGTGAACTGGCACACCGGGCTTTGGGGTACAGGTCTTTTATAGGATAATGGGGCAGGTTTCGCGCGCGCGGGAAGTGACAGGTTTCTTATTGGTTATTTTGAACCCAACATATAGATTACCTAAAGGGCAAAGTTGTTTTTCACTTTATGTTCCTGGATAAACCTCATGACAGTTACATATTAACACTCTGGTTTTTCTGCTCCTGCTTATCATTATCAGTTCCTGTTTGTTCAGGCATGCCTTGGGATCTGCTTTTCTGTTCTTCCTCAACCATCCTGTCCTTTTACAATAGACTACCCTTAACTGATTAACAGATAGACATCTCTGGTGTCTGCTTGGGTTTGCAACACGCCCTGATGGTTTCACAATGGGGCCTGGGGTTTCTGGGCTGGGGTCTTTCATTCCCCCCTTTTTCTATTTCATGGATAGAATCTTATATCCATTGTTCTGCCTGTTCAGGTTCTTGAGCCAGATCGGTCTGTGACCCTGTTTGCTGCTGGAGCAACTGATACTGCTGAGTAAGAACCATGGTCTGAATAATGGACAGTCTTTCTTTTATAAATCGTATTAATCTGTTGAGAATGCAAGGCCCAAACGTTAAGATTATCAGTAAAATAATCAAGGGTCCAGCTACCGCGGATAACAAAGTTGTTAACCAAGGGGACTTACTGAACCAGTGTTCAAACCATCCCTGTTGATTTTCAAATTCTTTTTGTCTATTCGCTAATCTTTCAGTGACTTTTTCCATGGTCTCTCTAACAACCCCCGTATGGTCAGCGTAGAAACAACATTGTTCTTTTAGGGCTACACAGAGGCCACCTTCTCTAAGGAACAGTAAATCTAATCCTCTCCTATTTTGTAACACAACTTCCGAGAGGGAAGAGAGAGATTTTTCTAGGGCTGTGATAGACTTGGCCATTGCAGTTAGATCTTCGTTCATAGCTGCTTGTAAATGTAAGAATTGGTTTCCCTGCACTAAGGCTGCAGTTCCTGTTCCTACCCCTGCAGCTATTCCTCCAACGCCCAGCAGTATGGCTATAGTCAGGCTTATGGGCTCTCTAGGGTACCACTTCTGCCCTTCTAGATGTCCTAGGACATAGTCTGATCTTAGATATGATATCCTGGGCCATAATTGTATCAACACACAAAAATCAGTGGTTGCGTTGAGGACAGCCGTAGAAATGCAGGGGGTCAGCCCAGTGTTGCAGGCCCAGTAAGTTCCAGGGGGGCCCCATAAATAGCTATTTTGTGAGCCTGTCGTTGGGAGGGTAGTATTAAAAAGAGGTTGGTGTGATAGGGGTACGTTCCCTATACAGACCCCTTGTCCTGATACTTCAGTGATGGTAAGCTTATAGCTGGGTAGGGATACACACTTAGGGTCAGGGTTTGTACTACTATTCCAGTTAGACATCATTGCTATCCCTTCATAATAGGGTGGACTGGAGGTGAGACACAGCCAACAATCTTGGGTGCGATCTGGGTTGGTGGCGTTGAGGGCATAAAATGCTCCTCGAATCAAATCTAATAGTTGATCTCCAGTCCCTGGGTAAACGGGTTCAGGGAAAGAACTAGAGGATTGATAGTCCATGGTTACAATTTGAGGCACGGGTGGCTTACTGGAGGGAGTTGTTGCCAAGCTCTTGGGCTGTTTAGGCGGTGAAGGGATCTTTTGGCCCCCAAGTACAGGGTTAGGTCCTATAGAGCTAATTATAGCTGGGGTTTGAGATAGTCTAATTTTGAAAATTACACCTCGATCATTTCCAGGCAAGTGCCATCTGAGTCCCCATGTTCTTCCAGTAAGCCAGGGGTCAATAGTCTCCCTGCCTTTGTCCGTGAATTGTATCTTAAGGGGCAGCGACTGGCCCGCCTGAAATTGTGAGTTTTTCCTGTAGCATGTATGGCCATCTGAATTGGGGGTCGTAAAATTTTTGGCCACCTGTATCAGGTCCCAGCTTGAGGTGGGGCTCCAGTATGCATCTCCTGTGGTTTCGCAGCCCCAGGAGGAGCAAAAGTATGCTTCATATCCCCCACATCTATAAGCCTGTGATCTGTCTCTACCGTCCCGAGGGCAGACATAAAAGTCAGTTTGGGCTAGCCGGCACCTAGCGACCTGGGTTGAGCATCCATAATTAGTGCCTTGCTGAGGCCTGGGGGCCATGTAGGTCTGGAGTTGGCCATGTGATTTGTCAGGAATATCCCATGAGTCTAATCCAGCGGCTAGTTGGCAAAAATCTGGGGTCAGGGTAGGCCACCATGTGCCAGGGGTATGGGTTGCTGTAATAGACCAAATTACCTCCCCGGTTTGAGAATATACCTGCCAAGTCAACTTCATGGGAGCATGGGGGTTACTACCTAAGACAAGGGGAGTAGAGCAAAGAGCAAGAATGGTTAACAGCGTGTAAGTCTTATCTTTAGTGGGTTTGGAGTGCGTTGTAGCTTCCATCCTGATGTCTCCGGGGTGTTGGTCAAGTCCGGTGGATGAGCAGCTTTCACGTGAGAGGCGTGGATCCAAGCAGCTATGCCGTCTACCTTCAGTGCTGTCGGTGTGGTCAGCAGGACGGTGTAAGGTCCTTTCCACCGTGGTTCAAGATTTTTGGTCTGATGTCTGCGTACCCAGACGGTGTCTCCAATCCTGAAGGGGTGTGGCACCGAAGGAGTTTTGAGTTCTTCCTTATATGCCGCTGCCAATGGTTTCCAGACCTCGTCCTGGACTAGTTGCAGTGCACGTAAATGAGTCTGCATGGATGGGGTAAGGGAGGCATAAATTTCAGTTTCATAGAAGTTAACAGCAGGTGGTGGAGCACCATATAGGATTTCAAAGGGGGTTAGTCCCTGAGAGTTAGGAGTATTCCTGACTCGATATAGAGCTAAGGGTAGGAGTTGTACCCAGTCTCTAGTGCCAGTTTCAAGCGTTAATTTAGTTAAAGTCTCCTTAATTGTTCTGTTCATTCTTTCTACTTGCCCTGAGCTTTGGGGTCTATATGCACAATGTAACTTCCAATTAATCCCCAGCGAATTGGCCACTGCCTGACTTACCTGGGAGACGAAGGCAGGCCCGTTGTCTGACCCAATTGTTCCAGGTACCCCATACCTTGGGAAAATTTCTTCTAATAGCTTCTTAGCAACGACCTTGGCAGTTTCATGTCGGGTGGGAAATGCCTCTACCCATCCGGAAAAGGTATCAACAAAGACTAGAAGATATTTATATCCATACATACCAGGTTGGACTTCAGTGAAGTCTATCTCCCAATGTGTTCCAGGTTTGTGTCCTCTAACTCGGACTCCTGTCCCAATCTTAACTTTACCAGCATTTACCTGAGCACATGCTTGACAATTTTCTGCCACCTGTTGGAGGAGTCGATCCCTGTTTGGGAGATATAGAGTACCCTCTCCACGGTCCAAGAGTTTTCTCATCTTTTTAGCCCCCAGGTGGGTTAGTCCATGTAGTGATTTTATTAGTTCTTTGGCATTTTTAAGGGGCATTATGGTTTTTCCTTGATGCTCCCAGGTATTGTCCTCTGAGTTGTAAGTGGCCTCTAGCTTCTGGACGATATCTAAGTCCTTATCCTCATAGATCCATTGGTCCTTATGGTCTCGTAGTGAAGAGTCCACATGTGGGTGTGCTGGGGCAATAGGGTCATCACCAAGAGTTGGGGCCCCAAAGCTGCCTTTCTGGCTGTTTCATCTGCCAATCTGTTTCCCCTGGCTTCTGGATTGTCTCCTTTTTGATGACCAGGGCAATACATAATGCTTAACTTTTTGGGTAGAAATAAAGCTTTAAGCAAAGCCAATATTTCAGTCTTATTCTTAATTTCCTTTCCTTCTGAAGTCAGTAATCCCCGGCGTCTGTAAATTTCTCCATGTATATGAGCCGTGGCAAAAGCATACCTGCTGTCTGTGTACACGTTTAGTTTCTTCCCCTCTGCCAATTTTAAGGCTTGGGTCAGAGCTATCAGTTCTGCCCGCTGGGCTGATGTCCCTCCCGGCAATGCACTCGCCCATATTACCTCAGATTCAGTGGTGATGGCTGCTCCCGCACGCCGTTCTCCATTGAGTAGGTAACTGCTTCCGTCCGTGTACCAGACCAGCTCTGCATCTTTCATGGGTTGGTCTGTGAGGTCTGGCCGGGTTCCCTGTGTCTCTGCGAGAATCTGCTGGCAGTTGTGAGGATTAGCTTTTCCTGGGAGCGGTAGGAGGGTCGCTGGATTCAGTGTGACTATGGGGCCAAACTGAATTCGGTCAGTGTCCAACAACAAAGATTGGTAATGGGTGAGTCGGGCATTTGACACCCAGCGATCGGGCGGTTGGCGAATTATTGTCTCAATAGCATGAGGGGTTAATAAAGTCAATGGTTGTCCCAAAGTTAGTTTGGTGGCGTCTTTGATCAGGACAGCCACAGCTGCTATCATCCGAAGACATGGGGGCCATCCTGATGCCACTGGATCCAGTTTCTTAGACAGATAGGCTATGGGGCGCCTCCATGGCCCCAATTTTTGGGTTAAGACTCCCTTTGCATAGCCCTGCTTTTCATCTATAAATAGGTCAAAAGGCTTGGTAATATCTGGTAAGCCTAAGGCGGGGGCAGATAAAAGGGCCAATTTGATGCGATCAAATGCCGATTGGTGTTCTTCCGTCCAATCAAAAGAGTTACCCTGTTTAGTCAGTGGATACAGGGGGGCTGCTATCTCAGCAAACCCAGGAATCCAGAGTCTACAGAAACCTGCGGTTCCTAGAAACTCCCGCAGCTGCTTGGGACTCTGGGGGGTTGGTATGCTCGAGATAGTCTCTTTCCTGGCAGCTGTCAACCATCGCTGGCCATCATGAAGTTCGTAGCCAAGATAAGTAACTGTTGTCTGACAGATCTGGGCCTTCTTAGCTGATGCTCTATACCCCAATTGCCCCAAAGTCTGTAGTAATGCTTCCGTACCTGCCAGGCAATCCTCCTCGGAAGTAGCAGCCAGCAAGATGTCATCTACATATTGAAGCATAATTAAGGAGGGGTGTCTTACACGGAAATCGGCCAGATCCTGATGTAAGGCCTCATCGAAGAGCGTCGGGCTGTTTTTAAACCCTTGTGGCAGTCTTGTCCAGGTCAGCTGTCCAGAGACTCCTTCTTCGGGATCCTTCCATTCGAATGCAAAAAGAGCCTGGCTTTGGGGAGACAATCTTAGGCAGAAGAAGGCATCTTTTAGGTCCAAAACGGAATACCAAGTATGGGTAGGAGGCAAGGTGCTGAGGAGATTATAAGGGTTAGGCACCGTGGGGTGAATATCTTCTACCCTTTTGTTTACCTCTCTTAAATCTTGGACAGGTCTGTAGTCATTTGTTCCTGGCTTTTTGACTGGCAACAATGGGGTGTTCCAGGGTGACCGGCAAGGAGTTAGGATGCCTTGGTCTAGGAGGCGTTTGATATGTGGTCTGATGCCCTGGTGAGCTTCCCTCGACATAGGATATTGTTTAATGTTTATGGGAGTAGCGGTTGCTTTTAGGTGAATGACTATTGGAGGTTGTTGTTTAGCCATTCCCATTCCTCCAGTTTCAGCCCAGGCCTCCGGGTATGAATCAAGCCAATAGTCCATGTCCTTCATAGGTACAGAAGGTTTGTCAAAAAGTTTATATTCGTCCTCTAATTTGAAAGTCAATACGTGTAAAGGGGCCTGGTTTGGTCCCGTGATGGAGGCACTCCCATCTTTAAAATAAATTTGGGCTCTCAATTTGGTCAATAAGTCTCTTCCCAGTAATGGATACGGACAATCAGGCACATGCAGAAATGAATGGGAAACTTTACCTGTGGCAAGGTGTACTTCTCTTTTGGTGGTCCATCGGTAAGGTTTGCTCCCGGTGGCGCCTTGGACCCATGTTGTCTTGTGGCTCATAGGTCCTGGTGCCCGTGTTAGCACCGAGTGTTGGGCTCCCGTATCTACTAGGAAGGTTACAGGTTGCCCCCCTACTTGCAGGGTTACCCGGGGCTCAGGGGGGAGCTCCTGGCCCTGACTCCCCTAATCTTCATCCAAGGCTAGCAATTGAGAAGTCCGGTTTGTACCTCTTCTGGGGTTGGGGGGTTTCTTTGGGCAGTCCTTTACCCAATGTCCTCTTTCTTTGCAGTAGGCACACTGGTCTCGGTCTACACTGGGTCTGCCTTGTTCCCTTTCCCTACTTAGCTTATCTCCTTGTTGCCCTGCCTGTGTTACAGTGGCCAATATCTTACTTAATTCTTTATCACGCTTTCGATCTCTCTTGTCTAATTCTTCCTTAAATTTGAGATCTCTCTCCTCCTGCATCCTCCTGACTCTTTCCTCTTTTTCCTCTGGAGTTTCTCTCTTGTTAAAAATCTTTTCTGCCTCTCTCAATAAATCTGCTAGAGAAAAATCTTGTAAGTTATCTAATCTCTGTAACTTAGTCCTAATATCTGGAGCGGACTGCCAAATAAAGGCCATAGAAACATTTCCTCTCTGATCCTCACTGTCGGGGTCAAAAGGTGTGTACCTCCGGTAAACTTCCTTTAGTCTCTCTAAAAATGCAGTCGGAGTTTCTGTCGATCCCTGAATAGTCTGTCTTACCTGAGCCAAATTAGTGGGCCGCCGCCCTGCTCCATGGAGACCCGCTATGAGTAACTGGCGATAGAGACGTAGGTGGTTCCTACCTGCATCAGTGTTATAGTTCCAGTCTGGCCGAGTCAAGGGGAAAGCTTCATTAATCAAATTTGGGAGTTGAGTGGGGCGCCCGTCGTCCCCGGGCACATTTTTACGGGCTTCCAGGAGAACTTTCTGTTTCTCCTCAGAAGTGAGAAGGGTCTGTAGGAGCTGTTGGCAATCATCCCATGTTGGCTGGTGAGTCACTAGAATAGATTCTATCAGAGAGGTTAGAGCTACAGGGTCACTGGAAAAGGATGGGTTATGTGTTTTCCAGTTATAGAGATCAGAGGCAGAGAAAGGCCTGGTCCTTGAGCAAGGTCACCTTTCAAGAGTCCTTCCACTAGACAGCATGGGAGTAGCTGGCAAGGAAATTGTCATACCTACTTGGCTGATGGCTCCCAGCAGACCTTACTGGTTTTTTTCATTGAAATAAACAAGAAAAACGATCTCAAGTGAAGAGAAGCATTTGGTCAACTAGGATGTTGCTCCTACCACCTAATTGCACAAGGCGCTGTGATTAATCTATTGATCGCTCCTATCTCCTCCACTAAGCAGGCATGACCATGCCTGATAACTGCTGAGAAGATTAATCACTGAGCAGGCCTGGCAATGCTAGCGACGAATGTGTATGAAATCAGAGAAGAGATGGACTCAGATTTATATGGAGATTAGAGGAGAAAAACAATCAGCGGCTGTGTTTACTCTGTGACCAGCCTCAGCAGAGGCTCAATAAGTGAAGTTCATCTTCCATGACAGTGCGCCAAAACAAGAAATATTAACACAAGGAAAAGTGCCATCAGAAAGTGATAGGCATCGAGATCCCAGGACAAATTGTCCGCTGATAACCACTTTTTGAAGCAGAGCCTTTTGCTGCATTACATGAACAGCCCTATTCTCAGATATCAGGAGGCTCATCCCCAATGTCATCAGTAACTCACGCTCCAGATTCAGAGAGCTCTGTTTGCTGCTTCAGAAGTGGTTCTGAAAAGGGGGTGTGCTCTGTTCTTTTCCATTACAGATCTCCTTGGAAGACTGTGCCTGGGAGGTGGCTGAGGGAAGAGAGAAAGAAGACGTGGTGGGGGAGCTTTGCTAGAGAAGAGGGGACTGGAGCTTGTCTTAGAGGTGGAGCAGAGGTGCTGTGAGCCTCATCTGCAAAGGCGGGAGGAAGATCTGCGTCCCTGCACAGCTCTCCTCCAGATGAGCTCTTGCTCACCTTAGATCTATGGCCACCATCCAGAGGCAAGGCAGACTCAGAGCAGCCCCTGACCTCCAGGGGGTCCTGCCCCACCCATAGTCTTCTGAGACAGCCCCCAGGAAGGCAGTGGCCTCAGCCTTAGGGTCTCCAGGTGGGATGGTCCTTTGTTCCCTCTTTCCAGGTCTCCAGTTTTCATAGCTGACATGCCCCACAGCCCCTGGCCCTCCCGTCACTCCACGTCCTGCCTCCTGCTGCCCGAGAGCTCACTTCCTTTTGTTCCAGCTTCCCTAGCAAAGAAGGGGCAGCTGGCTGCCTTAGCATAACAGCCCCTTTTATTCTTGAAAATGGCTATTCCATCACTAGAATAAATCACGCTCTTCCGTCCTTCCCCACAGTCACAGTGTGTCAAGCCCTGAAGCCTAGTCACCACTCTGCAGACACCGCCCTCCCCAAATTGCCCCTTTCACTCAATTTGCAGACTCTCCAGTGGGACGCTTCTATTTATTGGCCTCTCATTATGGGAATGAGCATGAAGATTTAGCTAAAGCCTCCGTCTGCATTTTAATACCAATCCAGAATAATCCCCGACTCTGACCTCTAAAGGGACCGCTGCTTCCTTGTGCCCTAGCAGACCCCCTGAGCCACTAATGAGCAGCTCTTCCTGCTAATTGAACTCCACCTGCTCCCTCCCTCCCTCTGACTCTGGGCCTGATGGATGTTTGTCAGGGTCCTGCAGATGCTCAGCAGTGTTGCCACACCCAGGGGAGATCCTGAGACAGAACAATAGAGCCAACTTCATGTTCCAAATCTTTTTTAATTTTCAAATCTCCTAATGCAGATGAAAAAGGGAAAAAAAGTAGCTAAAACTAGCCATTCACATTTTTAAATGTTTGTTTTGTTTTAAATGGATTATAAGAGTTATAACCAGCAAAAAAAAGAAAAAAGAAAAAAAAAACAGTCTCAATTCTTTTACAGTCATGAAACTGTCTCTCAAGGTGTGACTGTGAGAGTGTGTACATCTACAGTAAAGTCCTTGGCCCCACAAAAACACGTGAGATGCACCTGGTTCACCCAGCCATGATGCGCTGAGGACTCCCACAGTTTCTCTCTGGCCACCCTTGTTTGAACCATGTCTCACTCACGGAATACCCCAGACTGCTTCACTGGACACAGTAGAAGTATAGTTGGCTAATGGTTGTGGAGGCTGGGAAGTCTAAGATGAAGGGACTGCTTCTAGTTAGGGCCTTGCATGGCAGAAGGTATCCCCGGGGCAGGGGGCAGAGAGAGAGAGAGAGAGAGAGAGGGAGGGAGAGAGAGGGAGAGCGCCCGACTCTCCCCTTTCCTAGGTAACCCACTTCTGTGATAACTAGCCCACTCCAGTGACCCCCTGGACCTAGTAACCTGCTAATACTGTCACAATGGCATCAACTGCAGCCTGGGTTTGGAGGAGCCACCCCAACCATAGCACATGGCTTCCTCTCGTCATCTGTACCTGTCCAGGGAGCTTCTCACCACACAGTTCCTTTCATAAGCACAGGAGGACCTTCCTTAGCACCAGTCTCTAATGATAGCCTACCTTATGGACTAGGTCTTAATGATATTTCACACCTGGAGTTGGTGTCTTTAGACCCTGGCCCTTCGGCCTCTTCCTTTTGTCTTCTTAAAGCCTAGTAAGAACTTCGACCTACTGCGTCTCATCAGCATCTGTTTATTCAGTGACCAGAGCACAGCAGCATCTTCTTCTCAGGTCCTTCTTATTTGTACAGATGCAGTCACCAGAGTGACAGGGGCTCCATCTGAAGGACATAGCTACTGGCCAGTTCTTCCTGTGAGAAATAGCCGTGTGGCTTTCTCATAAATTCTCTAGCTTCCCCAAAACTAGAGGCCGTGGCTGAAAGTAAACTGGCCAGGGATGGGTGCCTCCATTGAATTAACAGCAAAGAGAATGTAACTGACCGATGAGGGGATGGTGCTGGACGGTCCACTCTGCAGCCAATTGACTAAGCTGACATGCAGCCTGGCTTTGTCTAGATGCTGGAAAAGGCTCTGTAATTAGATCCCCATCCTCCTGGAAAATGAGAGTCAACTGTTTTGCATGGCTAATCACTATGACAGGACCCCAATGCAGGCTCAATCCATATGCTGAGGAATTATAGGGCTTTAAATGCTCACTCCTGATTGTTCCCAATGGCAGGATTTCATCTGAAAATAAGTGCTGATTTACATGAATTTACATCTAAAATGCAAGTCACAGAGTTTCCCAATGGGGAGCAAAAGGAAAGTTGAAGGCGGTTGGTTTCTTCCTTTATCTCAAAGTGCAGGTCCCATTGGCCCTGAGAGTAGGGGTAAAAAAAAGAACAAAAAGCCAAAGATGCCCATGGGCAGCCTCATACAAAATGTAAAACAACGGATTAGGTGTCAGCAGATGCCTTGACCTGCCCAGTGGAGAGCCAGAGCATAGGAACCGCTCCCACTTCCACCCATTGGTACCTGGTTTACATGGCTTCCTGCTCAGCTGCCTATCAACACGGAGAGGCAATGCCAGGAGAGGCCCTCTGGCAAACTCTAACAGTTGGCTGGGTCTTGTGGCTTCTGGCAGAGGTCAGGCTGGGTCTGTTGGGTGTCTTTAGTTCACATCAGTAGCTTAGAGACGGAGCATGGTACCCAGAATCAGAACTGGCATTCTCTAAGAAGGGTGGGGAGGTGTGTTTGTGTTTGTGGCCACAGTCTTCTCTATACTACAGGACACACTTAACTATCCACAGCAAGGGGAAAGGAAATCTAGTTGTTAAAATCTGAGGCGTTTTTACTAAAGAAAACACTCCATGTACCTGAACGTGTGAAGAGTTGCACTCCACACCTCCCCCTGGTCCATTCCCCCTGGCCCTCCTTCCTGGCCCTCCACGCATGCAACATGGGTCACTAGAGAATCCAGATGAGCCCTGCTGGACAGCACAGGATGCAGAAGGGCGTTGTGTGCCTTTATCATTCTAGTCGGCCTGGAGGGGAGGAGGAGACACCTCTTTAATTAGGCACAATCTCTTTTTCAATACGGATTTAATAGATTTAATATTCAGACTGAAAATCAATACCTGACCTGGAGGCTGCATGTGGCTTCCTCCTAGAGGCTGAAGCACCACAGACCGTGAAGATGCAGTCACAGGGCCATCTTGTCACACCCCCTCCTCTCCTCTCAGTCACGACAGGAGAAAGCCACCCACAGGAGAGGGTGGCCTTTGGCCCTGAACAACAGGCGTCATCCTGACGGTTCTCCAGGAGCTGCGGGAAAGTGGGGCTGCCTTTCTGCACTGACCCTTCTCTGTCATCTGTCCACAGGGTGTGCAGAGCTTAAGGCTGAGAACGCTTCCCGTCTTCCCTGCGTTGCAGAGAGCCGCCCTCTGAGGAGAGAGGGGATCAGACATTTGGAAGGCACAGGGGAAAAGACCCAAGAGGATTTGCGGCATTGGGGTGAGGGAGGGGCAGGGCTCTGGGGTTCATCCACAGCTCTCCAGGAAGGACAAGAGACATTGGATTAAGAAAGAGGAAGTTGGCTTCTTCATGGGGATTGCAATAGCTATTGCTTTGCAGAGTGGGTCTCTTGACCTTCCTTTTTTAAAAAGTGGCTTTACCATTTTGGAGTCCTAGAAAGGACGTGTCTGCCTATGTCAAGTACATGAAACAATGCCGTAAAAGGGGAAGCTGGCTGGCTCTGTGCCCACCTGCCCAGGCCTCCTCCTGGCTCTCCAACCCCACAGCCTGGTGCCTGTCACCCCCATGAGTGGGCAGACACCTTAGGAAAAGGCCAGATCTTGTGACCCTAAAATGAGATCACGGCACACCTGTCGTCTATACCTTGATTCCGTCAGCTGTGACAGGCCTCCCTTTGGGGAAGCAGGTAGAGAAGGGATTGTGTAGATGTCCACCCCATCTTCATCTTCATCTTTTTACATTTCTTTGTGGACTCACAGGTTGCATTTTCATAAATTGGGTTATACTCTGACGGTCATTCGAACTGCAGACTGCTTTCTTTCTCCTTGCTTCCTCCTCATTTTCTCTCCCCCCACCCTCCGCTCCAGCCTTCCGCCACCCTGCCCCTAAGAAAGCATGCCCCACATTCTCTGCCCTCCTCACATGGTCCACACCACTGGTTCCACCAAAATCACAGATACTATGGCTGCTCCTCCGCAGCTCGGCTTCCTACATCAACAGCACCCCACAGAAGCCCTCGCAATCCCTCGGATGTCGCGTCTAACACCTTCTTTTTACTAGCTGCACGCTGGTGTATGCGCTGAAGCTCCTCAGCTGTTCAGCAAGGCCCTGCTGATGGGCAGTCCTGGGTGTCAGTCTTGCATTCGTACCTGCAAGGCCCCTTGGTGCTCCTGTCTGTGAGATGGGTTTCCAAGAGGGAGGCTGTGGGGGCGGGCGCAGGTCTCCCACTCTAACAGCTGGTGCCAAGAGAAGCAGCCCTTCACAGGTCTCCCCGGGAGCCTCCCTGCTCAGGTGGCTTGTCTCCCCTGGCCCTGGGCTCTTGGCTCCATCTGAGTTGGTGCCAGTTGGATATGCGTACAATAACCATTCTTTTTTATGCTAATTGGCACTCCTCTGATTTGGGTGAATTTGATCTTTTCATATGTTTATGAACCATTTAGATTTTCTCTTCTCTGAATTTGTTATCCAAATCTTTGCCCATTTGTCTCTGGAGTTGTTTTTCTTCCACAGTGCAGTTGCAAAGCTTTTAATATATTTAAAATAATGTTCTGGTTAGCCTTCTGGGCTCAGGACCCTCTGGAGGACCTGCACCTTAGGTCTTCCTCTCAACCTGTGCAGCCTTGATCTGCACCTACCCTTCTCTGTGCTCAAACCCGGGGGTCCTGGTCTTCAGGTCAGGGTAGGTAAAGGCCCACCTTGAAGGGATACTGAAAGGCACATTAGACTGATCAAAACATATAACACACAGAGTGGGTTAATTTAAACCATCATTCCTATTTATTTGACATATGAACTACTTAGGTTTATTTAAATTTTTAATTTTTATATATTAAAATTATGTTTTGTGCCAAAGCCTCCAGTTTTCCTGACCTGGTCACAGAAGTGTCCTCTCCTTTCAGTCTGTATCCGGCCACACAGGTTTCCCTGCCCCAAAGGGAGCTTCTGTTGTAAGCCCGTCTCCTCCCCAAGTCCAGCTTGGCTGGGGCCCATCCCCAGAACCAGTTTTCCCCTTTGATGCAGAGTGTATAACAGCGGTTTGGGGATGGGCCAGGGGACCCTGTGCAGCGGGTCCTGGGGAGGGAGCAGCCCCAAGGCAGCCCACCTGCAGGATGCTGGCCTCCCCCCTCTGCTCCCCAGGATGAAGTATGTACAACCAAAGGGGATTTAGAAGACACCTTTGGTGTCTTTAGTACCCTGAGCATCCTCTTGGCTTGCATGTTGATTCTAAGTACACAGCATGGTGAGTGTCGTTTTTCTAAAAACATTTAAACAGAAAACCGCATTTGTGCGGTGCTTTCTTTTCCATGATTGCTACCAGCTCTTCTCTCTAGTTCTCCCATGAGGTAGCAGCACAAGGACCCTCACCCAGCTGTGAAATGGATAACTTAGACACTGATATCCACTGTATGCCTCTTGGCAATGACTGTCACCTCCTTCTCGGGCATCTTTCTCACTGCTACTCATACTTTGATTAGTATCAATTCCTGACTAATTATTCTATTTTGTAATTAACTGCTTTGGTAAGTAAAAGCAATACAAATTAATGGCACTCCTTCGTATTTAATTGCTGAATTACTGTTTTAACTGAGGTTGCAAATCATTTTGGCAAATATATATTGTCATTCTTTTTATTGCCAATGAATCAAGAAATTAAATTAATGATTTAATTGATTAACTCAGTTAATATGGTGATTGATATTGGCTGCAGTGGTGTTCAGATGAACGGAGAGCCCATCTTTCCGTCTTACTGGGTCTCATCCTATTTTCTTCCAGACTTAAAGTGGAAAATACACATGCATGCACACGCGCGCGCGCACATGCACACACACACACACACACACACAAACAGAGTTCCTAAAATGAAAGCTACTGAGCTCGTATTCTATCCATCTGCACAACCAATTCATTTCAGATTACAAATTTGTGCCTGCAATCCACAACTATTTTGCACATAATTCTTCATGACTAAGGAAGACACAATGAAAACACTTTATAAAGTGGCATTTTCTGTCAAGGACAGAGTCTATGATACATTCCTTAATATCCTCATGACATTCCGTACAGGCCCAACAGGTGTCTGCTCATCAGATTGGAATTGGGCAGGACCTGTCTGACATCGAATCTCGATGAGTGTTGGCACATCAAAGCCGCGTGCAGCCCTCCAGCTCCAGACCACTCACGGCTCTCCTCTGGGGACAAATGTGTTCTGAAGCACTAGTCTGGCATCTGAGACCCTGCACCACTTCACCCTCTTGCATCTTTCCAGCTCAGTCTAGCAGTGTTTCCAGGAAGTCCTCACCTGAGGCTGGGAGTCTCCCCATCTCACCTCTGCAGACCAACACAAGTGCCAAGTGCAGGCTTAGGCTGGCTCCCTTCACTTCTGCCAGGAGACACACCAGTCGTCCTGAGAGCCTGCCTTCTACCCTCCCCAACACAGCCTCCATGACCATGCCCTCCTGCTCCAACCAGACAGAGGGGCTCTGCCTCTCACCCAAACTCTCAGCTTCTGCTTTCCAGGCTCTGACGTCCTGCTGAACACCATGCCCTGGGCATGTGACATACCAAAGATCTCCCATGCCTCTGGACCCGTGCAAAGCTACAGCTCCCGGGGCCTTTCCTGGGTTCCTTCCCCTGCTGGAGTCTGCTGAGCTTCACCTGCTGACCCCATGTGCTCACGAGTGCCTTCAGGGAAGGGGCACTGCTAAACTGCATGCACAGCCCTAATCCCAAGATGTGGGCAGCTGGCTGGCCTCAGCTAGGGCCTCGTCAGGACTAGGTTTTGGCTGAAGACATCCCTGTCACCTGTGGTCATGCCCCAGTCTCAGGTGGAGTCCATGAACAATGACTGGTCAGTGAGGCAATATGAAGACCCAGCCTCTGCACCCCAATGGATGGCAAATGAAGAGCCATCTTAGTACCAGGGCTCCTGCCAGGATCCGGGGTCATTCCAGCGTCTGGATAACAGGATCGGGATAACAGCTCAGCTCCCCAGGCTGCCCAATCCTGCCACCTTCCTCCCCACCACTGTGAACCCCAAAGGCACTCCCAGATCAAACCCATACCCCAGTCTGCATGGCAGAGCCACTTCCTAAGAATCCCAGTGAACCAAAGTTCTCTAGGGCACTCCTTGAAGTCAGGAATGTCTCGTGGTGAGTTTTGCATCCTAGAGAGCAAATGTTTGCCTTAGATACCAGAAGACTCTAATGATACCTTTCCAACTGAGCTGACCCCTTATGTGATAGACCAAAATGAACTACTTCATCAAGTTCAGACTGCACTCCCTCTTCACGTTGAGAACCAGGGACAGCTGGGGAAGCGGGAGGAAGAGGAGGCAGCCATTTCTTCACACCCCACAGGCAGGACTGAGAGTGTCCACACCATCCCCAGCATCATCACAGAACAGGTGGCAGCCCCAGAGCAAGCATGAACGTGACACCCAGTCAGCAAGAGACAGGGCCCAGGAACTGGCCCCAGTGTTCACTGCTGCTCCATCTCTGCCTGACCAGCAGGAGGCGTCCTGTAGTTCATTGTTATTTCTCCTGGAGAGGAGGGGCTGGACGAAGCAAAGAATTCTGTGCTCTGGGAAGGACTAACACAGTGCTAGGAAACACATCTGTTGCAAACTGTCACATGTGAAGGTTCAAATGCAATCGTAGCATTCATCTACATTGATGCCTGTCCAGGGCCCTGTGGTATCATGCAGTAAAGCAGTTGAGGACTCACAAGTTAGGAAGCTGAGGATGTGTTTAGGCATAAATACTACACCCTCCACCCCAGTCACTATCATCCCAGGAAGAGAGCAGGCTGGCCACTCTCCGGTGTGTCTCTTGGCAGCACACAATGTTTCCTCCAGTAACTACTGACCGGTGACCCTGCTGAACATTTTCAAGGGCCTGGAACTGTGCTGAGTGTGTCCATACATACACCTTGTCGCGTGTAATCCTCCCCAAAACACCGTGAGATGAGGATGATTACAGCTGCCCCACAGAGGAGAAAATTGGGCTGAGACATCAAGTCACTGGCTCAAGACCCCTGGCCCATAGGTGGAGCAGGGAGGGCATCCGTTGGTGCCCTAGTGCTCAGCAGACTACGTCCCTCCTTTATGGAGGTCCTCCCACCAAAGCCCAGCACCTGGGAGGATTGTGTGGCCCTCCAAGCCGGAAGGTCAGATTGCTCATTTGTTCAGAGACTTTCGCATCCAGCTGGGCATGGCCAGGGGTCTCTCAGCCTCTTCCAGGAAATGACCAACCCAGCATGTTCCTCTCACAGGGAACGAGACACATCAGGTGGCCCTTCTCAAGACTTTGGCCAAGCATGTGCAGGTGGGCAGGTCAGGGCGCCATGGTTGATGGACATCTATCTAGCATGAGACTGCAGGGCAGGCAGTTGCTGCTGTCTGTCCCACGCAGGCCTCATCCATTGGCAGATTGTTCACAGCAAGAACCCTCATTGACGCCTCTCCACCCCCACATCTTTGACCACTGTGGAGTCAATAAACCACTTTAAATAGATCAGCATGAGAGACAGACATCAGTTGCAAAATATTTATTTTGCAATACATATTTCAATCCAAAGCATGAAATCTTTTTTTATTATTCATTGCTTTGGATTATCCATGCCTCTGCTTCCCTTCACTTACATGACTAGCCAAGATGTGTTCTAGTTTTGAATTGTTTAAGGCTAGATTCTCATACAAACGTTTTGGCCATGGTCATCCCTGCTTGCTGTAAAGTAATAAATGTTGAGGGGACTTACTTATAGCATCATTTTTCTGGCATCAGCGTCTTATTTTGGCAAAGCTAATATGTTAATACATGGTAAATACATACCAAAGAATCACTAGTTACATGGAAAGTCGGCAATGAGACTTGCTTGGCTTTATTACCACGGTTGCATTTATAAATGTTTTAATGTTAGAAGCTTACATAACAGAAAGGTTTATGATATGCCCCATAAATAGGGGAGAGTGAAATATAATTGCCAATTTATAGCCAGAGCCACAGAACAATGTTACGGCTTCCTGCTACTGTCACATTGAAAGATTGCTGTGTCACCTGGTGGCATTAGCCAGCGCTATTAACAGAAGCAGGGTGGAGAAAGGGAGCCATGTTTCATAACCCAAGGAGGCTCTGAGAGCCAGACAGAGGAAAGTTAAATTTCTGACATGACAGGTGTCAACCAGTGAGTTAGTGTGGCATGCAAACAGAAAGTGCTTATGGCTCAAATGCAAGGAGCTTTGGGACGTGGGAGAACTTCTGGGGCAGCAGAGGGAGGCTGGAGCTCAGAGAGACAGGGCTGGCCAATGCTGACGGCCTCATTTGACAAGTCCCTCAGCAAGACACTGATTAACAGGAATTTTGAGTTGGGGAAATCTGGAAGGTTTAGGGAGCAATAGAGATCCACTTGGGGTTCAGCTGATTTGAAGGAATTGTTGAAATACCGTGGTTGTGTTGATGGAGGCCCAGCCTTCTCCAGCCTCCCTCTGCCAGGCAGGCCTTGCTGCTGTGTGTCTGGGCTCCCTTGTACTTGTGAGGTCTCGGTACACAGCCACCGCCACCACTCACCCCACTCCACAGCCCTCATCCTCTAAATGGGCCTTTTTCTGGTTTTTTTTTTCCTATTTTATATTTTATAATAATGATTCTGTTTTGTAGTAATGACTTGATTTTGGAGCGTGAAGACGGAAACATGTAGTCCCGGGAAGGGAGGGCGCATGGCCAGGTACTTGACTGAAGCACCAAGGGAAAAGGGGAGGGATTCCCCATCCTGGTGGCCAAGTGGAGAAAGCCAGGGGAGAGGTCAGTCGCACGTGAGGTGAAAGAAGAAGTGTGTCAAGGAAAAGCTCTGCCAGGGACAGCCCTGTGGACTCGGCCCTGACCTTCACTGCCACTTAAAAGAGTGAGGGCAGAATGATTGCTTCCCCAAGTGCCCGTATGTGACGGCTCCAGGCTGCTCCATGCACGAGGTGGACAGAACATCTCTTGCAGAAAATTATGGATACGTCAGTTTACAAATAAGAGGTAATATGCGTGTGTAATTTAAAGATGGAGAAATGTGGAAGGCCGGGGTGGGACGCTAGAATAAGCTTAATCTCAAAATGTGAAGATATAAATGCTGGGTCCTAAAATCTCATTGCCAAGGGCAGACCAGGAGAAACTGCAGGCATGTGCAGTTGGGGGACCCCTGGGACCTCCACTGTTCACCATGGAAGACACCCTGCAGCAGCCATCATTTAAACCCCGCCCTGAATTGTCCCAGGCAACTCTGACAAGGGCAATTTCTCACTCAGTAACAGGAGAGATAAATCTAAATCTCAGAATAGACAGATACAAAGGAGAGAAGACATGGGGTAGATAAATATGTGGGCAAATAGCCAGAGGGAAAGCACAGGCCTTGACAGAGACAGAGCCACCCCACTTAGAGGGAGAGACCGAGGACATGCCCGGGCAGGTAGGGAGGGTAATGGATTGTGGGGGAGCCTGGCTCAGCCAGGCTGCCGGAGATGATGGATTCCCGCCCAAGGCAGGCAGGAGAGGCGTCCAGAATTGATGCCTGATCATCGCCCCTTGCTGGTCTTGGTAGATCCATTTTGAATCGTTTGTTCTCTTTTGAATCTCCCATTATCGCAGGGCACTTGAACCATTCGTCGGAAGGTCACAGTCACAGGAGATGGCGTGATCCTCCGAGAAAGCCCTGATCCTGGAGGAGCAGCTGAGGGGAGGAGAGCAAGGCTGCCCTTTCACAGCTCAGGGAACACCCTGCCTCGACCCTGCTCGGGTTTAACCGGGGCCAATTTTCAGCTGTGTGCACATAGCAGCATGTGGCCCTGAGCTGCTGGGCTCCGTGAATGGTGTCATCGGGGTCCAGGTGACCAGGAAAACAGTCCCAAACACCTGAGAGGGGTGGGACAGACACAGGCTTCTTTCTCTGCTCTGACAAACTGCTCAGGCCAGTTGTTCCCAAATCTGCTGTACATGGTCATCACTGGGTGGCTTAGAACTGACCCCAGGATGGGGGTGCCGTGGGTGTGGAGGTGGCCAGGCTCTGGAATTTTCAGAGGTTCTAATGTGTAGACAAAGTTCTGAACCCCTGTTCTAACAAATCTTACTTTGACATTGTTGGGTATGGTAGCATGTCACACCAATACACCTGCAGAAGCAGCTGTGGTGGCCCTGGAAGCAGCTGTGGCATTAACAATGCTGTCCTCCACCACCAGCACCCCCCCAGCCCTTTACAGAAGCAATTCCAGGAGGTTTGAGTGAGGCTGCTCTCGATGTTTCCCAACTTACAGGTGAGAAGACCGGAGCAGAGGGCAAGTCTGCCACCTGTTCAAGGTCACACAGCCAGAGGGAACAGGCTTCCACTCCACATCCTCAGAACAAAGACCTCTATTCCCCCTCACTCAGCATGAGGAACAGGAGCCAAAGCCCCTGGAGAATGCCGTGTCCCTGGCTGCCCTCTCCCCTACAGTGTGACCTCCACCCAGCCCTGCCTCCTCCCCTTCTCCGTCCTGAGGGGGTGCAGTCACTCTGGTCTCAGGTGACCACAGGGTGCTGACTCTCTGTCGCTCCTGCAGACACCAAGCAGTGCCCTGGCCACTCTTCTGAGGACAGTCCAGTCCGTAGTTCTCAGATTCCTCACCGGCTGGCCAGTGCCTCCTGTCCTCCTGCCTCCACCCCCGTCCTGCATCCGTCATAGGAACAGACAGGACCCAGTGGGGCCCAGCCTGGGCTTCAGACTGGAGGCTCTTCCTGCGCCGCACCCCAGGGCTGCTCCAGCAGGGAGCTGGTCAGAGAGTCCCTCTGCACAGGGCTGCCATTGTCCTCCTTGGGATGGAGCACCTGCCCTCTCAGGAATGTCCTTTGGCTTGCCAGGCTCCCTTTGTTTAAGCAGAGGGTAGGAGCTCCCAGTGTCTAATTAATTAATATTCAGGACAGGATTAGGCCATGCTGCAGTTTTCACAGCCCATTAGAAAATTGAGATCTGGCACTTACGTTTGTGCCCAGCATTGTCTGTGAGAAGCAATTTACATTCCTTGAAGCTCCATCTATTAGGAGACTGAAACTTCAGACAGCAATCACAGCAGATTCCCGTGGAGAGCCAGGGTGCCCCCTCAGTAGCAGGAGGGACAGAGCGAGGCTTTGAAAAGTCTGCAGGGGCTGCTGGATGGAAACGAGGCTCCAGGTGCCAGAGTGACCGGCTGACATTGAAGAGTGCAGGTGTCCTGGCCCAGGAACCCTCATTGGGCCAGGCCTGGTTCCAAAGCCGGCAGACCCCAGGGGTGATGGTCCTAGGCCAACAAAACAAAATGTGCAAGCTGACTTTAAACCAGCCTCCCCGACTCAAAAGCCTGACTCTGAGCCCCATGAATGGTGAGGTCCGCTGGCCACGTGGACTCTGCTGGTGCGACAGAGGCAAAGGAGGAAATCTGCTGGGTGCCCAAGACTGGTGTCCAATGTGAGCCGTGTGATCTGTCTAGAATGCAAGCCCTGCTCTCCCAAAGATGCCTCTGGGGTAATCAACCCTGGATGCTCCTGCCGGGGCTCCTGGACCTGCTGACCACTCAGCAGGGCTCAGAGCTCACACACTCAGGAAAGCCAGGGTCACCCTGAGCAAAGAGCTTGACAGTGTTAGCCTTGTGACTTCCAGAGGATCAGAATGCCCCCTCTGGCCTGTGCAGCACACCGTGGCCTGGACCGTCCACCATGCTCAGGCAGCAGAGCATGTGGGACACTCTGCTCCAGAGGTGAGAGGAAAGTCCAGCCCACAGCTACTGCTTCTTGTTTCTGGAAAAGTACCGCCCTCCTGTTTGGGGGGATGAAGTGTGCTTGGGGCCAACGCCGCCACGGGATGGAGGTGAGAAGTGCAGAACCCCAGGCCCAGGTCCAGAGGTGCCCTGCCTCATCCCTGAGGGTTCATCTCTGAAATCATAAACACAAAGACAAATAATGCGTCTCCACAGTTTCCAGGCAAATCATGTGGAAAATTGGGACCAAGAAGAGCCATGTCCTGTCTTTATCAGTTAATCTATAAAATGGGTAATAGATAAATAAAAGCAAATGCGAATGTGTGCATGCATGATATTTTTATTTTTAATTTACAAAATATGTCAGAAACAAGTATTCAGTACCATGTCTACCACCCCCAGTTTTAAAACTCAGGGCCTTCGGGGACTGAAACCTCACAGAATCAGGTCACTCGACAGCCCCACATCCTGTTGCTCACAGTCCCCCTATAGCTGTGGGAGGTGACATCGCTGCACCTGGATGAGGCAGGCCATCCCACATCACTCCAGGCCCTGTAGGCCAGGGACCCAAGTCCCGCTCTGAGGAGACACCTCTGAAGCACAGTCAGTACAGTGCTTGGCATGGGCAGCTGGGCAGGAAGGACATGGTACCACCCACCATGTCCGCACTGTGGAATAGAAGCCTGGTCTGAGAGCAGAGAACACCAGCACTCACAGTCCTAGGAAGCCAGACTCCTGGACCCTCCTCCCCACAGAAGCCCTCCCAGCCGCTCCTCAGAGTGTCCCTGCGTGCAGCCCTGAGGGGTGAGGTCCTTCTGCAAGATGACCACGTCCAGGGGCTCCTCAGATTGCAGGGGGACTGCTGGGAACGGAAGAGGAGGTCTCCCCTCCACGGGACTGCCAATCAACCCCAAAGGCAGGAAACCAAAGCTTCCTACCAGGAGAGTGAGGAGACCCTGAGCTTTTGAGAAGTGTCCAGAAAGGACAGGACCTAGTAGGCAGCCATGGCTCTTCAGAGAATCAAATGTGGCAGAGGAAGCTCTGTGAGACTTCTGAGGCCAGAGCATGAAAAGCAATATGAAATCCCACTGACAACAGCTGTCTCTGTCCATCATTCTCTGCTCTCACTTTCCCTAGCCTGTCTGTATCTCTCGGGTATCTCGGTGTCTTCCTATCTCTCTGTCCTGTCTCTGGCTTTCTATTCTCTGTCTCATTCCATCTCCTCTCTTCTCTCTCTCTTCATTTCTCTCTCTCTCCCTCTCTCTCCCTCTCTCTCTCTCTCTCTCTCCCTCTCTCTCTCTCCCTCTCTCTCCTCTCTCTCTCTCTCTTTTCTCTCTCTCTCTCTTCCTCTCTCTTCTCTCTCCTCTCTCCTTCCCTCTCTCCCTCCCTCTCTCTCTCCCTCTTTCTCCTCTCTCTCTCTCTCTTCCCCCTCCCTCTCCCTCCCTCCCTCTCTCTCTCTCCCTCTCTCTCTCTCCCTCTCTCTCTCTCCCTCTCCCTCCCTCTCTCTCTCCCTCTCTCTCTCCCTCCCTCTCTCTCCCCCCTCCCTCCTCTCCCTCTCTCTCCCTCCCTCTCTCTCTCCCTCCCTCTCTCTCTCCCTCTCTCTCTCTCCCTCTCTCTCCCTCTCTCTCCCTCTCTCTCTCCCTCCCTCCCTCTCCTCTCCCTCCCCCTCTCTCTCCCCCTCCCTCCCTCCCCCTCCCCCCTCCCTCCCTCCTCTCTCTCCCTCCCTCTCCCTCTCTCTCTCTCTCCCTCCCTCTCTCTCTCCCTCCCTCTCTCTCTCTTTCATTCTCTCTACCTCCCTCCCCCCCCTCTCCCCTCTCTCCCTCCCTCCCTCTCTCTCTCCCTCCCTCTCTCTCTCTCCCTCTCTCTCTCCCTCCCTCTCTCTCTCCCGCTCTCTCTCTCTCTCCCTCTCTCTCTCTCCCTCCCTCTCTCTCTCCCTCCCTCTCTCCCTCCCCTCTCTCTCTCTCTCCCTCTCTCTCTCTCCCTCCCTCTCTCTCTCCCTCCCTCCTCTCTCTCTCTCTCCCCCTCTCTCCCCCCTCCCCCCTCCCCCCCTCTCCCCCCTCCCCCCCTTCTCTTTTACATTGGAGCATTGGCAGCCCTGAGCACCTCACAAAGACCCAAGTCAGGCTCCAGAGACCATAAGGAGAGACTGTCCAGCTGCTGGAGTGTGCCCAGCCCAGAAGCCATATATATGTGAACAAAAAATAGATAAATAGACTTTAACACGACCTCATGACTAAGTTCATACAAAAGCCCAAGTCAGAACAGTCCAGCAGAATCTCTCCTGAATCCCTGCCCCATAGAAACAGGGAGAGGTGATGAAAGGTCATTGTTTCAAGATGTAAAGGTGTGGGGCACACTTTTCCTCGAGGATAGCTAGCAAATACGAAGCAGGTGTATACACCCTGGTCTCTGCTTCTGGTTCGTGGCACAGAACCCTTAAAGCTCTTGTCATTTCCCGAGTGACCCAGACTGAGGGCCTCTCCTTCCAATATGTGGTCTTTGGGCCTGGTTGTGGACACAGGGCTTGGGATATAAGAGGCTTCTTTGCTCTGATAAAGCTACTTTTGGTGGCTCCTGTATGCAGGATGGTCACCAGAAGACAAGATCACAATTAGAAGCTTGGGACTTTCAGTCTGCCCCTTCGCCAGTCTCCAGAGAGGAGGCAGTTGAAAATGGAATTAACACTGGTCCTGCCTGCACTATGTGGTCTCCATGGAAATCCCAGAAGAGGTGGCTGGGACAGCCCCCTGGCCAATTAACACAGGAACTGCCTGCAGGGTGGTGAGCCCGGAAGGGCGTGAAGCTCCACACCCATCTCACTGGCCTATGCCCATCTTCTATCGGGCTGGTCATCTGGATCCTTCATCATTCCCTTTATTAATATCATAAATCAGTAAATGTCCATGTTTTCCTGAGTTCTGTGAGCTTTCTTAGCAAGTTTTCAACCCCAAATGGGAACCCCAGTTCATAGCTGGTAGTCCAGAAGGACAGGTGACCACCTGGCATCTGAAGTGGGGCCAGTCTTATGGGGTTGAGCCCTCTACTTGTCGACAGTAACTCCACTAGTGCCGGAATAGAAGGTTAGGAGGCACTCAGCTGGTGTCCCCTGTAAAATCACTTGGTTTGGGAATACCTCCACGTACCTTGTAGAGACCAGAAGTGATCTGTGCTGAGACCTCGGCAGAAGAAAACAGTCAGTTTCTTGGCTTTTCCTTACTGTGAGGAAAACCTGTGAATATTTCCACTTCCAAGCACCATCCTTTCCACACGGGGGCAGCGGGCGGAGGTCTTCTCTGCACACAGGGGCAGCGGGCGGAGGTCCTCTCTGCACACAGGGGCAGCGGGTGGAGGTCTTCTCTGCACACAGGGGCAGCGGGCGGAGGTCTTCTCTGCACACAGGGGCAGCGGGCGGAGGTCCTCTCTGCACACAGGGGCACCGGGTGCAATGAAGACTTTGAAACAGAAGCATCCTGGCAGGGAGTGCAAGGGTGACGTGTGGGGACTGCCTCAGAGAGGACTGCAGGCCTGATGGGAGCACTTGCCTCGCCCTGGGGGATGCGCCATATGTCCCCAGGAGCCACCATGAGGGGAGGTCCCTGGAGAAAGGACACCCTGTCCTCACACCATTCACTGCTGCCGTCCACACACAGCAGCGGAGGAAACCGCTGTCTAGATAAATCCACTCATCCCGCCATCTTTAAAATGACTAGGCTGTGAGAACCGTGAGGTATGCAAAGAAAGCCATCGGAATGAAAGAACAGGGACAGAAAGAGATGGGCACAGCGCACCTGACCTCAGGGGAAGAGGAGGGATGTGATAATTCAGAGAAGACGAAAACAGAACCAAATACCTCCAACAAGAATTCTCAGACAGATTGATGTGACCAATTGTTATGTCCATTAAATCGTTTGCCACGACGTTCCCCTTCCCTTCCTTTACTTCTGTGTTCCAGGGTCCCATGGAGTGAGGCCCTTCCTGCCCCCACTTTATAAAATAGCAACCCCCCCGCCCGCCACCTCCACAGCCCTGCCAACTGGCTCCATGAGACCTGCCAAGTGGCTCCCTCCTGGGGTCTCTCCCGTGGGGTGTCAGCTCCCAGGGCTTGTTCCCTGTTAAGTCTCCAGGGTTAAAGCAACACACAGTGGATTTTAAGTCCACAGGTGCAAAACTAGTAACTTAAAAAAGAAAAAAAAAAAAAAACAGTAGTTTTGCAATAAGAAAGGAACCGAGACTAAGAAAGTACTCTTGGAAGTTAAAAATAGTTATTATTCAACTATTGTATCCAAAGGGAGTGCAAGGGTGACGTGTGGTGACTGCCTCAGAGAGGACTGCAGGCCTGAGGGGAGCACTTGCCTCGCCCTGGGGGATGCGCCATATGTCCTCAGGAGCCACCATGTGGGGAGGTCCCTGGAGAAAGGACACTCCCTGTATTCGAAGTTAAAAAGTTTAATTCTTAATTTTCTCTCTGTTCTGGGAAGCACCCTAACCCGACAGCTGCCGGAGAGAACATTTCCTACCGAGCCCGAGGAATAGACCAGCGTCATCACGCTCCCCAGCAGGGACTCTTGAGATCTTTCTTTGAGCCTAAAGTTCTAAACCTGAACACTTTGCCACTCAAGTTTAAGGGAAAACGTGGACTCTCAGAAAACAAAAAGCAGATAACAAAAGTGCAATGCAAAATTACGGTCTTTCTGGACAATAGAAAAAGAAACAGAACTAGGAAATATTTTTAAAATCAAGGTCAAAACAGGAAGCAAATGAAAGTGGCACAATTGTGAGCAATTAAATAAGATAGGGAAATATAATCATTTATCATTTATGATAGAACATTGTCCACCAAGGGACATTGTCCACCAGTCACGACCCTGGGCCTGTAGAGAGGAAATGTACCATTAGTGCAACACCTGGATCCGCAGGACACTGTGCTCACGAAGGCATAATCATGTCAGTGTTCTGCAAAGATTTGTTTCTTTTTATATCCACGGATAAAATGTGGGAAAAGTAAAATATAATTTCAGAACAGACCATAAATGTTCCCGGACTTGACAGTGTAAAACTAAAGCACCAATAAAAATTGGGAGGAGAAGGGGAAGAAAATTCATTACAATATTGTAGAAACTGGACATTGAGAAACTTCCAGAAGTTGATGGATTATATTCTGTTTTTCAAAAAGCTTTTATGGCAATGAAATGATTCTGTATGACACTATGATGGTGCTTATGTGAAATGATGTCATGAATCTGGGACAAAAATAAGCCACTGTTATACAACACAGTCAGGGAGCCCTAATGTAAGCTGCACACATGGACGTGGGTTGACTGATGGTAACCGATACACCACACCAGCTCAAGATGACAGGGAAAACTGAAGTGGGGGCAGGGAATATAGAGGAATTTTGTACTTTGTGCTTATTTTCTTTTTCTGTACCTAACACTGCTCTAAAAATAACCTTTACTTAGTTAAGATAAAAGATAATTAAGAACCAGAGACAATAATATGGCAATTTTAAATTGATCTGAATGAAGGGGAGTAACTGAACCAAAAATGCGTCTTTTGTGAAGAGGAGCAGCTACACATTTGGAGGATCTGCGTAATATATCACCTTCTGAAGCGAGTCTGCAGCAGTGCCATGCAGGCCTTTGTTTAGAGAAGGGCCAGGGCGTGGTGGCCAGGAGAGCGGGCTCTCCTTTACGCCGTACCCTGTGCCTTGACATGTGCCCTGGGCTGGACTCTCTCAGGGAATCAAGCCATTTCTGTTCCCAGTGCTGGTCCCAAATGTGGCCTTTCTCCAGAGCACCCAGGCCTTCCAGGAGGGCAGCAGTGCCCGTCAGTGCTGGGAGGCTGGGTTGGTCCTGCCCTTCTGCCGTCTCTCACCTTCTCCACCACCCTCACCCTCAGAGCCCCAGATGCTCACTGACCCTGCACATGGAAGGTCTCGCCACAATTTAGACACGTTCCCCCAGGGCTGTCTGCTCCCCCGAACCCCAGGGCTCCTTAGAGTCACTCACTCTCTCACTCGTTCGTCCACCTGCTCACCAGGTGCACTGAGGGTTTGGGGAGCCGGGACCTGGCCTCCTCTGAGTGAGGCTGGACCTGGGCTGTGGAGCCTGCCCAGGAGCTGTGGCTGAAAGGCAGACCCAGGGCCACGGGTACAGGCAGGGTAGGGGCACTGAGGACAGCATGCTGGCACTCAACCTGTGTTCGAGGGGCAGGTGGACGATAAGAGTCAGCAAAGTGGGCGGCAGAAAGCAGGCTGAGGCCAAGGGAGACAGGAGACCACGCCGCGCACTGTGCTCCCCCAGAGGGACAGAGCCAATGTGGGGTGTGTGTGGAGAGAGATGGATCCTAGGACTGGCTCATGCAACCCTGGGGTCAGCAGGTGTGAAATCCACAGGGCAGGCCCCAGGCTGCAGACCCCGGGAAGGGCTGTTGTCACCACTCAGACCCAAGGACAATCACATGCAGAATTACTTCTTGTTTGGGCCCTTCTGTAGACGGTGAGAGGCACACGCCCATTATGGAAGGTTGTGTTCATTTCCTTCACAGTGACATGTGGATCTGTGTTTGGCCAAAAGCGAGGTGTCCTGATCCAGCCATGTTGACATCAAATTAACCATTAGCAGTGTCCCAGGATCCCAGGTGCCACCGTGTGAATGTAGAGAAGTAGAGTGAGGGGCAGCCCTCAAAAGCCCTTGGACCTGGCCGTGAAGTTGACAGTGGTTCTCACAAGAGTTGTTTCTGGAAGCTTCCAAGTTCTGCCACAATCTTGGGCAAAATCTAAACCTCAAGGATTCTTCACCTGCCCCCCCGCCTTTGAAATGCCCCCACAGCTTGCTCTCCAGGCCCCTTACCACCACCAAGGCCAGTCCCTGGCCTTGGCCCAGAACTTTGGCCTCTGTGCTGGTGAACAGCAGCCCTAACTCCAGATCCTCCTCTGTGCCAGATCCTCGTTCCCAGTAGTCGCTGTCCCCTCGGTGGGCCAGCTTTATCGTAGTCCCCAGCACAGCCTGGACAGTGCCACTTTCTTCACTATCTCCTGGGCAGACACATCCTCTTTCCTGTCCTCCTAGAACAGCTGCCTGAATGCCACTGGCCCCATGGGTGGCCACGGCACTGAGAGCAGCAAGTGGGCTGCAGGTCGGACTCTACCACAATCTCACATGGTTCCTCTGCACCCACCAAAGTTGGAGTCTCACAGTGAGGGGCGTGCAGCAGCTCTCCAGTTAAGACGCATCAACCAGTTGAGCAAGTGCACCAGAAGAGATGCCAGCCCTCATTTCACCATTTAATCGGTGGTCCTGGGAATCTTTTGGAACCCACGTGGATGTTGAAGTTCAGCTGTGTGTGAACAAACGTAGGCCTTCTCTTTTAGTTACAGTTCTACCCCTAATTTCTGGGATCTTTACAACCATACATTGATAATATTTTTAAATAACTAAATTCCCTGAAATAATACAGTTTAAGTTTTTTTGGTTGGGGGTTTTTTATGGTAAAACTGGGCAAGTTCTGGCCCTGACTTGGTGGCCGACTGTGTGCAGGCCACCTCAGAGTGATCCTTGAGATGCCACTCCCTGGCCTCGAGGTTTCCCGGGCCTGGGAGCAGCAGAGTCTCAGTGGTCCCTGGTTGTGCTTCTCAGAGAGGCTGCGGACAGCCGTCGGTCCCCCTCCAGCTCTAATGAGCAGCTCTGGGAGGGCAAGGCGAGGGCCCATCCCACACTGCCTCTGGTGCGTCTAATCAGTGCTAAGAAGCTTCCTGAGAAACTGGCACTGATCACCCTCCCTCAGAAAACGGTACTTGGTGGCTGCCCTGCGCTGAGGAGGCTGAGAGGAGCAGCTCACAGAGCCACAGAGGGAGGGAAGCAGGAGGGCTCCAACGGCCTGAGACCCCGAGTCGCAGGAAGCTGGCTCAGTGCCCGCCCAGTGTCCTCACAGCTCCTCCAACAGGCCCAGTCCCCGTGCACCAGAACCTCATCCAGCCCAAAGGGAGCCCGCACCCTGCACGGGCCGCCCTGGGGATCCAGCTCTGGCCAGGTCCCCTAGCCCCAGGAACTGTCTCCCCTCCCTGGCCCAGAACCTTGGATCCCCAGACTTGGGCCTGGTAGTGTACCAGTGTCCCGGACACTGCCAGCTTCACAGAGGTGCTTGCTCACCTGCACCCTGTTCTTCAGGGCACTTGGCCCGTCCTGCTGGGTACTCTGGGCCATCTGAGAGGCCCACTGTTAGAGTCTGTAAACAAGTCAAGATGGCGCCTGGCAAAATGCGCCTGGCAAAAGGGAGTGGTTTGTGAAGTAACGCCAGCGAGCCATTAAGTGTGGAGATTCCTGATTGGTTGACTGCTGTATCTAGTTTATGCTAATTAAGATAAGCTGTGTGCAATGTATATCTACCCCTCCTGTCCTACAATAAAGGGCTCCCACTCCTGCTGTATCAATCTACACAAGTTGCTCGTCACCCACGGAGGGGGGAGGGTAGATTGATACTTCACAAACCACTCCCTCTGGCATTTTGCCAGGCGCCATCTTGACTTGTTTACAGACCCTAACAGCCCACCAGGTAACTAGACCCTGTCCAGTACTCTTCTGTGGGCCCAGCACCAGGGACCTTGCTTAGCATTACTAAATACAGGACGAAACAGAGGCATTTTCTAATTTGTCTCCCATTTCAATGAACTCCCAGTTGATGCTACTGACCTCTGAACAATTAATTATCTTAGGACCAGTAGTGATTTCAACTGCTTATTGAGGTAAGGGACAAACTCCTTACTGAATATTCAAATTCCTCTAAAGTTGATCCTTAAAACGAGCCAGTTCGGACTGGATTGTGTCCTGCCCAAAATTCACATTTTGAGCCCTAACCCCCAGGACATCAGAAACTGACTCTGTTTGGAGACAGGACCACTTAGGAGATGATCAGGTTCAAGTGAGCTGTTAGAGTGGGCCCTGAGGCAGCCTGACCAGTGTCCTGAAAAGGATTAGGACACCAGAAGGGACAATGGTGGGAGATGCAAAGGTAAGGAGGCCTCGGGAAATCAGCAAGAGGACGGCCATCTGCAAGCCCAGAAAGGAGCCCAGGGACGGCCAGCCCTGACAGCTGGGACTCTGTGGCCCTCCAGCCTCCAGGACTGCAGGTAACAAGTGCCACTGTTGAAGCCACAGCTGTGTGGCACGTGCTGGCTTTGGCTGCAGGAGGCACATCATCTTACCTGCGACACGCAGGCTCAGCATCTCCGGGCAGCCCTCGGTATCCCCTCTTTTACCCTTTCTCATGCCATTTTATTCCTGTTGGAGTGCCCTGTCCTCTATAGCCCTGGGAACCCTATTATCCCCTAAGCACCTCAGTTTCCTGTGCCCCGAGGACCCCACGAGGCATGGGCCCTGCCCTGGGAGCACCTCGCGTGAAGACTCCTGCAGGGCATCCACGGCGCTCATCAGTTCCCCTCGCAGGCCCTCAGAGCCCACCCTGGGCTCCGTTCAGCATCTGCGATGAGAGTCGCCAGTTCACCAGGTCTGTGCCTGCTCTGCTCTTCCAAGACCCTGTGCCTCACGCTGCATGCCACGCACTTCCACCAGGAGCCCTGGGCCCTGCTGTCCCTGGGGCATGCAGGTTAGGCCCCCTCTGAGAGTAGTCGTCCCTGCAAGGGCTCCTCCTCCTCCTCCAGGCACTCACAGGAGCAGCCACAGCTCTCAGACACCCACGTCCCACTCTCCTGCCACCTGTAAGTCACCATGCTGGGTTTCCCGATTCAGGACCTGAGAGGCATCAGGCTGACTTGATTCAGTGGCCAGAGAGGGGAGAGGAGCCACCAGGCACCCTCTGCACCCTGATGAGCAGGCCATAGAGCTGAGAGAAGGAGAAGTGGGCAGTCAGTGGAGGTAGGAGGGGAAGGAGCGGAACCTCAGAGACAGAGGAGGGTGAGGGGCTGAAAGAGAGAACCGAGGGTCCGGCTCAGTCCGCCCTTTCCCGTGCTCCTGCTTCACATTTGCTGGTCTCCATGCTGTTACCCCAGGGAGTCAAAGATCTGCCCACGACCTTTCCAAAGACTCCATTTTAGTGTGAACTGGTAGAATTGGGTACCTGTTACTGAACGAGTCCTTCCTATTAGAGGCACTTAGTGTATTCTTTTTTTTTTATTGGTTGTTCAGAACATTACAAAGCTCTTGACATCTCATATTTCATACATTAGATTCAAGTGGGTTATGAACTCCCATTTTTACCCCAAATACAGATTGCAGAATCACATCGGTTACACATCCACATTTTTACATGATGCCCTATTAGTAACTGTTGTATTCTGCTACCTTTCCTATCCTCTACTATCCCCGCTCCCCTCCCCTCCCATCTTCTCTCTCTACCCCATCTACTGTAATTCATTTCTCTCCTTGTTTATTTTCCCATTCCCCTCACAACCTCTTATATGTAATTTTGTATAACAATGAGGGTCTCCCTCCATTTCCATGCAATTTCCCTTTTCTCTCCCTTTTCCTCCCACCTCATGTCTCTGTTTAACGTTAATCTTTTCTTCCTGCTCTTCCTCCCTGCTCTGTTCTTAGTTGCTCTCATTATATCAAAGAAGACATTTGGTATTTGTTTTTTAGGGATTGACTAGCTTCACTTAGCATAATCTGCTCTAGTGCCATCCATTTCCCTGCAAATTCCATGATTTTGTCATTTTTTAGTGCTGCATAATACTCCACGGTGTATAAATGCCACAATTTTTTTATCCATTCATCTATTGAAGGGCATCTGGGTTGGTTCCAGAGTCTAGCTATTGTGAATTGTGCTGCTATGAACATCGATGTGGCAGTATCCCTATAGTACGCTCTTTTAAGGTCTTCAGGGAATAGTCCAAGAAGGGCAATAGCGGGGTTAAATGGTGGTTCCATTCCCAGCTTTCCCAGGAATCTCCATACTGCTTTCCATATTGGCCTCACCATTTTGCAGTCCCACCAGCAATGTACAAGAGCACCCTTTTCCCCACATCCTCGCCAGCACTTGTTGTTGTTTGACTTCATAATGGCTGCCAATCTTACTGGAGTGAGATGATATCTTAGGGTGGTTTTGATTTGCATTTCTCTGACTGCTAGAGATGGTGAGCATTTTTTCATGTACTTGTTGATTGATTTTATGTCCTCCTCTGAGAAGTGTCTGTTCAGGTCCTTGGCCCATTTGTTGATTGGGTTATTTATTATCTTATTGTCTAATTTTTTGAGTTCTTTGTATACTCTGGATATTAGGGCTCTATCTGAAGTGTGGGGAGTAAAAATTTGTTCCCATGTTGTAGGCTCCCTATTTACCTCTCTTATTGTTTCTCTTGCTGAGAAAACACTTTTTAGTTTAAGTAAGTCCTATATTTGTTGATTCTTGTTATTAACTCTTGTGCTATGGGTGTCCTATTAAGGAATTTGGAGCCTGACCCCACAATATGTAGATCGGAGCCAACTTTTTCTTCTATCAGACGCAGAGTCTCTGATTTGATATCAAGCTCCTTGATCCACTTTGAGTTAACTTTTGTGCATGGCAAGAGAAAGGGATTCAGTTTCATTTTGTTGCATATGGATTTCCAGTTTTCCCAGCACCATTTGTTGAAGATGCTATCCTTCCTCCATTGCATGCTTTTAGACCCTTTATCAAATATAAGATAGTTGTAACTTTATGGATTAGTCTCTGTGTCCTCTATTCTGTACCATTGGTCCACCCGTCTGTTTTGGTACCAGTACCATGCTGTTTTTGTTACTATTGCTCTGTAATATAGTTTGAAATCTGGTATTGCTATACCACCTGATTCACACTTCCTGCTTAGAATTGCTTTTGCTATTCTGGGTCTTTTATTTTTCCATATGAATTTCATGATTGCTTTACCTATTTCTACAAGAAATGCCGTTGGGATTTTGATTGGCATTGCATTAAACCTATAGAGAACTTTTGGTAATGAAATTGAAACAAAAGAAACTATTGAAAAAATGAACAAAACTAAAAGTTGGTTCTTCGAAAAAATAAACAAGATCGACAGACCCTTAGCCATGCTAACAAAGAGAAGAATAGAGAGAACTCAAATTACTAATATATGGGATGAAAAGGCAATATCACAACAGATGCTACAGAAATACAGACGACAATTAGAAATTATTTTGAAAACCTATATTCCAATAAAATAGAAGATAGTGAAGACATCGATAAATTTCTTAAGTCATATGATCTGCCCAGACTGAGTCAGGAGGAAACACACAATTTAAACAGACCAGTATCAATGGATAAAATAGAAGAAGCAATCAAAAGACTACCAACCAAGAAAAGCCCAGACCGGATGGGTATACAGCGGAGTTTTACAAAACCTTTAAAGAAGAATCAATACCAATACTTTTCAAGTTATTTCAGGAAATAGAAAAAGAGGGAGCTCTTCCAAATTCATTCTATGAGGCCAACATCACCCTGATTCCTAAACCAGACAAAGACACTTCAAAGAAAGAAAACTACAGACCAATATCTCTGATGAACCTAGATGCGAAAATCCTCAATAAAATCCTGGCGAATCGAATACAAAAACATATCAAAAAAATTGTGCACCATGATCAAGTAGGATTCATCCCTGGGATGCAAGGCTGGTTCAATATACGGAAATCAATAAATGTTATTCACCACATCAATAGACTTAAAGATAAGAAACATATGATCATCTCGATAGTCGCAGAAAAAGCATTCGACAAAGTACAGCATCCCTTTATGTTCAAAACATTAGAAAAACTAGGGATAACAGGAACTTGCCTTGACATTGTAAAAGCTATCTATGCTAAGCCTCAGGCTAGCATCATTCTGAATGGAGAAAAATTGAAGGCATTCCCTCTAAAATCTGGAACAAGACAGGGATGCCCTCTATCTCCACTTCTATTCAATATAGTTCTCGAAACACTGGCCAGAGCAATTAGACAGATGAAAGAAATTAAAGGCATAAAAATAGGAAAAGAAGAACTTAAAATATCACTATTTGCTGATGACATAATTCTATACCTAGAAGACCCAAAAGGGTCTACAAAAAAACTACTAGAACTAATAAATGAATTCAGCAAAGTGGCAGGATATAAAATCAACACGCATAAATCAAAGGCATTTCTGTATATCAGCGACAAAACTTCTGAAACGGAAATGAGGAAAAAACACTCCATTCACAATATCCTCAAAAAAAATAAAATACTTGGGAATCAACCTAACAAAAGAGGTGAAAGACTTATACAATGAAAACTACAGAACCCTAAAGAGAGAAATAGAAGAAGATCTTAGAAGATGGAAAAATATGCCCTGTTCATGGATAGGCAGAACTAACATCACTTAGTGTATTCTTACAGTCAAGTTCAGCTGGAGTTGCGCCAGAGGTTGTGCAGATGTGATTGTCACAGTGATGGACCCCACATGTTTGCTGACCAAAGTCCAAGCACAGCAGGGAAGCTTGGTGGAGTCAATGAGGCCCTGACCTGTGAATCATCCGTGTATAAATGGCGGCTCTAAACACGTGGAAACCCGTGAATAAATGTCCTCTTTGGTTTTATGAAAAAATCCATTCACTTTGTACCATCAAGCTATTGAGAGCAGTGCCATCCAGGAGGAGAGGAGGTCTGGTTCCGGCAGCATAGATCAGGGTTCTGTGGCCTTAAGCGGAGCAGGCACAAGAGCATGGTTTTTGTCATCCCCCTCTTTTGTCTCCTAGGTGATCATTGCGGGCAGTCCTCCTTCCCAACACCCTACATTGGAAGGAGTGGGTGAGATGAATGAGTTCTTATCAACCAAACAGTGTCCAGAGCCCCATGGCCAAACAACCTGTTGGTCTGAATATCGCGACTTGTTAGAGGAAGGATGGATTCCAGAAACCAACTCTTCTTACCTCCCCTAGGATCTGCAGAGGATTACCTAAATCTGCCCCTGGCTGGGAGGGCTGAGGGGGTGGGATGTGGAGGGAGCTGGGCAAGTCCTACAGGCTGAAGAGCAGGCTGTTGCCCCTGCCCCTGCCCCTGCCCCTGCCCCTGCCCCTGGCCCTGGCCAGCTGCCCATTCGTTAAGACAAAGAGTAAAGATGGGTTCTAAGCTTGCATTATGTGCACACATAAAGTCTGGCCCTGTATCTGCAGACCAGTGCCAAAATGTGTCGTTCCTTTAAATTTTTGTATTTATTTTAATTAGACACCAGCAGAATGCCATTTGCAGTGGCATATTGAATACCTTTGTAATTAACAATACCAAGCCAGAGAGATGGGCTTCCTCCACATTCTTTTAATTAACTGCAAATGGTTCAAGGACAAATCAGTGATGATTCTTTCATGGACAGAATGTGGAGGCTAGGGAATATGCCCTTCATGGCTAATAAGTGTAATTTTTTTGAAAATTCAAGGATCTATCAGAATGTATTTCTGCTTTCATGTCATTATCAGAAGTAAGAGGGGCTGGGGCTGTAGCTCAGTGGCAGAGCACTTGCCTAGCATGCGTGAGGCACTGGGGTCAACCCTCAGCACCACATAAAAATTAAAAAACAAATAAAATAAAGGCATTCTGTCTATCTACAATTAAATTTTTTTAAAAAAGAAGTAAGAAAGATTAACAGATGCAATTCATGAAATATTTTGAGTACAACATTTCACTTAATATGGAAATGAGGTAGAACGTCTAATTTGCTTCAGTGGGGTAAATGACAGTGACAGTTTGAACCGTTATGTCGAGTTCCGTGGTCCAGACAGTCATCTGGCATCCTGACCCAAGCTCTCTCATCAGGGCTTCTGAGAATTAGGGTGCATTTTCTATGTCCCCAACCCTCTTTCCTTTGTGTTGCTAACATTGCTTCTTCTCGACACCCTGTCTGAACCTCTCAGCACGTTCGAGTATTTAAAAGAAATGTCTGTTTTCCCCTTAATCTGTGGAGCTGGACTCTGTGGATGTCAGATGCTGTTTCTTTTAGTCCAAAGGGAACATCCATCAGTTTGGAGCGGTGATGCTACTTCTCCTCTCTTGTGGTACGTTGGGCTCATCTTCAGCACCACTGGGCACAGGAACGAAAAGAGTTTGCTGTAGCCAAAGAACATGACGCACAGCAGGACCTTACTTACCCCCAGAAAAGAGAACACCATGCCAGCCCTGGCCCAGCGTGGGCACTGCTGAGTCGCCATTTAGCTCTGAAAAATGGCAGCTACAACCTCATTGAATATGGTTAGCTGCTCCTGAACACAAAGAAATCAAGCCCTTCATTTGCCAAACGCATCCTCCCTAAAGAAGCCGCAGAAGCACACGCGTGCCCATGTTCACGCTAAAAGCAGCCATTGCGAGCGCTTAGGGGAGGGGGCGTTTTGATTCATGCTCTCTGTGCTGGATATAAACTCTGGAGATTCAGCAAAATTTCTTTTTTCATTTGCTGAGTTGAACAACCTCTTCTCTTTCTCTCCTCTCTCACGCGCTACAACTCTGAACTGAATTTTTATAGCTGCAAACTGCCAAGTGAAATCCCTTCAATATTAAATTTTGCAACCATCATAAGAAAGGGGAATTATTTGCTGTGCTACGGAAATGAAATATACTTTAAATTGAATAGCCTCATGAATATGCTAACAAGTCCCCGAGAATTTAATAATAATAACAGATCTTGTCTTCATGCGGCCTCTTTCTCCCGGTAAAGACTGACAGCATTTTTTAAGGGGGGCAGCAGGGGGAGAACACAGTCATCACAATTATGCTATCCTATGAACAAAAGGAGTAAAGCCGTCTCTCTACATGAAATCGGCAGCAAGCACCTCTGTGTTTTCATCTGGGCTCTCAGAAACACAGGACTGAGTCTTGGCACTTGGGAGGGTTTCTGAAACCCTTAATGGGGCTCTCCCTTTGACTTAATCTCAAACCCTGCAGCCCGTGTGTCTTCTAGGGCCAGCCCAGATCACCACTTCCCCTGCTCAGGATGGAACTGGGTCTCAACTCAGTGTGGACAGCAAAGCAGATTCCTCTGCACTCCCCAAGGCAGACACTAAAGCAGTGTCTCCAGGTCCTCCTCCTGGTCTCCTGGCCTCCTGGCTGCTGGAGGGAGGGCATCCGCGTGGCTGAACACCAGCCAGTGTAGCTGAGGGCAGATTCAAAGGTAAACAAGGAGACTTGGGTCCAAAGAAGGGCTGGGGGCTCAGGGAGCAGTCAAGTTCAGGTGGATTCTAGGCTTATCCCGGCAGCCTCCTCGTGGGACCTTCTGGCAATGAGGCCCAGGCTGGAGGGGCTAAGGAGGGACTAAAGGGTGGAAGCAGACCTTTCAGGAGCAACCCCATGGGGCTTTGCAGCATGCAGAAGCAGCACTCGATACTGTCCCAGGATACAGCACGCAGTGCCTCTTCCAGGGACAGGTTGTGGGATGAAGGCAGGACTCACTGGGCAGATGTTCTGGCAGCGTCTCCCCAGCTCACCGCCCCAGCGGGGACCCAGCAAGCCCTCTGCTTCTGGCTCAGTGCTGGGGAAGCCACTCAGCCACTCAAGGGCAGGAGTCTCTGCTGGGAAAACCCTACAGCTCACAGCTGATTCAAAGGTGTACAATGATTGTGATCCTGTCGTGTTGACTACACCCAGCCCCCTGAAGGAGGGGCGCCCTGCTCTTCTAGCCTGGGAGGACCCTGTGTCCTTACACGGCATTCCTGGGCTGGTCAAGAGCCTCCAGCCCCTGAGAACACCCCTGGCTCCAAGAGAGAAGCAGCATTCTCCTACCAGCCACCACCAGGGTCCTGTGGGGCGGGGGGATTTGGCAGCAGGTAGATTTTTCATTTCAGGAAAAAGCTGTCAGCGGCAGAGAAGGCATTTTGTGGTATGATCCCTAAGTTTTCTTTCCAAACAATTATAGGAGGAAAATGCAATATGGGCATTGAGACGAAGCAAGAGACAGGAGACGTCATAGGAAGACTGCAGCATTCCTGGGGAAGTGCAGGTCCTTGGTGTTCCCACTGCAGAGATGCTGTTACCATTTGGAGCTGGAGTGTCCCCAATTCTCATGTGCTCAAGGCTTGGTCCCCAGCTCACGGTGCTTGGGGAGGCGGTGGGCATTGAGGAGGAAGTTGCCTAGGGGAAGAAAGGGAGGCCGTTGTGGGGCATGCCCTCCGGGGATCTTAGAACCCTAGCCCTTTCTCTCTCCCTCCCTTTGGTTCCCAGCCACTTCACGTGAGGTCAGCAGCCTCCTTCACTATGCAGCCCACCTTGATGTTCAGCCTCACCACAGGCCCAAAGCCATGGAGCCAAAACAATCATGAAGCAAGATAAACCTTCCTCTTTCAGGTTGATTTTTCTCAGGCATTTTGTCACAGCGATGTAAGCTAACACAGGAGGTAAAGGTCCAGACTCGATGATGACCAGAGACAGGGGAGTACAGGACCAAATCCTATACCTCTAAAGAGTGGAAAGACAGAGGGGTGTGGGCTGACACCCCAACTCTAAGATAGCAGAATGGGCCTGTCTTCAGGGCAGGAACCCTCAACCCACTGGTCTCCAGGGCACCGAGCCCCACTTCCTTTCAGACATAAGCAACCGGTAAGACCCAAGCCTGGGATGTAAGCCTGATCCCCGAGCCACTGGCACTGGGGCAGACAGAACCATCCTGACTGGTGCTGACTTCCTCCTTGTCCCTGGAGGCCACCATGCTGGTCCTTGGTGTGATGATCCGAGCCCCCTGGCATGGCCTGGAATGTAGACCTGCTCGGTCATTTGCTGCCCGATCAGGGCCAGTCCCCAGGGGCAAACGGTGGATGTAGATGAATGGCTGTCCCTGAGCCACAGGGGGTTCCAGGCTTCTGGTGGCCTGACAGACTGCAGCCCCCGCAGTGCCCTGCATCAGGTCATCCAGACTCCAGACAGCAGCCCCAGGACTGAGGAGGCGTGCCTCATCCCCCACGCACACTGCAGCCATTGGCGAGCCTCAGGAGGTCCTCCACAAGGCCCCCATCAGCACAGCAGCGAGCCGTGCCAGGGCTGTGGGACCAGGCAGAAAGCAAGCCAGACCCTCCCCCAGGCACCTGGAAAGGGCGGCCCTGAGGCAGGGTCCTGGACCTCTGCCTGCCATGTAGGGGTCACACTTGCCAACTGAGGCAGGCTCCCCTGGCCTTTCCTGTTTAAATAATAAAATAATTCATGCTCCACATTTCATCCAAACTTCTGCTTCTGAAGTCTCTCGTTTTAAAAGATGGAATTCCGTTGGGTGGACCCAGTACGCATTCCCAAGGGACAGCTCCCACAGTGGGTTTCTGGGCTGTGATGGCTCCTAAGAGGGGTCAACCCCCAGGGACCCTGAGATTTGCATTTCTTCAGCCTTTCATCCTGCTGACCCTCATCCCCCTCCGGTTCAGCCCACTTGGCCCCACCCAAGAGGATTGAAAGCATTGTGACCTTGGGCTGCAGAGCACGGGGCACCTGTGGAGTTACCCGTGTGCTGTTTCTGGGATCTGCCTTGTCCGTCTGCAAAAGCAGATACTGTTGCCTTCTACCCCCCGCTCATGGCCATGGTGTGAGGGTTAATGAGCTTCTTGTTCTGCTCAGAGAAGGGCCCATGTAGCCCACTGCTCCCTGGCTCTGGGCGAGAGGCTTTCTTTTGTTAGAAAGAGCTGTGGAGTTCTCCATGGGGAAATTAACTGCTATCCTGACTCATGTTTTCTCTGGTTTGGGGGGGGTGGGGAAATCACAGGTTAAAAGAAATATCTCCCGATTTTGCAGGCTTTTTCTTTTCTACTGCAATTTTGGGACAAATGCTAAAAAAGACATGGCTATTAATTATTTTACAGAGACAAATCTCTGATTTTTTTTGAATAGTCACCAGCCAAGTGTGCATTTTGACTGTTGCCATCAAGAGCCACTCATTACATTAGCATTGTTTTGCACAAAAGAGGAGCCGACTTCCGTATTAATGTGGACAAAAAAGGGTTGCTTTTTTTATTTCATCTCCTTCACATCAAAACATTTTATGTAAATTCATGGCTCAGCTGTAAGTAATTGGAGATACTAACTCAAGTTCTGCACCCCAGCTCTGAGCCTCCTGAAATGCAGGGTATTCTCAGTCCCTGATGATTTCCAAAGTCATAGTCCCAGCAGGCACTCAGGACGGTCTTAGGTTCTGTCCTTTCAGGATTCTAAGTGACTGGGACATGAGAATGTAGACTGTTGAGGGTCTCTTGCACTGAGGGCCTCATTCTGCAGGGGTTTGTCCCGTGCTAAGACAGACCCCCAGGGTACTATTAGTTCAGGCTCAGACCCCACAGCCGGCCCACAGCCTGCCCCTGGGGAGGGTCCAGCAATGTTCATTGGAGTTAAGTAGATTCCTGGGAGATCCTGAGTTCTCACAACTTCTGAGATGAGGTCTTGCTAAATTGCTTGAGGCCTCAATAAGTTGCTGAGGCTGATTTTGAACTTGTAATTCTCCTGCCTCAGCCTCCCAAGTCACTGGGATTATAGTCACAGGTCACTGCACCCAGCTAGGTCACAGTTTTGAAAGTGAAAAGCCCAAACAGTTGCCATCATTGTGGGAGTGCAAGGAAGGGGAAGTGCTCCTACGGCCAACAGGAAGCCAGGGAATGACTCAGGGGCCACTCTCACAATAGCTCTCTTTGCAAGAACCAATTTAGGGTCCTATGGGAACTGCTTTAAATCCTTGTGAGGGATCACCCCCAGTGACTAACCAGGTCCCACTAGAACCCAACTCTCAAAGGTTCCATCACCAAATAATATTATCTCGCTGGGGACCAAACTTCCATCAAATGAACTCAAACCACGTCCCAGCCCTGGCATCAGATAAGAAAGCGAGTCTCAGGTCGCTCAAGCGACATTCTCCAGCCAGGAGCAGAAGCCAGCCCGCTCTCCCCTGTGCCTGCAAACAGCACTCCTCCTCTGGGATCAGTGAGCCAAGAGCAGACTTCCTGTTGAGACATTCCGGAGTCCCACTGCCACAATCTAGAGCATAAATCACAGTCAGGGTTCTGAATTCCAGAAGCGCAGCCCACGGAGCAGAGAACAAAGTCACGGACGCAGAGAATGAGAGGCGAGGGGGAACCCCTCAGGTGGAGGGGCGACGGCAGCCTCTTCTGCTGCTGCACAGGAATGTGCTCATTTAGCCAAGTTTCATGGCAAGACAAACGGCTTCCGTCATCAAAAGTGGCCGCGGAAATCGAAGCAGCCACTTCTCTGCACTAGATGGCATTACCGTCCATCTGCCACCACGGCCCTGAAGTACTGGCTCTCTCCACTCCGTTCTTTGGAATTTAATGAAACAGCATCCTCCTATGATCAACCTTCCAGCTAAACAGTAGGAGAAATGTGGTCACAGAAAAATTGAAAATTATAATTCACACATGCCGCACTCACCAAGTACTTCTGACCAGTTACACCACTGTGCTGGCCGACAGCTACCGGCTGCACAACAGAGTTGCAACTTCACCCTGCAGAGACACTTGCTTCTTTTTCCTGAATGTCCGGATGGTACTGTCCTTTGCCAAGACTCGGATTCTAGCCAGGTTGCCATGGAGGGATCTGGCTCCCTGGCTCCCCGGAGCCCTGACCTTGCACTCTGTTGCCCGGATGCAAAGGAAGCACATGTCAGGAGCTCAGCCTTCGCATTCCTCAGAGTGACAAAGCCCTTCAGTCCTTCCAACACACATTGCTCCTCAATGGGACACTCCACGTGCCTGCTTTCACCTGGGTCTTGGAACTCTCCCTCTGTAGAGGGAATTAACTCTCCCAAGGCCTCCCATGGCTACCTGGCATGGCCATTCTCCTCTTGCATTCAAGGATCCTCTGAAGGGTGCACACGCTGCCTCATGCTATATCCACAAGCCTCCCACCTCTTCCCCTCAAACAGAATCCTTTGCTCCCAGCTGTTTCCGGTGCATTCTGAGTATCAGTGTACAAGTCCTCATGCTTTCCTGAAGGCACAGCTCCTCACGTGGACCATTTGAGCTTCAGTCCCGCCCACCATGCAGGCCCACTGACCGCCATTTGTCAGCCAGCTCCCCTCCCCTCCACGCCATCTTCCACTCAGGTCCCTGGGACCCTGAGTGCTTGATAAGACATTGCTCATTTCGGAGGGTCAGTGGTACTTGTCAGCCTGGAGGCTTGTACGGCCCCCAGAGCGGGACCTCGGGAGGCCCCATTCACACCACTCACAAGCAGCAGGGGACTCACAGCACCCTGCCCGCTCAGGACTGAGCACCACAAGAGCAAGGGCAGGACTTATTGCTGTGGGGTCTCGCACGTCTCTCAAAGGCTCATGTGTGGAAGGCTTGGTGCCCAGGGCAGCGTGGTCCAGTGGAGACCTTGGTGGGGGCGATGGGATCGTGAGGACCCTGACTTCACCCATGCATTCATCCATTGAGGGATTCGGAGTTTAATGGACTCCTGGGCTTCTTCTCCTTCTCCTTTGTCTTCTCTCCCTCTCCTTCCTGCAGCCATGAGCACGGCTTTGCCCTCCCTGTGCTCTCTGCCAGGATGCCCTGCCTCTCCACAAGTGAGGACCAACAGAGGCAGCCAGCCAAGGACCAAAACCTCTGACGCCGTCAGCTGAAATAAACCTTCCCTCCTTTTAAGCTGCTTGCCTCCGTTTCCTCTCACTGTCACGAGGCTACTACTCTCACTCACCCCAAGGCTTCACCTGGCTCGGTAAAGAGTTCAACGCAGGTTGGCAGAAAACGTTTTCTGATTTGTCTCTGAACCAGACGGTCCTATCTGGAAGCTCCTGGAAAATCCCAAGGATCCAGGAGGCCTCTGTGGGGACCAGCAGTGTGGCTGTGCAGAGGACAAGCTGGGCAGACCCAGGGAGGACAGAGATGCCTCAACCTTCCACACAGCCAGCCTCCTCTCTGGTAGCTCAGGGCATCTGCCCTCCCAGGGCCAGGGTGGGCACACACAGTGGGGTCAGCTCCCAGACCCCATGCCTTCTCACACGCAAGTCTTACCTGTGTACAACAGCTCAGATCATTGGGACTCTGTGGACACCTGGCTCAGCCACTTCCGTGGTATGCCACACGGGCAGTTAGAACAAAATGGTGATCTTAGTAGCAAAGACAAATGAATCTCAGGGATAGAAGGGCTCGTTCAGCTAAATTCATTCCATGCTTTTTTCCTTAACTTATGCTATAGGCCAAATGTCTATGTCCTCCCCAAATCAATAGGTTGAAATCTAATCCCCAGTGTGATGGTATTTGGAGTTAAGGCCTTTGGGTCTGCTTGGGATGCTATAACAAAATGCCATAGGCTGGGTGATGTATACACAACAGAAGTTTATTTCTTACAGTTCTGGAGTCTAAGAAGTCCAGATCAGGGCAACAGCCGAGTTGGTGTCTGAAGAGGGCTACCACTGGCTTCACAGATGGTGACTTCCTGCTCCCCTCACAGAGGCAGGGGCACTAAGCCCTCTGATGACGGACCCTCCCTCATGACCTCACCTCTTCCCAAAGGCCCTGCCTCCTAAGACCATCATACTGGGGGCAACACTTCAACATCTGGATTTTGTAGGGACCCAAATGTCCAGTCCATAACAGAAGGGACTAGGAAAAAGGAAGGAGAAGACCCACAGAGAAAGACTCCACCCCCTCAAACGTGCCAAAGCAATACTGGACGGTGCTGGCAGGGTGGGGACAGAGGCCGCTCGGTGGAGGGCATGGATGGACAGGAGGACCTGTCGCGGGAGACTGGAGAAAGGCCCCTCCTTACAGACTGGCCAGGAAGTTCTCTGACATGAACTTGCCCTCCAGAGTCTTGTGAAAGGCGGGCACTGCAAGGGATGGAACTGAAGTGTTGGACCTACGTTTCTTCCAGTAGTGCAGGACTCCTGGTCTGTTCTAGTCTTTGAATCACGTGGAGTTGACTTTTGTGCAGGGTGAGAGGTAGGGTTGAATTCACTCTACCACAGATGGATTTCCAGTTTCCCAGCACCAATGGCTGCAGAGGCCCTCTTTTCTCAAACACAGGTTTCGGCCCCTTGGTCTAGTACGGGATGACCGTATTTATCTGTGGGTTGGTCTGCGTCTGCTGCTCTGCTCCACTGGTCTTCATGCTTTGTCTTGGTGCCAGTCCCATGCTGTTTTGTTATGAGAGCTCCTGAGTATAATTCGTGGTCTAGTATCGTGAACCCTCCTGCTTCACTGTTCTTGCTAAGGATTGCTTTGGCTATTGCAGGTCTCTTATGTTTCCAAATTAATTTCAGAACTGCTTTTTCTAGTTCTGCAAAGAACGTTATTAGATTTTGGTGGGGATTGTGTTGAATCTGAGCAGAGCTTTTGGTAGTACGGCCACTTTGACAATATTCTGCCTATCCAAGAACATGGGAGGTCTTTCCATCTTCTAAAGTCAGGAAGGGCTAGAAATAGAATAAAAAAATAAAAAAATCAGTAAGTAGGGTGACCTCAAGTTAAAAAGCATCTACATAGCAAAGAAAACCTTTAAGAGCATGAAAAGAGAGCCTACAGAATGAGAAAATATCTTTGCCACAGGCTTCTCAGGTCAGGCATTGATATCTAGAATATGCAAAGAACTCAAAAACACAAATAACCCAATAAATAAATAAGCAAAGGAACTAAACAGACACTTTCAAAGAAAGAAATGCAAATGGTCAACAAATAAGTAAAAAAAAAAAAAAAAGTCAACATTTCTAGCAATTAGGGAAATGCAAATCAAAATTACATTGAGATTTCTTCTTATTTTCATCTGAATGGAAATTATCCAGAATACAAATAATAATAAATTTTGGCAAGGATGTGGGATAAAAGATATCCTCATACATTGTTGGTGGCACTATGAATTAGTATAACCACTCTGGAAAGCAGGATGGAGATTCCTCAAAGAACTAGGAATGGAACCACCATAATATCCACTTATCCCATAACAATTTAAAAACAGCATACTATAGGGATACAGCCACATTAATGTTTATTGCAGCACAATTCACAACAGCCAAACTATGGAACCAGGCTAGGGGTCCATCAACAGATGAATGGATAAAGAAAACGTGGTGTATATACACATGGAGTCTTACTTAGTCAGAAAAGACATATTGACATTTGCTCTTAAATGGATGGAAGTGGAGACTATCATGTTAAGTGAAATAAGCCAGTCCCCAAAAGTCAAAGGTCAAAAGTTTTCTTTGATTTTTGATATGTGAACCTAATCCAAAATGGGGGGGGGGCAAGGATTAAAAAAAAAAAGTACCAAAAGAGAATGAAAAAAAAAGAGAAGAGGGAATTACATCAACATAGAAGAAAGATCAGGAGAGTGGATGAATGAGGTTGAGGAGGAAGAAGAAGGGATGGGAAAAGAAAGAAAAGTGGAATGAATGGACAAAAATGTTGTATGGGTGTGCATGGATGTGGCACAGTGGGTCCTAGCATCCACAGGACACTAATTTATTTTTTAAATCAACTTTAAAAGTATTGAAGAGGAATCTGTGGAGTGGAGGGAGAGGAGTGGAGGTGAGGGGAGAGGGCTGGGGCCTGAACTGCCGCGGGCTGCGCTCCATGCTTTTGTGATCACATCAGGGAGTATCCTGATGTTGTATATCACTAAAATAAATTTTTAAAAAGAAGAAAATCAATTAATAGAATCTGAACAAAACAAAACAAAAAAAGGATAAAGCTGGATGTTTAATTGAAGATATTTCTAAGCAAAACATTGAAGTTCAGGCTTGATTTCTGGTTGCTTAGAGTCAAACGTGAGAAATGACTTAAAGACATGTGGAGAGTGGGGATTTGGATTATACTCTCTGATTGCCTATTGGCAGTGTTGCTCTGGGAACTTCCTGTGCAAAGGTGCAGGTAAAGATGGCCCAGTTGCTATGGTGACACTCTGTGCAAAGGCGCAGAGCTGTATCAGTCAGAACCTTGAGCTGAGTACCAGCTCCCCAGGGAGAGAATCCTGAGCCCAGGAAGATGACCCTAACACCTCATCAGTCCTGCAACCTTCAGACCGTCTGCTTTGCTGAAACTCTCCCACAACCATATAATAAACTTGCTGACCTAGCTCTGGGTCACTGCTCCTCCATCAGAGGTCAGAGCCCACCTGGCCCCAGCTTTTTTCTCTACATGTGTCTATATTCTCTCTATCCCTCATCACCCCTTGCTGGTTTCTGAGTTAATAGGCATGCTGGTCATGGCAAAGACATGGCAGCTGTCTTTAAAAATGGAAACAGAACTTAATATTTGGGGGATTGGAAAGAACAAGACACCCTCCTCAGAAGAGAAGACTGAGGATGTGGCTAAAAGAGACCAGGTGGCCCTTTGACGAGAAGATTTGCAAAGATCAGCCAGCTCAGCAGGGAAAAGGACACTGGTGGCAATGCATGGATCACCAGCTGCCTCATCTATCACAGGCCCAGGGGGCAAGTGCTGGGGCAGGGGGATTTGGGGCTTTCAGAGGAGGAGCCAGCACCTGCACACCTCTGAGCATTCAGCTCCCCTTGATCCTGGACCACCTCGGGTGCAGCTCTGGCAGGTCCTGGTGCAACGTGGGCCTAGGACTCACCCCTCGAGCGGCTGCAGTACATGTTGATTAAACCCCCGTGATTCATCCTGCTTCCAAGCACAGCACAAAGGCTTGGGCCACCACCGCCAACTCCTAGATGGCAAAGGGTGGAGCCACCAAAGACAGGGAGATGCTCCCAAGAGAGTATCCAGAGAAGCCACGTAGGTGGGCCTCCCAAAGCTGTAGAGGTGGGGCTCCCTGGAGGGTTGTGGGTCATCTCCTGCCGGAAAAAGCCCTGCCTGCATCTCTGAGGTGAGACCTCAGCCCCATGTTGGGGGACTGAGCCGGGAGCCAAGAAGGATGACTCCCAGCCTTACGGATTCAAGTGCTT